>NW_023595962.1:1370160-1397660 GCF_011947565.3 Pollicipes pollicipes
CTCCCGTCTGCAGCCCGCTTCTCGGCTTCTCCCGTCTGCAGCCCCCGTCTTCTCCCCTCTGCATTCTGATCCGTTAAGAGTCCAGCATATCGTCCCGGTATGTCTCCATGCTACAGTCTGGTCCCTGTTAGAGTCCGCTCTACCATCTGCGCCCTACCTCCTGGCCGTACTTCTGCCACCCGTCTGCATCTGACTGATGCATCTGACTGTCTGCAGTTTGACCCGTACAGTCTGGTCCGGTGCACTTCTGTCTCTCGTTTGGCAGCTCTGCACCCAGTCTGCACTCTGACCCAGCTGCAGTCTTGACCCATCAGCAATTTAATCAGTCTGACACGTCTGCAGTCTGCCCTCCTCGTCGTCTGTAGTCTGACCCGGCGGCGCTCCGGACGCGCGCAGACCGGTCCCGGGCCAGCGGTGGCGGCCGCCGGTGGGGCGTCCCAGTTACCTGGCCGGCCAGACGGCTTACCTGCCCGGCTGTGCCCGCCAGACCTCACGCGGGAACAGGTGACCGGTCACTGCCGGCCACCGGTAACCAAGCGGAGGCCAAAGTCCAATGATTAGGCGTCGTGATTTGTCGTTAATGGGCAGCGAGCGGTTGAGGTTTACTTCTGGTATTGCGCGCACGCTGGTCGGTTCGATAAGGTAAGTAAAAGTGCTAGATCCACGTTGTCTGCACACTCCTGTGACTGATCAGTGCTCCTGCCCAGTGATCAGTGCCCAGCTGACACAGTCTTGGCGTCTCTTTCCGTGCTCCTACCTGACACAAGTCGTGTGCTCCCTACGTCTTCCCACCTGACACGTCTTCGTGTTCCCTCCGTCTCCTCACCTGGCATGACTCCGTGTTCCCACCGTCTCCCCACCTGACACGTCTCCGTATTCCCACCGTCTCCCCACCTGACACGTCCCCGTGTTCCCACCGTCTTCCCACCGGACACGTCCCCGTGCGCCCTCCGTCTCCCCACCTGACACGTCTCCGTGTTCCCACCGTCTCCCTTCCCCAACAACCTCTGCGTCTCTCCCGCGTTTGCGCCCGGCACAATCCCAGGATCCTGCCGCGGCGCACCTGCCACCAGCCGGCCGCGTCGCGCCCGCCCCGACCGCGCCCCCAATCGCAGAACAGCTCACCGGCCCCACCGGCCTCCGCGGCCCGGCTCGATCCGGCCGGGGATTTTTGCCGGTTGGAACGGCCTTGCCGGTCGCGGCGGTCGCCTTATAAGCCGCGGAATGCCGGGTGCCGGCCGCAGCTGGCGCCGTCAGCAGCAGATGCGCCTGGCGCCCGTCTGGCCGCCCGCCGCACACCCTGCCCCGGACCGGACTGGGCCGGACCGGGCGCGGACCAGTCTCCGCGGCGCTCGCCCCGGCGCACGGTCGGGAGGCCCAAGCGGGAGGAGGCGCGCCGCCAGGGAGGATGGGTCCGGCTCCGGCGCATGGTCGGAGCCCGAGCGGGAGGAGGCGCGTCGCCAGGGAGGATGGGTCCGGCTCTGGCTAACTGTCTTGATACCTGAGTGGGAGGAAGCGCGTCGCCAGGGAGGATGGGTCCGGCTCCGGAGCACGGTCGGGAGGCCCGAGCGGGAGGAGGCGCGCCGCCAGGGAGAGGGGTCCGGCTCTGGCTAACTGTCTTGAGACCTGAGTGGGAGGAAGCGCGTCGCCAGGGAGGATGGGATCCCGTCTCCGGAGCACGGTCGGGAGGCCCGAGCGGGGGAGGCCGCGCCCGCCAGGGAGGAGGGGTTCCGGCTCCTGGCCAACTGTCTTGAGACCTGAGTTGGGCGGGAAAGCGCGGTCGCCAGGGAGGATTGGGTCCGGCCCCGGCGCACGGTCGGGAGGCCTGAGCGGGAGGAAGCGCACCGCCAGGGAGGATGGGTCCGGCTCTGGCTAACTGTCTTGAGGCCTGAGCGGGAGGAAGCGCGTCGCCAGGGAGGATGGGTCCGGCTCTGGCGAACGGTCGGGAGGCCCGAGTGGGAGGAAGCGCGCCGCCAGGGAGGATGGGTTCGGCTCTGGCGAACGGTCGGGAGGCCCGAGTGGGAGGAAGCGCGCCGCCAGGGAGGATGGGTCCGGCTCCGGCGACGCGCGGTGATAGCCGCAAGGAAGTTGGCCGCTGGCTTTATGCAGCGCGGCACTTGTGCCTCAGGCTGCCGAACAAGTTATTCTTTCTACACACCTTTTGTCTGTTTTATCCGTAATATTTTGCCATTGTATCTGATGCATTTGGTGCAATACATATATCCGCGTATGTCTATGTATACGCATATCTACATATGCCCATGTATATACATACGCATATGTACTGACTGCAAAGCTTTGCTCCAAGCCCGTTAATACCCAAGCCTACCTGCGTTACGTCGTCCTGGCGGCGTTATAAGCCCCGCCACCCGCTTAAGAGCGACCGCGGGGCAAGCTCACGTGCCAACATTGCCGATGGGGTGCGTTAACATTGGGAAACATTGGGGTGGGATGCACCTGGACATCCAGTCCAGACATCCAGTGCCGCACTTGTCCACATTTGTTTCCATGTTTTGACGCAGCTCGGTGTTGGCACTGCTTTTCACAAACACTGGTCGAGTGCCCTTTTGGTGACGAGCTTGCTTGGCAGGGAGATCAGTACTTCGCTTTGTTGTCTTGTCCCTTAGTAGGGAGTGCCGTGGCTTGTGTTGGTGTTTTTTGGCATTGAATGGTCATTGTGGTCATTTGCACTTCAGCGAATAGTGGAGGGAGCATTCCTAGTCACTCCAAAAGAAGGCGAGTGGTAACCTAGCTTGTTGTTGCTGGCAAAAAAAAAAACGCGGCAAAGAGGCCATGCCTGTCTGTGGTATTTACGAATCGGTCGTTACAAGCCAAACAATGAAGCGAACGATCCAAAAGTACCTTCTTTATGAGTCGTGTGACTTCTCGTTCACTGTTGTCTATTATATTCCGTGAACAACAAAAAACAGCAGTGCTCAACAACCGCCATTGCAGTTATCATTCGTTGATTACCTATTACATTGCATCGTGTTGCAAGTTGCATTGCATTGCGTATATTATATTACGCTGCAATCATTATTCGCAGTTATTACTGCTATCACAGTTATTGGAGAATTCCTAACCTATGGCCTTTGTAATAATTGCCTTGTCTTCCGTTAAAATTGCTCCTTGTCATAAACGACAGAGGCTAATGCGTATGCATGCAAACCTAGCATCCGATGCAGTGAATGCTAGGTGAGGAAATGCTTTATAGAAGCGCACCAAGACGAACACAATACCTTTATTCGCCTGTTCGTCCGTTTATCCTGTGATCAGCTCAGCATGGTGTGCCAAAGAAGGCATCTCAATTGCGCTTCAAGCGCACGGCAAGGATGCTAGACTACAAAATATAATGTGGCCGTACTGCAAGGATACTTCGTGGTTCAGGCACGAACTTGTGGTTTGACTCTCGGCGTAGTCAGAACTGACTCCGGAGTTACGAAAGTTTTCGTTGAGTTGTCGCGTAAGCGATGAAGAATGTGTTTTAAAAGTTTTCAAGATGAAGGAAACTTTTAAGAAAAGCAAGTTTTAAACATTCCAAAAATTTCCCGGGATGGAAACTTTTGTTATGATTTGCAGTTGGAATTGAGTCAACGTTTTGGGGGTGATTCGAATCAGACACAAATAAAGCCACCAGATATATTAAAAGTCCGACAGTTTCCTATATGCATGAGATGAAAAAGCAGCATATCGAGCCCTTTCGTCAGCAAAATGAACGTTTTATTTTGGCTTTATGAAAGCGCTTAAATAAATTACCAAAATGCTTGCACTCGAGTGAGCCACACGGAATTAATTCAGGTTTGAGCCATAAATTTCAGTCGGAATCGGATGTGGAGTCAAAAACTGCACCCAGCTGTTCTGAGTGAGAGTCTGAAAACCCCGATGCACTCTGAGTTAGAGCATGAAAAACCCCATGCACTCTCAGTTAGAGCATGAAAAACCCATGCATTGCGCGTCAGAGTATGAAAACCTATGTACTCTTAGTTAGAGTATGAAAACCCCATGCACTCTGAGTTAGAGCATGAAAAACCCATTGCGTGCGCGTTCACAGTATGAAAAAACGCATGCACTCTGAGTTAGAGTATGAAAAAACCCCATGCACTCTCAGTTAGAGCATGAAAAACCCATGCATTGCGCGTCAGAGTAGGAATCGTTTCCCGCCGAAGCGAAATCAAGCACAAGTCTGGTGAACACGTGCTTACCCCCGCACTTTCGGTGCGTTTTGCCGCCATACCTATCAGCTGGCTATCTTCGAAAACAAGACGCATTAATTTTAATCCATCAAACATGTACTCATGAGCTATATAACTGTATCACTTGCAATAACTAGTTTCCTCAAGTTATAGTATGTGTGCGCCGAAATTTGGATCTAAATATTTTTCCACGGATGCCACATTGCAGAACAGCAGGGCAACATTTGGATTGTTCGAGACATTATCACGCCTATCATTGTTACGGTTCCTTCCACCCACAGATAGCAATGCAACCAGTTATGGATGGAGCGGAAAACCCAGTATGACATGTTCGGTACCGGCCACAATGGTCTCAAGTGCAAGTTAAATCATTTTTACATTTTGCTGTTGTTAAATTAACTTTCCAGTTCACTCCTTCAAACCAATTTGTATCGGTATTCCCCACCGAGGCACTCATATATTCGGGCACAGAGGAGTTGTAAGTCTCTAGAAATGAGGTCTGAGACTGATTACCACGGCTGGGCCTCAGGCCTGTCACTCTGTATCCTCTCGGTAAGGGTGTGTCTGTCAAGAATATCCTATCTTCAATATTAATGCCACAGTAATGCATTCCATGAATGGGCTCAAAAACTCTGGAATTACTGCGAGCTTCTTACTTTTCAGAAAGCATCGTCCCACCTGTGCCACAGCTGAGGTCTTCACGCACCCCGCGAATGCGTGATCGGAAGTGCACGAGTCCTGCATATCGCGTTGGCATATCTTAGCCCAAGGGCCGGTTCTGGGTTTCCTCTGTCTCTGCAGAGCGGCGGACTTGACGTTAAGTGCGCACAGGTGCGTCTCGTACTGCACCCCCGGCACGACCAGCCCTGCAGAAACCCGCTCCGGACGCCGACCCCGCCGGTCCGCGCTCGCCTGCGCGCCCGCGTGCGTGTGACCTCGAGCGGTGTGCGTGCGCGCGCGCGGACGTGAACGCGCACGTGCGTGCACGCGGGCAGGTGTCCGCTCCTGTGCAGGCTTGAGCGCCATTCTGGGAACGGAAGTCTGGATTTAGAACGTAATTCTATCGCACTTGGAAAAGATTCGTGATGTCAGAACTTTTTCGGCAAAGGTTATGAAAAACCCAGGTCAGACAAGATCCTTAGACCAAAAATTAAACTAAGATTCTATATATATGGAGACTCCTATACAAAGTTGCGCCCAACAGCCTGGGTGTTTGTAGATTCAGACTTGTATTTTAAGGTGACATGAAATATCGATTTTAGTTCAATTCTAGTGTAGTCATAAACCGTCCCATTTGCTCCATTATTCAACTCTGAATAGGCAATTGACCAGTCGGTCGTTGCGCCAGGTTTTGGTAGATTTTCTACAAGTATGCTCTGCTTCTGTCGACGGGAAGCGTGGAAGGTACATGTTATAGTCCTGCAACAAAGAGTATAAGGGTGATTACCAAGTGATAGGCTAACCTGGTAGCATGTGCAGTGCATTCAAACGTAGATTTTGCTGCTACTGCCGTATATATCTGATCAATTGCATGCAACGTGCGGATTATACATGATCATGACTTGAGCAGATAGCATTGCGGCAACCGCAATAATTTTAGCAGCCTAGCTCGGGGAAAATCGTTGTCGGGAGTTCACTGAGGTAAGTTAACAAAAGGGATCCTGAATTCTCGGCAGATCCCTCGGTATCAATGAAGCTGAGAAGTATTTTGGTGGGTCTTTCGGCAAAAGTGAGGGATAGATTCCGAGCCTCGGAAGATTCTCTGACAACCCACCACAACGGATCTTGGATCCCAAACCACCTGGGATTACCAGAGCCCAAAGGCCGAACCCGGACATATTTTGGGATCCGCGCCACATGTTTGCTCTGGTGGTGGACACTTTCGGTGTGTCGAGCAGGAGTCGTGTCTGCTCCTAGCGGTGCTATCCTGATCTGGACTGTGACGACTAGCGCACGCTCCAGCCAAAGTCCTCAGCCTGGAATGCGCTGAATTTCTTTTCGATGAAGGGCTCTGAATTTCGCCTGGATTCCAAACATGGTGATTCAGTCCTCCTGAAATTTGAAAATCCCTGGATCGATTCCGACGGCCTTTTAAACAAACTTGTGGTCTGAGCTAGCTGAACGTCTTAACACGGCGTTTCGAGAACACTCATTGCACCTAGAATGGCAAAAGTACTGCATCGGAAGCTCTTTGCGCCAAATTTCCCGGATTGTTTTGAATTTCTGTGTCACGAATTTCCGTTCCGTGTCACGAATTGCATTCTTCTGTGTCTATGGAAACCCCAAAAGCGCATGTTTAAACCATTTTTGGATCAGCGGTGGATGCAAGATTTTTAAACAGAGGGTAAAAATGAGCACGAAGAACGGCCGACAATACAAATCGTATCTTTCATTTCTTTGCCCCATATTTCTTTGCCTTTATCTTACTGGCAACAATAGGATCAGTGGGGATTGTAGATCATACGAAATTGATGGGGAGCATCGCACGTTTGTGTCAACGTCGAATTGCGTATCATTATGCACCTACTCGTGCTCCTGTATTTCTGCACTGGACAACACCCTTGTGACTCGATCCAAAATAATCTGCTACATTCGAAACGTGTTTGGATGTCCACCATTGTATTATAAGCAGCCTCTTAATTATCAAGTGGCCGCTGTGTTGTTAGAGAACCTGTCTGTATCTGAACTACCGTCCCTCTAATACCTCCTTCAGTGTCCTCCCCCCTCCCCCTCCATCACCCCCTGTATCCGTTGCTACAGTATTTGCGCATTAAGCATCCAACGCGTGGCTATGATAGGCTATCAGCCATCATGTGAGCAAACATGCGCTGATTTCCTTGCCGAAACAAACAATGATCCATCATGCTGCAATTTGTATGCACTGGTGAACAAAACAGCACGGCCAAAAAATCTTCCACGAAGTGTTTGCGTGCAATTAACTTTCACTAGTCCGCGGAATGCTGATACAGCGCACCTCTCGGATGGGGAAGCACTTCGTCCAGTCGCAAGGTTTCATACTCTAATGGTCGGACGTGGTGAGATGTCGGGTCTTGTCAAACCGGAGAATTCCGTGACGAGAAAAGCTTTCCCCGTCATGGGATGTTTTTCTGTTAAAAAGAGTGAACTTGGAAGCAGCTAAGTCTTGGTCAGCCTATATCTATTTTAAAAGCGCCAACCGCTTTCTCCGAGACGAGTCCGCCTGCGGTCGCAGCTCCGACTCTCCGCACCTGAGACCAACGCCGCCCCGCCCCCTCCCCCTCCGAAACTAAGCCCATCCGCGTCACCGGCGCCGACGACGGATCCGGCCGGGGGGGGGGGGGGGGGGGCACTGCGCGGCCGTCCTTGCAGCGATGGCTGGCGCGATACAGCTCGACGCCGGCTGGGTGCGGCCGGCGCGGGCTGCGACCGTCCGCGGAATGTCCGCTGCCGCACCGGCACGCCGGTTTCCTGCGCCCTTGGCTAGACCGGTTTTGAGGTCGTGCAGAAGCGGCGGCCGCGGCGCAGCAGCTGGCGCCGGCGACGAGAGGCCCCCGGCGCCCGCGCCCGCAGCCGCCGGGTTCTGCTGGCGAACCGCCGGCGCCGGCCGCGTATTGGTGCTCGCAGTGGCGAGCTTTGCGTTCGCGAGCAGCATCGCCCGGACGCCGAACACCTCAGTTCCACGTGCGTGAAACGCCCGAGTAATATATACGCTGTATTTCCCTTTGATTGGCGCGACAAAAACAATCACTTGCGCGGCACGACAGACGTGACGCACAGCGCCTGTCACGCCCGCGGGCCGCTGGGGCCGGGCAGTGCACGGCAGCGCCCGCGCCGACGTGGAAGAGCTATTTGCGGGGAATGTCTGCACGCGGCCACCGCGGCAATCATGGAAGACAAGAGCACGCGAACGAGTTCATCACAGTACAGGGCCGGAGCGCCGGCGGGCCGGCGGGCCCGCGCGCAGCCGCCGTCCATTGCACGAATCACAGCTTGTCTGGCGAACCTGCCCCCTCCGACCGCCACACGTCTATCAAAAATACCGAGCTCTGCAGTCCGCACTCGCAGCGTCCGTCCTCGCAGCGCCGCTCTATAACTCGTCATCGTCCTCCTCGTCCTCGTCCTTGCCCTTTTTACTCTTGGACGTCATGACCTCGAGGATGGCGGCGCGCATTTGGTCGTACACCTTCTCCTCCGTGACGCCCGGGCCCTCGGAGAGCACGTGGGAGAGGTAGCCGATGTACAGCGATGCCGTGCGCAGGATCGCCAACCTTCGTGAACTTCACGCCCGACGTTCCGATGCACTCAGAGGCGATGCCGCCGATGCTGGCGCTTACTCCTTGAACGCGCCGGTCAGGTGCTTGACGCGCATGCGCTCTCGCTCGTTGGCGAGCTCGCGCCGTCGCCGCCGGGCGCCCGGCGGCGGGGCGCGTCGTGTCCGGACTCGCCAGCGCCTTCGTGCTTGTGGCGCCGCCGGCGGCGGCGGCGGCGGCGGCGGCGGCGAGAGGGGACGGCGCCAGCGCGGCGGGCTGTGCGCAGCGGGGCGTCGCGCTGCCGCCGGGTGCTCAGCCGCGCCGTCCGGCCCGCCAGGGATGTTTCTCGATGCTGAAGCGGCCGCTGCCGCCGTTGCCAGCCGCTGCCAGCGCCGCTGCCGCCGCTGCCGCTGCGTCGACGGGTGAGGTCGAGAGGCGCGTCGCCCGTCGTCGCGACAGCGCGCGGCGGCGCCGGTGCCGGCGCGGCGAGGGAGCGCGGGCGGGCGCAGGCGCGGCGCCAGCCAGTAGCCTGCCGCCAGCCGCGGGTCGGCGCCCAGCGCCTGGTACGCCAACAGCGGCTCCACAAACGGCGAGAACGGCAGACCGAACTGCGACAGCACCGGCAGCGGCAGCGGCAGGCGCGCCGGCGGTCGCCGCCGCCCGGCGCGCGCAGCGCGTGCACCGGCCACCCGAAGCGTTGCGCCACGTGCTCCAGACAGGCGGCGCACTCGAAGAGCACGCGGCGGTGGCGGCCGCAGCCGGGCACCGCCGGCACCTCGCGGCCGCTGCCGTCCGACTCGCCGTCGCTGCGCTCTTCCAGCCGCGCCGCCCGCCGCCGCCTCGTACTCGCGCCGGAAGCGCTTCTTGGGCACGACGAAGCCGGCGGCGTCGGCGGAGCGCTTGCCGTCCGAACGCTCGGCGTCGTCGTCGACCTTGACCTTGACCTCGGGCTCGCGGCGCGGCACGGGCTCGCGCGGCCGCTTCCGGTACTTGGGGTGCATCGGGCTCCGCACGCGCACCTCGATGCTGTCGTCGGAGTCAGTGTTGGAGATGCTGGAGAGCGGGCTCCTGGAGATGCCGTCCGCCTTGACTCTGGTCTCGGCGGCGCTCATGGAGGTCCGCTTGGCATCCATCTTGGCCTCCATGTTGATGCCGAAGTCGACCCTCTTCAGACGCTCCTCTGGAATTCCCATGCCTGGAACGAGGAGAAGACAGAAGGTCACACGGACGTCTCGTGGTCAGAAGACGGCGCCGCTGGTCACTGATAGTACACGCCTTTGCGCTGCGTCAGCTGTCAGAGCCAAGGCGCACCTGTGCAACGCCAGACGTGTCACTCACCACTTTCAAACATGGCATCCCTGCGCGGGGGCGTTTGAGCGCGACGCCCTCCGCGGCACGCGACGCGACAAACCCGCCGCGTCGCCGAACCTCGTCCACCCCAAGCGCCAGAACGCGGCTCGGACAAGCGTACCGCCTCGCCGGACGAGACGAACATCCGTCATCGGCCCGGACCCCCGCCGACACTGAAGCGCCGCAGCCGTCACCGACGGCACAGCCGGCGCGCCGCTCCACATACTGCCGGCGGCGCGCCGTTACTACTGGCCGCGCCGGTTACTACTCTGCCATACTGCGGCCGGCGCGGCCGTCAGCTGGGTGCGCCCTCTGGCCTCGCCAGCTGCTGACGAGAACTCGTCAGCGGATGGCAGGACTCGTCAGCGGAGACAGGACTCGTCAGCGGAGATAGGACTCGTCAGCGGAGACAGGACTCGTCAGCGGAGGCAGGACTCGTCAGCGAGGCAGGACTCGTCAGCGGGTACGGTTCGGCCGCGGCGGGGCGGACGGCATGGAGAGAGGGTCCTCCCGGAGCGGGGATGGTCGGGCCGCTGATGTCCCAGACGGGGAGGTCGGGCCGCTGATGTCCCAGAGGCGGGCAGGACTGGCTACCGATGTCCCAGAGGTGGGGAGGACTGACTACTGAGTCCTAGAGTGGGCAGGACTGGGCCGCTGATGTCCCAGAGGCGGGGAGGACTGGCTACTGATGTCCCAGAGGTGGAAGGACTGGTCACTGATGTCCCAGAAGGCGGGCAAGACTGACTGCTGATGTCCCGGAGCTAAAGGGGACAAGGCAAGAAGAAGAAGATGACATGTCCCGGAGGAATGGCAGATTTGGCAAGCAGCGACAGTGGACAGTCTTGACAATTGAACGAGTCGCTGGTAAAAGCCATATGTCGAGTTAAAAGTCACGTAACGTGCCCCGTGTCCCATATCCAGAAGAATAGTCAGATACGGAGCTGCAGCGCCACAGCGTCACACAAGGCGCAACCATTGGTGGCTTCTCCGACAGCGGTGTCACTGCCTGCCAGTGAAACTAGTGCTTGCACTGCAGACCGTTTGCAAGGCTTGCACAGCGTATTTTCCGGCTACGAGCGTCATGGGCCGAACACCCCATCGCTCCACAGCGGCTTACACAGCGGCTTACACAGCGGCTCACACAGCGGCTATCCTGCCACAGCGGCTCACAGGCCGCACCGCTCAGAGAGGTCGCTGCCAGACTCGGCGTCGGCGCCGCCTGCCTCTCATTCCCTCCGTGTCCGACGCAGCCCCGCCCAGCGGCAGCGCTACGCCAGCCGACCGGCGCTACGCTGGCCGACCCAACGGCATCCCCCGGCTGGCGGGGAAGGGGGAGGCGTTACCAGAGGGGGAGGCGTTACGCTGGCCGAGCCGACGGGACCTCCAGGCTGGCGGAGAGACGCCAGAGGCGTGGCGCCCGCGGCTGGAGAGCGGGGATGGCACCGTCCGGCCACCCCCTGCAGTAGGTGGCCGGCGTCCGCCACGCGGTCCACCTCGTCCGTCCGGGCATCGTGACGCGGTGGACGAGGTGAGCCAGACGGACCAGGTGGACCGACTGAACCGGGTGGATTGGATGGACACGTGAATCGGGTGAGCCAGGCGGACCGCTTGCGCCGAATCAACCAGGTGGATCGGGTGGATTGGGCGGACGAGCCGGTGCAACCGCGTCGCCAACGGGCCGGGTCAGGCGGCCGGCTCCGTCCTTTGCCGACCCGACTGGACAACTGGCTTTCGGACCCGGAAGAGAGCGCCCGATCCGGGCTCGAGAACGCCCGATCTGAGGCGAACCCGACGCCAGGCAGGCGAACGTCGGCAACCGTGTGTGCCCAGCGGCAGTCGGTATCGAACGATGATGCTTCCGATGCCGAGTATCATGGCTGAGGTCCTTTCGCTGGACGTGGCGACAGGTGGCCTGCGTGAGCTGGCCGGTCCGGCGGAGTTGGCAAGCGAGCGTGCTGAGAGACTAGAAATATAGAGTACTGGAGCGGTACCCATCGAAATGAGCTGCACAAGACTACGCCGCCGTAACAGCCACGACGCCTCACCACACCACCACATCACCACTCACCCCCTCCCCCTCCCCCCGGAGCCACGTCGCGCAACATCCAGGACTTTCCACACGATTCAAAACAACCTCCGGGCAACCCACCGACAGCCAGCGCCAACCAAACCAACCGCTCCACGACGCGGGCCCGCGCCAGCACGGGGAGGCGCCGCCGCTGCTCCGGGGCGGCGCGGCCGCCGCGCCCCGCCGTCGACTGCCGTCGACGGCGTCGGCGGCGACGCACCTGTCGCCGCCGTCGCAATTAGGGCATTGGCCGGCAGCCACAGATGTCCGGGCTGAGTCAGCGGCGGGTCACAGCTGGCCGCCGCCAGCGGCGCGGGAGGCCGAGTCGCGCGAGGCGCGCACCGGACGCGAGGCGCCGGCCGGGGGGCGGCTCAGGAGCGGCGCCAGCGCGGGGCCTGATACCGCCCGGCTGGTTTCCTGGGTTGTGTTGAGGCTCTTCTTGTTTTTTCTGGGTTGTGTTGCGGTGATTTCTGCTTCTGCGGTTGCTGATCGCCTTCTGATGAATTGATACGGCCAGCAGCGGAGCCAGGTCAGAAGCTGTTGTTTCTCAAAAGGCTCACAAAGCTGACCAAAAACGGATCATGACCTCCGCTTAAGTTTATTGTTTTCTGTGCTGAAAGCGGTCTGGCCGTCGTTCGCGGCTGAGCTGGCCTGATTGACACACACCTCCCTAGCAGAAAGAAGACGATCCAGTGGACGGGTGCGGATGCGCACCAACGGACCGTACCCCCCCCCCCTCCCCCCCTCCCCCCGACCATCGAGCCTTGCCTTCTATCCACGCCCCGTGCGGCGGGGAGGGGGAGGGTACGGGCGGTTCAGCTACGGCGGGGTGGGTGCGACCGCCAACACTGCCGCCAGGGGAGTTGCAGCCCAGCTGTCGCTGCCCCCCGGCCCCTCCCCCCCCCCCCCCCGGCAGGCTGCCCCCGCTCCCATCCCGACAGCCGGCGACGGCTGGGCGAGGCCTCGTCTGTGCCAACATCCACCGCAGGCCGCGGCGCCGCCGGCGACGGCCCCGCGCACCACCGGCCCGCTCCCACGCCGCGTCGGCGGCGGCGGCTGCGCCAGAGCGAGGCCCGTTCTTGGCCCCGCCGGGCGCCACGCAGCGTCCGGCCGACCGCCACGTGAAGGCGGACACTGCCCTCAGGTCGCGACCCTCGCACGACCTGACCTGACCTGACCTCGAAGCTGTGGCTGGTGCGGACGCGCGGCGCGGGGCACGACTCCGTTGGCGTGAGCTCGACGTACTGATCTCACTTCGGAAATGAGTCATCAAAACGCGTTGTAATTTCGTCGTTCGGGGCTATGTTCAGTGTTTGAGCTATAATCCCATTCAATGTGCCGCGAGCCCCGCACCACCGGGCCATCTCGGTCTGGTATCAGCGGGTCCCTGTCCCGACTCGTCATGCATCGGACGCGGCGGCGCCGTTCATTCAGCCCGGAGCCAGATAAGATACGGCGGAGGGGGATCGGTGGGGGGGGGGGAGGGGCTGGGGATGTGTTCGTCTCGCCCGATGGGCGCGACGCGTGTCATCGCACGTGACCGGATATTTCTGGTCGTATCTGGTCGCGCGGGGGACTCGCACTCCGGATCGTTAGTGGTGCTACGCCGCCCTCTGCGACGCACGTTCTCTCCAGTGCTTCGCAGCCAGAGACCACGCCGCTCCGTCGGTGGTAGCTGCCTCGCTTATTTAAATCCCGACTCCGCCCCATTTAAATACAGCCTTCGAATTCGAACGCAGTCGATCAAAACGCTCCGGCCATCGCGACGAACGCCGAATTGGCAAAGGTCTCCCACCCTCGCCTCTTCCGTCATCCCATTTTTTCACCGAAACCTTAAAATCCCCAACCACCGACAGTGCACAGCGCCGCCCCACGGACACGCGCAGCGGCCAGACAGATGCAATGAAGCAGCCGAGCGCGCCGGCAGCGGTAATCCCCGCGTCACGACCGCCGCCGTGAGAGCGCGCCGCGTCCGCCGCCGCCGGGGGCCGGCCGCGCGCCCGACTGGCGCCGGTCCGGCGGCGGCCGCCCACACGGCCGCTTTCAAGCCGGGCCGCCGCTGCACCTGGCCGAATTCCCCGCCGCCGAGGAGCCGCGCTCAAACAAGCGCGCGCGCCGGCCGCCGCCCCAGTGGCGCCGGCCGCCTGTTTATCAACGGCCTCACACCTGGTCACGTGCTAGAGGTGCGCCCGGCCCGGGCGGGTGCGCCGGCGGAAGTGGGCGATGGAGCGGCTGGGGGGGGGGGGGGGGGGGGCGGACAGGGCCTCTGCGGTGGAACGGGCTGCTCTGGACGACGCAGAGACTACGGCACGCAACGCAGCCGCGTGCCCCTCAGCTTAACATCGCGACGCACTTCCCTAACTAGACCTCGTGCGGCTTATCGCCTTCATTTTTCTAACTAGAGCTTACGCGGCTTATTGTCTACAAAGACCAGTCCACACAATACCAGACGAGGCGTCGCTGCCCACTCATTTCTCGATGCTGCCTTGAAGCGACCAAATCGCAGACACGCTAAGACCAGAAGTCATAGATGAAGAGGCTGACGCTCTCCCATGATTGACCTGATTGACCTGGTGACGCTGCATCAGCGTCATGATTTATGACCTCGGCCATTTAAATGGTATTACGATAAGCTGCCCCATACCCCGTGAAAAATAAAAATACAGGTAATACATTTTAAAAAATGTATCCGTCTCTGCGCAATCGAACGTCCCAACCAGTCGTGCGCACAAACAGACTGGTCTTGACCCCATCCCAACTACCGTCACTCGCTCAGGCTCCATCGTAGCCAAGGGACGCCGCGCGCCGGCGCCAGCTCCACGCACCGTCCCAGCGCCATGCGCAGCTCTAGTCGGGCGCCGTTTAAGACATTCCGGCGGCCGACAGGTGGACGGAGTTTTTGTCACCGCGCCGGTCAGGGGTGCTCAAACGAGGCCCTCAAACTGGGCCGGCGCCGGCGGCGAGATGCGACGCGCCACACAAAGCCCGGCGCACCCAGACCGTCACTCCGCCCCGCCCGGCGAGTCAGCGCGGCTTCGATCAGGCGCAGCTGCCTGACCTTAGGTCACCGTCAGAAGCTAACCACCGCCGGCCGTGGCCAGACCGCCACCCGCCCGACGACAGAACGCGGGCCGTTCCAGCTGACGCCCGCAGCTGTCGTGACCCAGGGTCGCCGGCAGGCGGGGAGGCCGGGGGGGGGGGGGGGGCGGCCTTCGGCGCTGGAAACTGTGCCACGGCGCTCGGTTCCGGGCTGTCGGATCGTCGCGCCGCTCGGCGTGACCCAGCCAGGCCGCGAGCGCGCCGGGTTCGTCGCGACGTGACGCGTACGATGCACGTATTGCATTTTTGCATTTGGCGCTCTACGGCATGCGAAGCTGACCAGACATGGTGTATGCACAGCGGTTACGAGATGGGTAAAAGGGCCCGGCACATTTAGAATCGGATCACTTGCAAGTGTCTTCCAGTGCTGGGCTGCAGACAACTCCTTCACGGAGTCCTGTCTGTCCTGTCCTGCGAGATTTTCGCGCTCACCGTCAGCAGTGCCCGACTGCACTGCCTAAGGCGGCACGAACTGCCTGGCAGCGAGACTCAAGCCCAGGCGAGAGGCCATCAGTTCACGGCCCGGGAGGAAAGCTCACAAGAACAGGTGATCATCTCGAGAACAGGAGAACATCACATCTCGAGAACAAATGGTGTCCAAACCTACTCCACCATACTGTGGCAGATCATTTAGTGTGACGTAAGTTGGCATTTTGGACAGGGTTAGATGGCTGTATGATCATTACGCACCAGCATAATATTGCAACTGGACAGGGACGTGAACATTTTCTGTTCAAAATCATCTACAACTTCTTCACCACGCTGCTCTTTTCGACCACGTTGCACAACCCCATTATGTAGCGCATTTTTAACAACATTTTGGTGCCTTTGTTTACACAAAACGCAGTATCCAGTATGAGCGGCATGCACTAGAGGCCAGTGGGTGTGCTCAGTGTATTATACACCGCACGGTTCCAGCTATGTACCGTGTATTTGTGCTCAGCTTCTGGTACTGCTAGCCAGGCTCATCGTTTGTCAGTGGAAGGCGTGCGAACTAAACAAAAAAGGAGAAGAAAAGAAACATCAGGACGAAAACACAAAACAACCGCCAAACAAACAAACAAACAAAACACGCCGGAACTGGAGACCTCTCTCCTCCCCACCGGCTCTTCGCCTCCTCAAACCCAGCGGAGAACCACAGACCAGGATTCGCAGCGCGCCTGCTGCAAGAGCGCCATGATGGCCACCACGTCATCCGTCCCCCGCCCCGCCCCTGCCGAGCGGCCGGGCCATCTGTGCTGGCGCCACAATGGGGCGGCCCAGATAACGGCGGCCGGCGCCGCTGCACTTGTGACTGCGTCGAGACGGCGCCCCCAGCTGGCCGTAATGGCCCGGAGAGGGACAGACAGGTGTGGGGGGGGGGGGGGGGGGAGACAGGTGAAGAGCCGGCGCCGGCTCCGGCTCCGGCTCGGGTTCGGGCTCAGGCTCAGGCTCCGGCTCAGGCTCAGGCTCAGGCTCAGGCTCAGGCTCAGGCTCAGGCTCAGGCTCGGGCTCGGGCTCGGGCTCGGGCTCGGGCTCGGGCTCGGGCTCGGGCTCGGGCTCGGGCTCGGGCTCGGGCTCGGGCTCGGGCTCGGGCTCAGGCTCAGGCTCGGGCTCGGGCTCGGGCTCGGGCTCGGGCTCGGGCTCGGGCTCGGGCTCGGGCTCGGGCTCAGGCTCCTACTCCGGCTTCGGCCCAGGCTCACGGGAAGGTGGCGCCGGCATCCGCAGACAGGACGCGGAGTGGACGACGGACAGCTGGGCGCACGGACACCAGAGACCCACGGGCAGGAGAGGCCCACGGACACCAGAGGCCCACGGACACGAGAGCCCCACGGGCGCGAGAGGCCCATGGACACCAGAGGCCCACGGGCACGAGAGCCCCACGGACACCAGAGGCCCACGGACACAAGAGGCCCGACTACCGCAGATCACGCACCACGCAGACCACGCACACAGAGCACCGCAGCGCGACGCAGCGTCTCGTTCGGCAAACCGCAGAGTCAGCCCGCGAACGGGCGCCACCTGGTGGGCGAAAACCTCGCGGCCGGCCGCGAGCGAACGGCCGGCGGAGTGACATCGCCGCGTCCATGCCGAGCCCTGGAGAGAGTCGGCACTCCAGCAGCGGGCAGCCGCGGCGGGGAAGGCCGCACCCGGGCGCCGGCGCCGGCCAGCTACGGACCATTGTTCGCCCCGGGGGAGAGCCGCCGCCGCCGCCGCCGCCGCCGCCGCCGCCGCCGTTGGTGGACGCGGCGAAATGATTCAGCGGTTTGTTGCGGGAGAAGGAGTCTTTCGATGAGGCGAATGCAAAGATGGCTGCTCCTAGTGACGATGTCGGTGTGTATCTGACGTGACAGGTGGTAGGCAAGGTCCTGGAGACTTGGTGGGAGTCGCAGAAGGCAGACCAAGTCAGTTCCGGTTCTGCCCCGGCGTTTTCCGCCCAGCCTCCGTCGCAGGTGTTCGGTCCGGCTCCGATCCACTCTGCTCATGGGGGTCACCGAAATGAGCCCCATCCGGAGAGAACGAGCCCACAGAAACGAGCCCCACCGGGAGAGAACCGAGCGCCCCACACGAGTCGCCGGAATCATAAGCGCACGATAATTCATCGCTTGCCGAAGTGCCTGCCTCCGACGGCCGGACCTTCCAGACCCAGACCACACCACACCACACCACACCACACCACACCACACCACACCACACCACACCATACCACACCACACCACACCACACCACCACGCCACATCACATCACATCACATCAATCACATCACATCACATCACATCACACTAGACAAGACGACACAAGACCACACTAGACGAGGCCAGACCAGACCACACCAGACGAGGTCTGTGTGGTCGCAGGCCAAGCCGAAGCTGTCGTGTGGTTTCGCGATGGATCGAGCAATTCCTTGGCGTAAGCCAGATGTGTGGAAGGCCGGGACGCCTGAAACTGCCCGCTCCTACACTGCTCGCCAGCGAGCGACGGCCGGCTGGACCTGCGCCGGCGCCACCAGAGGGTCTGCAGGGCAGCAAGACCGTCTGCACCGACAGCAGATGGTCCGATGTGGACGCAAAAGGCCTACGGAACGGCAGACGGTCGGCAGGGGACGAGACGGGCCGCAAGAAGCGGACAGTCTGCGAGGGATGCAGACGGCAGGCGGGGAAGGGGGACGGTCTGCGAGGGGAGGGGACGGTCTGCGACGGATGGGGGACGGTCTGCAACGAAGGGGGACGGTCCGCGAGGGAAAGGGGACGGTCCGCGAGGGAAAGGGGACGGTCTGCGAGGGAAGGGAGACGGCTGGCAGGACAACAGTCGGCAGAGAGGGCAGACAAAATAGCTGCGCGACAGATCGCGACGTGCGCGATAAATCAGGGTCTTGACTCACCTGTGTCGCCTGGGCCTCCGTCCACCGCTGTGTCTCGCCTCCACCGCTCGTCCACCTCTCGTCCACAGAGCCGCCGATTGCCTGCCTGTCTCCACGGAGCGTCACACACCTCCCCGCTTCGCTAACTGGACCCGACTGATCCCCGCCGCCGCCGGCCGCACAGCTGTTCCCGGCCAGGTGGTCCACGATCCGCACCTGGCCCGGCCGCCGACCAATCAGCGCGCGAGAAACCGGCGCAGCAGCCGGTGATTGGCCGCCGGCGGCGCGGCATTTAAAGCAGCCGCCTGGCGCTCGTCGGCCAGCCTGAGCAGACCACGGGATAACGGTGAAGGCTGACACTCGTGTGCGCCCGTGCTCCGCTCGGCTGGAGGGCGCTTAGCTGACGTGGGGGTGGGGGAGGGGGTTCGGCGGAATCGCGTCTTGGTGGCGGTCGGAGCTTGGCTATGAGAAGTTGCACGCGGCCTTGGGCTGTTGGTTAGCGGTCCCAGTGACGGAATGGGTGCCAGCCACCGGGTGGTCCCGAATGGGAGAACAACGCAAATCATAGCTGGCGGCATTCAGACAAGTTCGCTGAGGACGTACCAGTTTGGCCATAGTCACAGCTGAGTGCCTATTTCTAGTGTAAGCTAAGCATAGAGTGAGTGTCATCACTCGTCACCATCAGCAGACACGCTAGAACAGATCTACAAATGGGTTACGCGTTGAATGTGTGAGAAAAGGCATATGCTTCGCAGAAATAATATGCTTGCACGTGCGTTGTATAGATGCACACTCGCCTTCATTTCAACCAGCTTCATCCAGGCGGTTGCTTGACGTTAAAGACAGTTGGCGGTCAGTGTATGCACGCAGTCTAAAATGCAACTAGCAGACGCAGACGTACGCATGCTAGGTCGGGGGGGGTCACCATGCCAAATCCACCAACAAGAACTGCTCGGCAAGCAGGCTAGCAGGCTAACTAGCAGACTAGCAGGCTAGCAGGCAGCAGGCTAACTTACGCACGCGAGCGAAGAATTCGTCGGGACGTGGGGATTTTGGATTTCACGAGGGCGGCGAGCTTAGGGAGGCTGACGCAGCACAGTGTCGTCGAGTGCTCCAACGCGAGCTGGAAGGGGCGATGCTGGGCGGAAGTCATGATCCGCCGTTGGGAGCGTGGGACGGGCCGCAACACACACACGCATGGCACGGGATAAATAAATCATTAAAAAACAAATCATGATACATATATATAAAATAAATTTATTATTCTATATATATATATATATATATATATATATATATATATATATAATAAATAATTGGAGGCAGAAGATCAGACCGCGGATAATTGGTCCAGTTGTTTGTGCCCAGTTGTTTGATGTGTTGTTTGTTGGTCCAGATTGTTTTCTCGTCCGGTTGTATGGATACAGTTGGTTTGGTTTGTGCGTCCGGGGTTGGTCTCTATCCTCCGCGGTGCAATGCATGCGTGTGTCACGCACGGCCTGTCGCTGGCACCAACTGTGTCGTTTTGTGTCGTTTTACACCAATAATGCAGCATTAAAGGGAGAAACATGAGTTGAGAACATCAGTTTCAGGTCCCCGCGAAACAAAACGCGAAGCAAACGATACAGCCGGGTAAGAGTTGAGACGCTCTTATGATGTAGGATATCTGAGACCAGTACTGTTATCTGCCCTCTTGCACTGATTCATCGCATTTCCCTGAGTACCCAGGCTTGTGTCGCCACGTGCCACCAGGGGTATGTGGTAGCCAGGAGCCAGCCTCACTGTTGGCGTGATTGGACGCCCGGTGCGCGACCTGAACGCAGGACGACACACGCACGCACACGAGCGCGCGCACACGCACACACACACGCACACGCACACGCACACACACACACACACCTCACACACACCACACACACACACACACACACACACACCACACACACACACACACACACCACACACACACACACACACACACACACACACAATACATACAGCCCTGGTTCGGCTCCTCGTGCAGGGCAGGCCCGGTATCGGAGGCGCTGGGATAGCCGCGGCATCGCATCGCCCGGCATCGGAGGCAGCTGGGACAGCCGCGGCATCGCATCATCCGGCATCGGAGGCAGCTGGGATAGCCGCGGCATCACATCACCACTTTCCATCTCTCCGGTCGCACGGCTCTGAAAGTGAAGCGGTCAGCGATTGTCGAAATAGCTCTTACCTAACCAAATCAAGCCCGTGCCATGCGGTGTCACATTTCCCACGCGAGTCAGAGGCAAGCACGCACCTGATGCTGTTCTTACTATACTATACGGCCGAATTTCGGGTTGCCAGATATTTCCACCGAATACCACGGGATAGTCCTGCCAGATCTCTGTGCCAAACGCAAGTGTTTGGCACTACTTTATGGCTGCTCAGTCATAAACATAAGCGTGCCAATAACCATAAAGTCAAACTGTGTGCGCGCTCTGCTTGCAGTCGTTACACGGGCAACACCCATGTGTTCGAGATGTACATGCACATTGGCATCCAGGTCCGTGGGTGTACCTACATGTCCCGTACATGTCAGATGGCTGCCAGAACCAGACGCTTTTATCCCACGTAATTCAAAAAAGGTTTTGTTTAGTTCTGTTTGGTAAGGACACTTCCGTTCACCACCGATCGCTGCAGCACCCGTGGGATTGTGTGATGGATTGAAGATGGGTGATGGGTGTGATTGGAGTAATACACGCGAGATAAACTGCCTTGTGCCGCCGATGCCATTTCATGCACTGCTCAGGCAGAGTGCAGCTAGCCGCCCTAGCTTCCCTGCCTACGCCACTTAGCTTGTAACGTATCTTGAAGTTTTGCGAGATAACTTGGGTAAAACAATCGGAGAAGTCGGGTCATTTCCTCTTCATTCGTGATGAATTTCGGATGCTGACAAAAACGGAGCTTCAGGATATCAGGAGGTGCTGGTTAGAAGAAACCGAAGGCAAGCAATGGGATTTATTTTGAAAATGCTCAGCGCCTCCAGCAGTGCTCAAGTCAATTGGTGAGGTCGTTAGGTCCCTGCTGACCATAGGCAGATCCTGGGGTGGGGAAGGGGGGGGGGGTACGGGGCCATGCCCCCCCAAAACCTCTGGAGAGTATTTCCCCCCCCAAAACATTCCCAGAACTTAATAAAAGTTTCGTCTACCTGCCGTCTGTTTTAACTTTAGCTGTTTAAACTGTTTTGTTTAACTTCTGTTTAAGATTCAAAGCCATTTCGGTGTTTTTTTCGGTTTTGATGATGTCCCTACTAGGTACTCGCGAGAGGCACCACGCGCTGGACCTCGGATCCCACACCAGCCAGCTGGCCACGAACGGTTGCCCCCCCCCCAAAAAAAAACAACAACTCCAGGCTAGATCCGCCCCTGCTGCTGACTCAGCAACTTAGCGCTGTGCCAGCCGCAGGCTATTGCACTGTTAAAATGTTAATTACAGTGCAACAGAACATCGAACAACAGATGCTGTGTTGTTGCATGACATTAGGAACGCCCAACTGACAAGCATTCACTGGGATGCTTTTCTTCGGCCAGCCTGCCCGCTACCATCTGGGGCTTGGGCATACCCACGCACTTCCCATTGATAGTCGGTCTTGCCCGCTCGTGGACCATCTGTTTCCTGGCCGTATGCTGCTCTCCAAAGCTTCGGATTGATATGGTCACGAAATTAGTGCAGATGTGCGCTTATGAATTATTTTGTCATTAAGCGCACCTGAACATGATGGAAGAAAACATTGATATTCTGTTGCATGGCTTATAAATTCGTGCTTGATATTTCCCCAGGATCCCACTTACGGTATTGGTTTTTGCGTTTTCCGAAAACATCTTTCCATTCCGGCCACTGACTCGCTCTACATAAGCGCCCGTAGGCTTAGCCCATCCATGAAGGTTTGTTATACGTGCCTAGGTGCACTCAAACCACTTGAAATTTAACATAGATAAATTCCTTTAAAGTCATGTCTCGAAACCAGGACAGAACATGCCCGGGTCCAATGCCGAAGCGTGCAAAAACTTTTCATCTTCCAGTCATATCAAACGTGGGACGAATGCAAGGAATTTCAAACTACAAAGTGGCTTCTAAAGGTACCACGCCAAGCTCAGAGGTCTTTTAGAGGTCAGAGGTTACCAGACTATTTGCTTACCTGCAAAAGCGTTGTCAAGCCGCAGAGATTTATGTGGTTTGAATGGTTTTGGAGGCGATTTTACTACGAATGATTGGAGTTAATATGTTCGGATATGCACCAAAACCGTGCATACTCCCAAGGGTCTCACTCACCTGCGTAACTGCGTTGTCTGCATAGCCAATGAACAGCCTTCTTAAGGACACTCGAAGTACAAAATGCCAGCTGAGCTGGCGTTATGGACGAAATCAGATAAAGAGTACAAGGGAAACAAAGACGCATTGAACGTGAAGTTCACCAACCACCGTCAAAGCACTCCTTTAGAGTACCAAGCCGAGTAGCAAGCCACGATTAGATACGAGCTGGTCTCACATGCCCGATTCTAAGCGCGATAAATGCACTCTCGGTATGCGATGGAAAATCAGAAACGGTCTCTGGTGAGCATGACTGCCGGCTTTTTATGACAGTAATTGCTAGAAGCAAGAAAGTAAAACTAATTTTGATATATATATATATACATACATATATATATATATATATATATATATATATATATATATATATATATAATAAACCACTTGCGCGTATCGCCATATACCAACCGTAAGCCCCGAGCCCGTACTATCCGGGGATCCGTCTGGATTGTGTAAAGAATCCGTCCGGATTCCAGATTCCAGATAGCAGAGAATCCGGCGTTCGGAAGGCTAATCCAGCGGGATAGTAATGCGAGTTCGTGCCAGTAGTGCACAGAGAGCTATTTGTGCGTGACGGGAGATCACTGCACCGCTAGGCACTTAACGGGATCCGTGACCTTCGCCCCAGCAGGGCGCGAAAGGTCACGACATGAAATACATGCTGCAATGCGCGAGCAGTGAACATGTCGGCGTCGAAACCGACTTATTTCACTTACATTTTGCTGTGATTTAGTGACACAGTTTCCGGTGGCACTGCTGACTGCCGCAGGGTGTTTGTCTGCGGCGTCTGGCTTCCGGAGACAAACACATCGCTATGGCTCCTGAACCAATTTCCGGAACTGCTAGCGCGCCCCGCAGCCGATCCCCTCCCCCATCCCCTCCCCCTAAAGAGACGGCAGGCGCTATCGAAAGCAGCTGGCTATTGGCCGTTTTGTTACGAGTGTGCATACGGTGATGCTACATGACGTGAGCAGGGGTGATTTTCCCATTACGCATCATTCCCATTACGCAAGACCATAATGATCGAGAAGAGCCCCCAGCTACGACAGCATCGGGTGTGGTCACCCCAGATACGACAGGATCGGGTGTGGTCACCCCCGGCTACGACAGGATCGGGTGTGGCCGCCTCAGCTACGACAGGATCGGGTGTGGCCACCCCTGCTACGACAGGATCGGGTGTGGCCGCCTCAGCTACGACAGGATCGGGTGTGGCCACCTCAGCTACGACAGGATCGGGTATGGTCACCCTCAGCTACGACAGGATCAGGTGTGGTCACTCCCAGCTACGACAGGATCGGGTATGGCCGCCTCAGCTACGACAGGATCGTGTGTGACCACCTCAGCTACGACAAGATCGGGTGTGATCACCCCCAGCTACGACAGGATCGGGTGAGGCCACCTCAGGTACGACAGGATCGGATGTGGCCACCCCCAGCTACGACAGGATCGGGTGTGGCCACCCCAGCTACGACAGGATCGGGTGTGGCCGCCTCAGCTACGACAGGATCGGGTGTGGTCACCCCAGCTACGACAGGATCGGGTGTGGTCACCCCAGCTACGACAGGATCGGGTGTGGCCGCCTCAGCTACGACAGGATCGGGTGTGGTCACCCCAGCTACGACAGGATCGGGTGTGGCCACCCCTGCTACGACAGGATCGGGCGTGGTCAGAACCGATCGCGGTGTTGAAGGCCCCTATCTCGAGTGACGCGATGTTCCAATATCGTTAGGATCTAAACAGGAGTGCCCCACCTGTTTGCACTTTTCACTTATTGTTACATCAGACAAAAGCCCCTGCCCACTGGGCCGATTACAAGCCTTCGTTCATTCGGACCAGTGCAGGTTCGCATGGTGATTGTCATGACGGTGTCAATCGACACGGCGACACGGCGACACGGCGACACGGAGACACGTCGACACGACGACACGTCGACACGTCGACACGACGACACGTCGACACGTCGACACGACGACACGTCGACACGTCGACACGACGACACGTCGACACGTCGACACGTCGACACGTCGACACGTCGACACGTCGTGTCGACGATGGGGGTCACACCTGCAAGGAAGGAGTGCATTGTTGTTACAAAGCGCTCGCAGCGTTTTGTAGCCCCGAAAATAACTAAAGTTGATGTTCTTATCGTATGTTGACGGTGCTGCCGTGGCGCAACCCAGTGCTATTACTAGATTAACTAGCTCTCAGGTTTTACGAGGGTATGTTTTTGAAATGCGTCCCAAAGGTGGCACGCGCCATTTATCGCGGCATTGACCGCGCTTTTCAGGGGCGCATCACTGACCGGAGGGCGGGGGCAGGTTCGGCTCCGCGCTCATCTCAAGGACGTGGCCGGGTTGAATTCACAAGTTCAAATAGTAATCGATAGCGCTGTGGCGTGCCGTCTCAGATAAGCAAACTTAAGTTTGACGTTGTATTAATGTCACAGGTCCAGGTCAAGTCGTAGAAATGTTGCTTCAGGATATCTTGACCGCTCTCACAACGCAATCGATTTAGAAGCGTATGCCGGGGTAGAAAATTATTTAACCCGAATCAAACCTGCTGCCTAGAAACGTAATTAATGATATTCACGCCGTGTTGTATCAAGAGCCAGTGTCACGAGCCGTGAAAATGAGAGTGGAATCGTTGGTCGATAGGTCTTTTTGGTATATTTAGTTCCGCCATAAACCATTTATACGCGAGGTGGAAGAGCTTAGCCGCAATTATGGATAGCAGCCACGTGAGCAAGAGCTGCTACTTGTCTATGAACCGCCTAAGTTCAAAGTCAATGAGACGACGTCGGTGGCGAAAAAACGGTTAGACTGATTTTCGCGTTGTTTTCGACGGCTCAGTCCTGCCGGCAGTGCAACCTGATACGCCTCAACCCCGCGCGCCAGTCAGGTGGTCGTAGGTTTTGCTTGTGAAACTGATAAACGGCTTTTGCCGCCCCGTCACCACGCCGCTGCGGCAGTCCTGGAGCCCCACCGCCCGCAACCGCGGGCCAGGCACCTGGGCAAGGGCAGCATCGTTGCGGTGCATTTTAAGGTGCACTCCATTGTTAAGCCATAATTCAGTCATTGTTACAGAGCATTGCTCAAAACTTGGTACGGGCATCCTTCATAGTCATATCTAGAACGCCTCTTTTTGTGCTTTTACAAGTTGGGTCTGAAACAAAAAAATGTTGAGCGTACTTTTCCTGTATATTTTAGTTATTTGACATGCCAATATTCAAATGCGTAAAACTGAAAAAAGCACAACGGCAAGGCATATAAATAATATACTATTTGGCCATATTTCCGGTTTTACAGGCGTAAGATGTCTTTTTTCGTCCTGTGTCTGCGTCAGTTTGTCCCCGGCTATCAGCTTTTGTAAAAGGGTGAACATGACGCCCCTATAATGTCACTCGCACTTGATCTTTTATGGTCGTGTAGTTATTATTTTTGCACAAACGCAAAGAACTCATCATCTGACAGCTACCAAAAATTTCGCATCGATATCTGAAGCCGTTTTTTTATTATCGTAACTATCGGACGGGGGCAGATCTGACCCTTTCATCCCGGCCAATGCCAGGTTAAGTGTTATATATCTAAGACACGGTAGGATATCCATGTTACTAGCCAGAGAAAGCTCGAACCCAGTACCTTGGATGTTCTAATCGTGCAAATGGCCTGGACGGTTTGAGGCCATCGCACCACAGGAGCCAACGCCCCGACCAAGAACAGGTCTCTCTGACTTCCAAAAGGATATGCATGCTCTGAGCGGGGGATCCCAACAGCGTGAGGATCCCGCGTGCTGAATAGATACGATACCGCAGGAGGCTCTTGTCGTGACCTTGAGCGGCTGAGCAGGCTCAGAAGGTCCAGCTGAGCAGGCCCAGAAGGTCCAGCTGAGCAGGCTCAGAAGGTCCAGCTGAGCAGGCTCAGAAGGTCCAGCTGAGCAGGCTCACAAGGCCCAGCTGAGCAGGCTCAGAAGGTCCAGCTGAGCAGGCTCAGAAGGTCCAGCTGAACAGGCTCAGAAGGTCCCTATCTGTCACCACCATGGACGATCCAAGTCCGTGATGCAGCAGGAGGTTCTCGTGACAGACGGACACGGCCCCCATACGGCGAGGCAAGGCCCCTTCGGATTAAGAGGAGGCCCGTTTTATGACCAGCAGCAGACCGCTGGCGCCAGTGAAAGCCGAGAGGAATCCCCTGCCGCGTTCGAGGTTTGGTGGCAGTAATGTAGGTGCAGTGATTTCCAGAGCTGGTCATAATAGCAGGACTGCATTATCATCACTGATGCGGACGTGTTGGATGTTTCTATGGGACCATATTTGCGGGTCTGCTACTTTACTGAAGCCTTGGGACCTCAGACGTGCTTGATAATGCCACCACTAAAGAAAGGAAGCCTCACGAAAGCTGGCTTTGTTGGAAAATTGTGTCGTAGATATGACAGATGACTTCGTTTATGAGAAAAGGCAACTCATTTCACCATCGTAGGTGCTTCGGAAAAAATAGGTACCGGGATACTCAACCATTTCATCACAAGAGAGTTTCAGAAAAAAACAAGAGCTTAATTCACTCGGAGATCCTTCAGGTTGAGCAGCTCACCTCGGCGCTGGAGGCCCGCCTCGGTGTCACTGGTCCATCCAGCCGCCAGTGGGCTCCTGGCGCACTCCCGCAGTGCTGGTCTTTGCATGCCCTTACACATTCGGAATGCCTTCAAATGACCGCAGAACACTCCGGCTTTCTATGGCGGGTGCTGGAGACCGTGCGTCGCGGAAACCCCCGAAGCGGTTTCGGGCGTTGCAGTCGCCAACGCTACCGCGCGGTACCCACCTACTAATGGATGCCAATGTCGGCTCACATCCAAGAAAACGAGCGTTTGGTGGCGAAATTAGC
>NW_023595962.1:1402660-1548370 GCF_011947565.3 Pollicipes pollicipes
CTTCCTGTCTCAACATTTCAGTCTTGCCGTTTGGAATGTGCAGGCTGCCTCGGTTTCGTGCCGCGTGCAGTGAATCACACAACTGTTAGCTGTCGTTTCCGCAGGTCATTCGTCTTAATGCGCGCGCCGAACGGATGCTCTGTTGCTCACGTTGCATCCCGGTGCCCTTAACTGAAATTTTGAACCCGACACGACCAAATTTCCGAAAAATGTCCACTCAAACGATTTCTTTCCGCTTTAAAGATTCCTTCAAGTCCCTACGTGCGCGCTTTATGTCTTTGCGAACAACGCGACGCTTTGTCAAATTTGTTATCGCTGTGCTCATCTCCTCAATAAGTTCCATCCATTTGTGCAGTGTCCTTAACGTCAAGCGGTCTGTATAACCCATGCTGGTGCTCCACTGCGTGGCTGATGGTGCCCTCCTTTGGCCCGAGCTGCGCTGTGTGTGCCTGTCTGGTCGACGGCTGGTCGTAGCGGGCGGTCTCATTGGAGAATGTACGGACTGAGAAGACTCTTCAGTATCAAGTTTCCTGCGAACTTGGGCGGTGTTTCCTCCGCCGTCAGCAGACCGTGCAGCTTGAGGTTTCTGGGTGAGTGCAGCTGGCACTCGTCGGCAGTGTGATCCTGCGAGACGTGCATAGGGCATCTCCCACTTCCAGAAGACCGTGCAGATTATTGTTGCTGGATGAATGCACCTGACTACGGTGAAGCTTTGTCTCCTTCTTGGCGCTTTCAGTTAAACGGATCTTCGTCCTCCATCCGGCTGCAGAAATCCTCTTTATTTTATTGCATTTTACTAATAGTTCTTGCTAGTGTTGTGGGTATATAGGCTTTATCACACTTTCACGCTTCAGCGTGGTGTCAAAATGGTACGCAAATGGTCTTCAGTTGGTTTCACTAAACGTGCGTAAATAAATTTTTGTTCATGGAAAGTGTGGCCGATTCGGCAGCAGTTCCTTTTTGACTACTACTCTACCGCGCTCTGGCTCCCTACGAAGTACAGGATCACCGGCAGACATACCTATGCTATCCAGTTTGGTCGTTATAATGTAGTATCCAGCCCAGTGTCACTCCGCTACCGTTGCGCCGCGCACTCTGAGCAATGATCACACCCTTTGCATGCAAGTGGTGTGAACACTGGGCTGAGCACCCAAGCGTGATGCATTCCATCCCTGCCACGCCACTTACCAGCAAATGTCCTCCCTCCCGTTCTCTCTCCGCGCCGCCTCGGACCGCGTTAGCTACCCGGCGCTAGGGGGAAACGTGCGGGGAGTGGGAGCCGGCCCCGGCGCGGGATGGGAGGGGGGGGGGGGCAGGGGGGACGAATTGATGCTCGCTGCACGAGCTCGCGTGTAATTCAGCAGCCGGTAGTCGGCCCACGTTCGTTGTTGATACTGGAATAGAGAATCGACCAGCAGTTGGAGTAGTAGTTCGAGTAGCTGGTGGAGACTGGTATAGAGAATCAATCTATGCATAGCGAATCCACAAACGATCCTTACTTCGAAATTTAAGAAGCGGTGTTTTTGAACATAAATTTTGAGAACTTATACACCAAATCAAGAGGTTTTTGGCTGTTGTAGCATATTTGTATCTTTTCTTGGAGCACCGTTATGCCGAAAATGGACCCGACATAGCCACGCTCACGGCGCCATGGCTTATGACTTAGTCTTAGCTATGCTAATTCAGCTTAACTTAATAATATATATATAATAATATATAATGTAATAAATATGATAGCACATAACATAATATAAATATATATATACATATAATATAAAAAATAAATATATAATAATAATATAGTAATATATAATAATAACTTAGCTCTGACTTAGTTTATCAGATACGGGACGTTCAACACCATGCTACCCGCTGCAGAGGTAACCGTGGGTGGGATCTGAATCACCATGGTAACATCGTCCCCAGGCTGTCGCAGCACTACCTATGTTGGTCCTACTGCTCGTCTCGTAGTGCAAACGCTATGCATGTGCGCGTACTTGTTTTCTGTCTCGCATTTTCATTCTGGGTTGTGTGATGTACCAAACCGCCTTCCACCAAACACGGGGTACAACACAGGGTATATAAATTCCAATTCGCTACAAAATATTTATTCTGAACACCATTGAGCACATCATTTTACAACAGCATACGTTGGAAGACGATTGACCATCCAGACAAAAATGGAAGACGGCTGTCTGTAGGTCGGCAGACATTAGGGAGGTGACATCAAATCGTACATCAGCGGGGCCGAGCGCCACATGACCCCAATCCAGACCACGCGGCATCAGTCAGGGCAACACACACTCTGGAACACAATGTTCGTTTCAGTGTGGTCTGGACTCATCACGCGCGAGGGAGAACGCGAACAAAAACTGAACCGCCAAACGCACAGTGCATGTCCGGAACAGCCGCGGTGCTTGCCATGAAATGAAGCAAACAAGATTGCACCAGATTTTATGACGTAGAGCATAACAATAATACACGCAACTTGAAAGCATTCAAATTATGCAGCCAACATTGAGCCGGCACCATGCTCTCTGACTTGGCTGGGGGAGTCCAGGAGCATACGGCACAAAAAACCCACCCGAGGAGGGGGTGGCACACCATTTGACAGGTCGGTGGCACACCACACGAGTGATCCGCTTCAGGAAGTCCTCCCTGCCTGACCAAACTGTGCTAATCGCCATCGCGTATACGGACTAACAACGAACCCTTCCAATCAAAAAGTTTTCTAACGACCCCTCATGACGCCACGATGCTATCATACCGATTACGCCGCGCCCAGGGACATCCAGCGACGGGCGCCTGTCACACGCCCCCAACTTGCCTACGAGGTGCAGACTAGAGAGAAAATTCCCACGACACTGAGCACTGACAGCGCCACTAATCCCACCCGAATGCACGTACCAGCAAATATAAATGCACCCAATCTGTGCAGCTACTTATCACAAAAATGCCCGCGGGTAATTCAACTTAGCTCCAGCTTAAGACCTCTTTTATCAGTAGACCGAGTCGGTTTTCACCGGTGGACGTGGAACGCCCCGCCGAAAAATGAAATACTAAGTTTGTAACCTGTAAATACAACGGATTCATCATCCACCGTACAGCTTTCCGCTCAGACAGCCAGCCACGTCCGCTCTCCCGGCGACACCCGACAGCCGCCTCACTCCTTCGTCGCCCGTACTCTCACACCGAGCCGGAGCCGAGCACGACACTGACCGCCGACCCGCAGCGTCCCGGCCGGTGCGCCGCTCGGCGCGCGGGCCGCGGCCTCGGCGCGCGCCGGGCTCACTTCGTGCCGAAGCAGATGTACTTGACCTCGGTGTAGTCCTCCACGGAGTAGTGGCCGCCCTCGCGGCCCAGCCCGCTCAGCTTCACGCCGCCGAAGGCCGCCTCCGGCTGCGAGATCAGGCCCTCGTTCACCCCGACCATGCCGCACTCCAGCGCCCGGCTGACCCGCCACGCCTGGGGCACGTCGGAGAGGGGGAGACGTTAGCGCAGCCGGACGGCACAGGGACACGGCACGCCTGGGGCACGCGCCGGAGAGGGGGAGATGTTAGCGCAGACTCTGCGGCGTACCGCAGCGGTACCGCAAAGTGGTAACCGGTGCGGCGGCCGGGCTCCCATCTCCGGCGAACGCCGCTGCAGGCGACCGCACAAGAGACGGCTCCGTCCGGGGTCAGCGGGTCAGGTCACGCACCGCTCGGTCCAGGCTGCCCGGACAGAATGGCGTGGGCCACATGGATACAGCCTGTCATGGGTCACATGGACACGGCCTGAGGGCACCACACGAACATGACCTGTTGTGGAACGGATGGACAAAAATCGAGATGGGTCGCACCAACACAACCTGCCACGGACCATATGGAGACCACCTGTCTTGGAGCACACGCACAGCTTGTCGTGGACACGTGCCACGGCCGGCCCAGTGGCGACCTCATGTCCCCGAGCCGCCCGGACTGCTCCCGGCCCGCGCCGGAAGACTCGAGCGTTCTGTTGTTTGGTTGCTGTCGTTTGATTGCTGCTGCTTGATTGTTGTTGTTTGATTGTCATTGGCACCACCGACCTCGCCTGATGAGGCCTAACTGACCAGCTAGCTGAACCAGACTGCAGCCTGTTCTGCTCTCTCCGCTCTCAGAGCTGTGCGCTCTCTGTGAAGATGTGGGCGGTCACGGCGCGGTGGGAGCCAATGACTCTCATATCGTCCTGACCTATCGAGTCCATACTATATCGGACCTAACCGGACTCATCCCGGCCCATCCTAACCTCGCCGGTGAAGTCTGCACCCTGGCCACATCGAGCCTGACCTGTGCGATGTTTTCGGTGAAGATGTAGCCGGCCAGGCCCATGTCGCTGCTGTTGGCGATGGCCAACGCCTCCTCCTCCGTCTCAAACCTGGCGGCGAAACGCCGAACCTCGCCTCAGCGAGGGCGCCGAGCCGGGGCGCCACTGCGCGCGCCTCCCAGCGGCGGGCAGCGGCGGCTCTATCTCACAGGCTGGGGCTCGCCCTGAGGCTGCGCATACCGCCACTGCGCGAGCTTCCGCCGGGCGACCCGACAGCTAGGCTGGCCACCATTCACGTCAGCTGGCCACCATTCATGCCAGCTGGCCACCATTCATGCCAGCTGGCCACCATTCACGTCAGCTGGCCACTATTCACGTCACTGCTGTAAGCAGTCATGCGCATTGACCCCATAGTTTTCGGCACTTTGAGGTCGGAGATGTTATGCTGGCATCTGTCGACCTTCAGTATCACGGGAGGCACTGGTGAGACAACGTTATCAAGGAAAAACTGATCCGCACAAGAGCTCTGAGCTGAGAATCGACACCGCTGTGTCGCCCTCGATAACGTCGAATGGGAGCGTGGGAGAACAGAGAGCAACACAAGCACACATACGCACCTGCCACCGACAGTAGCGTTGGTGACAATATCCCAGCACGCGCTGCACTGCAAAGCCGTGTACGGTTGCCGCTTCCCCACTCCACGCGGTGTCCCCTCTCCCCCGGCACATCCGCCCTTCGGCTCCACCTTCCCTGCCGCGGCGCGCGCGTGCTCCCCGCTGCGTCACACACTGGTGCGTGCACGCTCCGCGCTGCGTCACACACTGGTGCGTGCACGCTCCCCGCCGCGTCACACACTGGTGCGTGCACGCTCCCCTGGCGCACGCTCGGCGTCACCGACGGGAGGCGCCTCCGCCCCACCCGGCGCCAGCACAGCCCCGAAGTCGGCCGGCCGAGGGCAGCCGCCCCCCCCCCCCCCATCGCCGGTGGGCGGGGCGTCGGCTCACCTGGCGCAGGCCGCCACCGGGCCGAACACCTCCTCCCTGAAGCAGGCCATGTCGGGCGTGACCTCGGTCAGCAGCGTCGGCGGGTAGAAGCGGCCCTCCGGCGCCGCGGAGCCGGGCCGCGGCCACACCTGGCGGGCGCCCTGGCGCACGGACTCCGACACCAAGCCCGACACCTGGCGGCCAGCGGCGGAACTAACGGTGAGACACGACTCGTGGCCCGCGCAAGACCTGAAGGCAGCGGTGCAGCCTCATGTTCAGCAATCTCCTAACTTTTCCGTACTTCCCTTACTTGGGACGCAGCACCCTCTTTGGAGAGGAAAGTGGGCTAAACCCGTAAAAATACTAGTTTGTTGACTTATTTTGAAGCAGGTTTTTCCACTTCCCGCTCCTCAGCCCCCTGTCCAAAATATTTTAAGACACCACACAGCTGGCTGAAGAATACACAGCTGGTGACGGCACAGGCTTCAAGCCACACCATTTCATGCAATTATGAGAAATCAACTTTTGTAAACTGCAAAAAGGCAAGTTAGTGAGAGCACTCCACGTCATAAAAATGCTTTCTGGGCAGTTGACTTCATCCGGGGAGCCGCCTCAGATGCTCGCGAACAGTGCTTTTGGGGAGATAGCTTTAACGACTAAACAAACGTAAAGCACTAGTACTTTTAGTTGGCGAGTTCTTAACATCTTTGCAATGGTAACCGTTCATGAAGGAAAGGTATTTAGACCATGTGTTATGACCGCGTAATGACAGTTTTCGGATCATGTTCTCACCAGTTTGATGGCACTTGACAGCAACACTGCAAAACCCACAGTCCGACCAGTCTATCTGTGATCAGACAGCGCACAAAGCGCGCAGTCCTCGCATGCTGTGATATCATCACATGACAGTCACTTAGCACAGCTACGGTCGCAACGTTACCACGGCAGTCGAAACTCTGACATCATACTCTAAACCTCAAACTCTGACATCATAAACATGCCATATTTACACATTCTGTGGACATTGTAAGACCACCCCTCCCATGGGTCATGACTGATGACCTCTTTGTCGAGAACCCGATCGCCCAGTCGTTCAATCGTGTCAGCCACATTGGGCGTCTAGAAAGCGGTCCCCCTAAGCGATAACGTGCTCTCAGGGGCCTCCCATGCTGATTTCCTGTATCTTACCACACACACAACGTTGCCATCCTAGCAAAAAAACAACAACAAACAAACAAAAACAAACAAGCAATGAGGTCGGGCATCCCAGGGCGAAGACCAGCCAAATGCTGCCATGAAGGAACGTTTATTGAAACACTGAGACCTCTCACAGGCGAAGCGTGACATGGCCTTGTGGCATTAACCGATACTTGATAAACTTTAACAACCATCATTCATTGCCGTTTGTTTTACTGTCGTGTTGTGCTTGGTTCTTAAGATCAAAAGCTCACTATCCACACAAGGTTTGACCCACACCATCTGTTCTTACAAGGCGCGGTTAACACTCGCCGAAGGCTTTCCGGCGGCGTGTAACAGAGTGCAGCCAGCGTATAGCCATATATCACGAACGCCGGTTGTTTACCGCTTGGACTTAGCGTACAATGCACTGGAGAATGCCAAGTGCAAGCGATAGAGAACGGGCGTAAATTCGCTTTGCTCCACCACTAACCTTGCCTGGTCCAATGGATCTGCTCCGATGCAGTTTTCCGTTAACATCACTCCACTTATATACATCACTTCATCATCACATCATCATCACTTATACAACATCTCTTCCGCTTTGCCCCAGCATGAACAACTTTGGAGAGAGTTTGGAGTGTGTGTGGGGGGGGGGGAGGGGAAAGGGTGAGGGACGTGAAGACACTCCGTCCCGCGACGGCGGGACGCGGGACGGACGCGGACGCTGAAAACGGACGCGCAGCTCGTGCTGGTGTGAAGTCTGCCTCCCGTCTCAAACGAATTCCAGTCCAGATATTGTGACTAACGGAGTCAAGTCGCATTTATACACACATACACACACACACACACATATATATATATATATATATATATATATATATAATATATATATATCTGTATATATCTATATATATATCTATAGATATATATCTATAAATCTATATATCTATATATCTATATATATCTATATATATATATATCTCTCTCTCTCGCTCTCTCTCTCTCTCTCTCTCTCTCTCTCTCTCTCTCTCTCTCTCTCTCTCTCTCTCTCTCTCTCTCTCTCTCTCTCTCCTCTCTCTCTCCTCTTCTCTCTCTCTCTCTCGCTCTCGCTCTCTCTCTCTCCCTACATCAGGCACTACCCTATCCCCATGATATCCTCGTCTCATCTGTTTTGCGAGGCCAAAGCTTGTCAATGAAAAAGCTTGATCAATTGAAAGCTCATCAGTTGATAAGCTGTCAATTGATTATCAAAGCTTATCAACTGATAGTTCCTGGTGCTTCAAAATGAGCACAAGGAGCTATCAAAGCTATCAAAAAACTTAAGAAGTCATCAAAGTTAACAATAAATTCAAAAGACCACCAGAAGCTTGCTCGAGCTTGCTGTACTGGGTACTGGGCATTCATTGAACCTTTCAGAATCGTTGAACCATCCACATCCGACCGCGCCCAGGGGCGTCACCTGCCCTCCGCACCCTCCCGCCGCAGCGCCAGCCGTCGGGCGGCGGGCCCACCTTCTCCAGCTGGGCGTTGTTGACCAGCGGGCCGAGGTTGACGCCATCGGCGGCGCCGTCGCCGGCGGTCAGCCGCGATGCCATGACCGAGCCCAGCGCCGCCACAAACCGGTCGTACACGCCCGCCTGCACCAGGATGCGGTTGGTGCTGATGCACGTCTGCCAGCGAGGGGAGTCATCATTATCATCATCATCACGGCCATCATCATCATCACTACCATCATCATCACTGCCATCATCATCATCACTGCCATCATCATCATCACTACCATCATCATCGCTAACATCATCATACCGACCGCCATCTTCATCATTGCCATCATCACCGACGTTGTGGATTCATCATCATTATCGTCATCATCGTCGTCGTCATCTTCGTTATCAGCATCATCATCACTGATGACATTTGCCAGGTTATAGTAGTGCATGCAAGATTTTCCAACGCTCATGCACTGTTTCGGTCCATGCTTCTGAGGCTGGTGCTATGATGACTCATCATCCGCGACAGCAGCATTGACTGTATCATTACTGCTACTATTCCGATTCTTATCATTATCATCATCACTGGCACCATCATAAACACCAACACAATTTCTAGCGGCTACGTACTGTCTGCGTTTCTGTTCCGGAATGTCATCATCATCATCACGACCAGAACCAACAGCCCACACCTAACTGGCAGACAAGCACAACTGTCCATGGCGAACAGCCTCGCTACCTCGGCTATCTTTAGTCACCACCCAGCATCACCCGCATCAGCCAATCCATCGCCAGCCTTCCGACACCCCCTCCCCTCCACTCCCTCCCCCTCTCCAGCGGCCGTGGCGCCAGCCTCGGTGCGTGCTGGGCCCGCCGGCACCTCCCCCTCCGCGGCGGCGGCGAGGCGGCGCCATCCTCCGTGCGTGCTGAGCCCGCCGACACCTCCCCCTTCCCCGGCAGCGGCGAGGTGGCGCCATCCTCCGTGCGTGCTGAGCCCGCCGACACCTCCCCCCTCCCCGGCAGCGGCGAGGTGGCGCCAGCCTCCGTGCGTGCTGAGCCCGCCGACAGCTAACCTGGCCGGAGTTCCTGAACTTGGAGGCCATGCAGCCGGCCACCGCCTTCTCCAGGTCTGCAGAGTCGAACACGATGAAGGGCGAGTTGCCGCCCAGCTCCAGGCTCAGCTTCTTCACGGTGGAGGCGCACTGCGCGTACAGCAGCTTGCCCACGGCCGTCGAGCCTGGAACGAGAAAAACCGTACTCGTCGTCGTCACTGGGACTTAACGACGCACTCAGCTGCTAAGGCTACACGGCGTCGCCTGCCTCTCACCCTGGCGTGAAAGGCAGGCACCACGGGAGAAACCTCGCTGTCAGTGCGCTACGCCGCATGTGATTATCTCACCTGAAGAAGTGCAAAAACCGTACTGACGTCGCCCCAGCCTGCTCAGCTGGCAAGAGCTGGCGCGCGGCCAAAACAGGGGGCAGCAAGTGCCAGTTGGCTCGCAACGGCACGAGATATACCGACTGGGTTCGAACGCGAGCATCCGTGAGTGCAGATGTCCCGAACCACCAGGCGGTCATGTCCGGACTTCGGATGAGTGCCTGCAGTACCCGGCAACACACAAACCCGAACCGGTGAGTGCGCCAACCCAACCCCCCCCCCCCCCCCCCTGAGCGTGCACAGCCCAGCCTCATCCGTGCGGGTACCCCTCCCCCCAAACCACCGTCACCTGTGAAGGAGAGTACGGCGACGCGCGGGTCCCGGCAGAGGGCCGCCCCCACCTCCGGCGTGCGCGCTCTGGAGGCGGTCAGCACGCTTAACACGCCCGGCGGCAGGCCGGCCCGCTCCGCCAGCGCGGCCAAAGCCAGAGCCGACAGCGGCGTGTCCTCGGCCGGCTTGGCCACGGCCGCGCAGCCGCAAGCCAGAGCCGCCCCCAGCTTGCGCAGCAGCATCGCGATCGGGAAGTTCCACTGCCGGGCGGAGCGTGACGCGGTGGTGACGAGGTCAGGGTGTGACACAGTGGTGACGAGGTCAGGGCATGACACAGTGGTGACGAGACCAGGGCGTGACACAGTGGTGACGAGGTCAGGGCGTGACACGGTGGTGACGAGGTCAGGGCGTGACACAGCGGTGACGAGGTCAGGGCGTGACACAGTGGTGACGAGGTCAGGGCGTGACACAGCGGTGACGAGGTCAGGGCGTGACACAGTGGTGACGAGGTCAGAGCGTGACACAGTGGTGACGAGGTCAGGGCATGACACAGTGGTGACGAGACCAGGGCGTGACACAGTGGTGACGAGGTCAGGGCGTGACACGGTGGTGACGAGGTCAGGGCGTGACACAGCGGTGACGAGGTCAGGGCGTGACACAGTGGTGACGAGGTCAGGGCGTGACACAGCGGTGACGAGGTCAGGGCGTGACACGGTGGTGACGAGGTCAGGGCGTGACACAGCGGTGACGAGGTCAGGGCGTGACACAGTGGTGACGAGGTCAGGGCGTGACACAGCGGTGACGAGGTCAGGGCGTGACACAGTGGTGACAAGTCAGGGCGTGACACAGCGGTGACGAGGTCAGGGCGTGACACAGTGGTGACGAGGTCAGGGCGTGACACAGTGGTGACGAGGTCAGGGCGCGACACAGCGGTGACGAGGTCAGGGCGTGACACAGCGGTGACGAGGTCAGGGCGTGACACAGTGGTGACGAGGTCAGGGCGCGACACAGTGGTGACGAGGTCAGGGCGTGACACAGCGGTGACGAGGTCAGGGCGTGACACAGTGGTGACGGGGTCAGGGCGTGACACAGTGGTGACGAGGTCAGGGCGTGACACAGCGGTGACGAGGTCAGGGCGTGACACAGCGGTGACGAGGTCAGGGCGTGACACAGTGGTGACGAGGTCAGGACGTGACACAGTGGTGACGAGGTCAGGGCGTGACACAGCGGTGACGAGGTCAGGGCGTGACGAGGACATGCTGACGTCACGTGACAACCTCGTCACACACGTGACGCAGCGATCACAAAGCCTGGGCTCCGGTTTACACCAGAGCTCGGTTTGTGCCGATGCGCCTGGGCAAGAGGTACAGCAGATCGCGAGAGAGGAGAGCTACGCAGACAGGAGTGCCTAGCATCAACACAGAGACAGGTGGCGTAACACCAACGCCGTGTGCTCCCAAGCACCTGTAACCGACGACTGGCGCCACCCACCAACAGCGCTTTTATGATTTATAAAGCTCCGAGAGGCCTACCAATTCCACCAGCACGATTTAGCACTTGCACAGATAACAGTAAAACACTTAACCAGGTGTTTCGAGACGGAGCTCCGTTCAGTGCCCGTCATGCCGTCGCAAGGCCAACGTCGGTGGGATTTACGGGCAACGTACGCTAACGCAGGCATGATACGTAGGCACAGGTAGACTTTTGAACGTGATGGGGGAGGACAAAGAAGGTTTCTGGTGCGCGTGGTGTCACGCAACGCACCAGACCCTGAGGCAAATTCTCAGAGAACCGCGTGAAAGAAGAGGAGGGGGGGGGGGGGGGGGGAACACTTCGCCATTTTGGTTCCACACGCGTTGCAGGGGAGCTACGAGGTTAAGGAGCCAAGGAGCCAGGGAGGCGAAGGGGCGGGGGCCCTGATACCAGCGCGTGAAACATTTGACCATTACAACAAACTCAGGTGACATGGCCGCGGTTAAGACCGTGGTACCGGTGTGATGACGGTGTTAACTGCACCGGCATGACGACGTGTTTACTTCACCCGTGTGATGGCATGTTACTGTTCCGGTGTGATGACGTGTTTACTGTACCCGTGTGATGACGTGTTAACTGTACCGGTGTGATGACGTGTCTACCGTACCGCTGTGATGACGTGTTTACTTCACCCGTGTGATGACCTATTTACTGTACCGGTGTGATGACGTGTCTACCGTACCGCTGTGATGACGTGTTTACTTCCCCCGTGTGATGACCTATTTACTGTACCGCTGTGATGACGTGTTTACTGCACCCGTGTGATGACGTGTTAACTGTACCGGTCTGATGACGTGTTTACTGTACCGCTGTGATGACGTGTTCACTGTACCGGTGTGATGACGTGTTCACTGTACCGGTGTGATGACGTGTTTACTGTACCGGTGTGATGACGTGTTCACTGTGCCGGTGTGATGACGTCTTCACTGTACCGGTGTGATGACGTGTTTACTGTACCGGTGTGATGACGTGTTTACTGTACCGGTGTGATGACATGTTTACTGTACGGCTGTGATGACGTGTTTACTGCACCCGTGTGATGACGTGTTGACTGTACCGGTGTGATGACGTGTTGACTGCACCCGTGTGATGACGTGTTAACTGTACTCGTGTGATGACGTGTTCACTGCACCCGTGTGATGACGTGTTTACTGCACCCGTGTGATGACGTGTTTACTGCACCCGTGTGATGACGTGTTTACCGTACCGGTGTGATGGCGTGTTTACTGTACCGGTGTGATGAGGGCGGCCACTCCGGCCGGCTGTCGGATCATCAGCGTTTCCTTGTGCGGCGCCGCGCCGTCCACCACCTCACCCTGTCAGCAGGGACACGGCGTCAGCATGACACGGCACGCCAGCCGACATCAGCAGGTGTCATGACACGTCATCCCGCGGCCCCGTCTCGTCGGAAGGGAAGCACAGCGAAAAAAACAACAACAACAAAGACAATGAACAGAGAGAACGCTCACAGGGGCGGCGTCTGTGACCTACGCCCAGCCACGTCTCCCAGGGCCTTGTCCAACATACGGCAAATCAAATGACCCGTGAAACGCAAGTCAACTACAGAGCAACCGCGCGGTCAAGCTGTGCCCGGAGGACACCTGGCGGACAACATCAGAATTAACGATCGGGCGGCGTCGTCACTCCACAAGGTATGAGTGTTTCCTGCTGCCACGCCGCCGCTAGTCGCGCAGAAGCCACGCTCTCGCCAGTAGCTCTCCCATCAACGCCGGCGGCGTCAGCCAACGCCCCTCCCCTGGGTAGGGGTAGCCTCGCGCCAGGTCCACCTCGCCAGCAGCTCCTCCCACCGACGCCGGCGGCGTCAGTCACCACCCCTCCCCTGGGTAGGGATAGCCTCACGCCAGGTCCACCTCGCCAGCAGCTCCTCCCACCGACGCCGGCGGCGCCAGTCACCGCCCCTCCCCTGGGTAGGGATAGCCTCGCGCCAGGTCCACCTCGCCAGCAGCTCCTCCCACCGACGCCAGCGGCGTCAGTCACCGCCCCTCCCCTGGGTAGGGATAGCCTCGCGCCAGGTCCACCTCGCCAGCAGCTCCTCCCACCGACGCCGGCGGCGTCAGTCACCGCCGCTCCCCGGGTCGGGGTAGCCTCGCGCTCCAGCGGCGGCCACTCACGTGGATACGGCGCGCCTCGCCTGCGAACCACTCGATGTAGCCGGCGCCGTAGGCCACCTCGGCGCGCGCCTCGGCCAGCGGCTTGCCCTGCTCTGCCGTCAGCAGGGCGGCCAGCTGCTCGCCGTGCTCCTCCAGCAGGCGGAAGTAGGCCTGCAGCAGCTGCGAGCGCCGCTGCCGGCCGCAGTGAAGCCTGGTCATCACCCGGGGACGGCCGACTTCGCAGTCCTAAGGGCAGTCTCAGCTGTTCCGCCGCGATCAAAGGCCACGTCAATGCGGACAAACACGCCGCTCCTCTCGTGCTGCATGTGAGTGTCGCGCGGACCTTGATCATTGCAGGTGTTGCTACTACTTTTCCCGGAGATTTCACCTGTTTTTTTTTCTCTGAGTGATACATCTTTGTGTGTATGTGTATATGTATGTGGGGGGGGGGGGGAATATGACCATCTTGAAGGCCACAGCACCCGAAGAGATACCCAGTTCCACCCCGGGCATGGCACGCACCGCCCCTCGGGCACGACAGGTACCTACTTCCCTTGGGCAATGTGTGTGTACCCCTGGCACGATCTGTGCTCACCCTGGGCGCGGTCTGTCCCCAGCTCCTCTGCGCCTCCGCCGCCGCCGCCACGGCCCGCGCCGCGTCAGCCTCGCCCAGGTCCGGCACGCTGGCGATGACGTCATCGGTGGCCGGGTTGATGACGTCAAAGGTGGCGCCGTCGGCGGCGACCGTCCACTGTCCGGCGACGAGCGCGCGCTCGCGGAGGAGCGAGAGACGGCGCCGGCCGACGCGCGTCGCCTGTGGGCGTGGCGACTCGTTGAGGGTGGGGCTCCAGCGAGGCCGACACCGGCGGCGGGAGGGCAGGGTGGGGCGTGAGGGGCCTGGACCGGGCTCCGCCGTGGACAGCAAGACGCGCCGGCGCTGTACACAGACGGCGATACCGACCCCGGTGCGAGGTAGGATGCAAACAAGGCGCTCCAACATATCACAGAGCTTTCTACCACGCCACGCGCCGGTACCATTCAACATATCAGAGAGCTCTACTACACTACGCGGCGGCGCCATTCAACATACCACGGGGTTTCTACTACGCTACGCGCCGGCGCCATTCAACATACCACGAGACTTTCTAACACGCCGCGCGCCGGCCCCATTCAACATACCAAGGGGTGTCTACCACGCTACGCGCCGGCGCCATTCAACATACCATGGGGTTTCTACCACGCTACGCACCAGTGCCATTCAACATACCACAAGATTCTCTAACACGCCGCGCGCCGGCCCCATTCAACATACCACGGGGTTTCTACACGCTACGCGTCATCCAACATACCACAGGGCTTTGTGCCACGCCACGCGCCTGCGCCATTCAACATACCACGGGGTTTCTTCAAGCTACACGCCATTCAACATACCACGGGGTTTGTCCACGCTACGCATCATTCAACATACCACGTGCTTTCTACCACGCCGCGTCGCATGAGACGAGCAAGGCACGCGTCAGCGATCAGTCCGTGACAGTAACGGCGCCAGTGGCAGCCAGGCGATGTGGAGACTGGACCTCCATACAGCGGATCGTCTCGCTTACCTGCCCAGTACTCAGCTGGCGGCCCAAGAGTCTGTAGCTGAGCTGAAGAGCCATGCCCGTCGGCGCAGGATCCCGTGGTCAGCGGTCACGCTCGGCGCCTGGGGACACGGGACACGAAACCAGCATCACTTAATGGTCCTCTGATGTCAGGGCCATGCATGTGGGCTTTACGACGGGAAGCCTGGCCGTGTCTGTTGCTACGCACGAAAGTCCACCGCCAAACGAAAAGAGCCATCTGACTTCTTAACCAGCACAATAGGTGACGACCGAGGGGAATTGGAACGCCGGATTAGCCCGCGGGCCTCCATGTCAGCGATCTGCCTCCGCACCTCTGGTCCCAAATGATGTGGGAGCTCGTCTGAGCCTGACCGCGACAGGTCGTGACCCGCCGATGTCGTCCCGGTGTCCGTCAAACAGACTCTTCAGTTTCTTTCCACTGACCTCACTGACTTCCGCTTCAGCCAAACCACCGGTTACCGGTCCCAGCCATTCAGGCTTGCCCCCCCCCCCCTCACACACACACTAAAGCCGTCTTCTTGTCTTCCACCTTGCCAGGAACGGAGCGGATATAAAGATCGACAGAATCGGGTCCGGGGTTTTCCACAATTGGAATGCGGTTATCAACCACAGGCCGACCCAAGCAAGGACTAACCGAAACTCTTCGTTCGATTTGAAAACTTCGAAATGTTCGATTTGTCGAGGATCCGGATCAAACATGAGGCCTCGAGAAATCGGCCCGAAGTCCTCACCTTGCAGGTAAATAATCCCTTCAGAAAATGGTCCCATTACGACATCAGATACAACACGCACAAAAACTGGCCGCCTCGGAACGCTGTCAAGCGGCTCCTCCAATTTTACGCAAAAAAACCCTAAATAAAGCACTCGCACGCTGCAGTTTGCTTGGAAGGACTTGAACGACGCCAGATCATCATTTCCAAGGACGGCCGGAACAGACAAGCCTTCCAACATCAGCACCTGAACGTCATTTATCACTGCCGTACGGATCAGAACGTTTGCCGAAACCATACCAACGCATTCCAATGTCGTGCGGTTGGCTGTGATCGGATGCAAAGCCCCCGGATTGAGTCATAACGAACTGACCCCCCAGAAGAGATGCCGACACGCAGGTAACCATTGCTCCCGTGTCGACCAACTGCATACAATCCACTTTCGGAATGCGGTCCCGCACATGAGGCGAACGGCCCTGCGAACTGCGGGGACCTTTGACCTCGGTTCCGGTCATCACTGGTCACACGGTGGTGACCCTCCTCAGTTCAAAGCCAGAGGGCAATCATGCCGAGTGTGCCCAAGCCCACGCCGACGCCAGCGGACCACGGGGGACGGCCGCCCCCGACCGCGACCCAACGGAGCCTGAGAACACGCCACCTGCCGGTGGCCGGAAAACCACACGTCCAGCGTCGCATTTGCCGGCCCCGGAAACCAGTCCGGCCCGGCCCGGGCGCCGGTCAGCCCGGCCCGGCCGCACCGCCGCCCTCCCCCTGGGCGCGCTCCTGTGGGCCGCTCGCCCAGCTGACCTTGGCCGGGTCGCGTGACGGTCCCCCCGCCCCGCTGAGCCGACCATTGGCTGACCCGCCCGGCTCCTGATGACGTCACGCCGCCCCCGGCGACGGCACCCGCCGGCCGGCCGGCTGGCGCGGCCGCCGCGCCGATCTCGAACACGGCACGAGAGAGCTCGGCTACGTCGGCACGGAGATATGATCTAGCGCTCCCTTCCCTACGGCAGACCCCTCCACAACGTGACTGGCCTAAGCCGGCGAACGATGGACAGCCTCCTCAATTTGTTTTGCATGTATCGGCATGTTCTCAACGTCGATGCTGGGGTACAACAGACCTAACTGTGCCGCACATCCGACAAAATGCCACCCAAAAGCAGACTTCCCAAGAGAGCGGCTCCGACAGACGTGTCAGGCTCCGAGCCAGAAAACGCAGCACGAAACGTAGCAAACCGGGGGGAGACATGCCGTATGTCCCGGAAGATCGCTCACGTCGATGACTGAACTGGTCCCGACACTAACCCTCGGAAGGAACGAACTCCCGACGCAGCGCCGACTTCCGCCTCCGGACACCCTTAGTGGCCTCTTCTGACAGCGCGTCCATCACCGCAATCCGCGAACCAAGGCCAAGAAGCGCTTTCCGCTACGCTTTCCTCCCAGCCCCGCCGTCATCCGATAGGTATCCAACCGTCGCAAGAAGTCTTCCAGCTCTTCCCATCATCCCACGCCGATTCCTCGCTCGACTTCACTTGACACACCACCACCCGCTGCCACCAGTATGATGACCACACGCCCTCATCGGTACCAGAAGACCGGCGTCCGGCGTCCGGCGACCGCTGACAGCGGCGGCCCCCGTCAGCCCCCCCCCCCCCTTCGGCGGCCGCAGAGGCGTGCCCAGCCGCGCGCGCTAGTGACGCGCTTCATCACGGGGTGATGTTGAATCGATGAGGTAATTTATACATGACTGGATACAGAACAAGCTCAAGCTCTCTGATGTCCATTGCTCGATGCTATCTTATCTTTTAATGCATGGTTTTGTTTGCGCTTATTGCAACTAGATGCATAGTCTTAAAAGAAGACATTGGGTAAAGCATAACTTTTCATAGGCATTTGAAATAGGCCATGCTTTTGAAACACTGTGCTCTGCCACCTGGATAGATGGAAATATTATTTCAACTTTTGCAGAAATAGACACCATATCCTACTGTAAATAGTATGTTGTAGTATGCTTATGTGGTAGTACTGCAGTAGTATGCTTTCACAAAATCAGTTGCTGAAACCCTGTCTGAGACTGATCTACCAAAGGCACCCAGAATTGCTATTTTTTATGCATTTGGCCACTTTTTTCGCATCTTGAAGAAAATGAATGCACTCATTAAAGTTTTCAGCTTCTCCATTGCTCCTGTTATCTGATAAATAACACAAAGGTATGCAATGTGTCTGCTGCTGACAGCCCACACCATACACACTGGGGCAGTCATGTGCAGATGGAACACAGTGGCATAGTGGTTTACTTCAGGGACACAGCAATGTGGCATATCCACTGTTCCAGGGCAGCAGCCATGGGTTGAATGAAATTCCTGAAGATAGTAATGTCAAAAACCTGAATTATACTGCGTTTTTTATTTAAGGTAGACCACTGTGAAAACAGTCCATGCCTTTTTGTTTCCAGTGTTTATCAGCCTATACTATTTTCTGTCACTAGTTGAAATGCAAACAGGCAGCACCAATTAACTTAACAGCTAAAAATTTATGTCTAATGTGTCTTACTTCATGTTCAATATGAAACCAACAATGAGTTAGGCATTTTCTAAGTGATGTATGACCACATTTTGCAGGCACTCTTAACAAGTGAAGCGCATTGTTAATGAGCATACTTCATGAACAGTCAATTAGCTTAACCCCTTACACTTGCTATCAGGCTGGTGATTACAGCCTCCAGAAGACTTCTGCCAACCTTGGCCTTTACACCATCTGATTAGGTGCAGACAGGAGCGGATCTAGCCTGGAGTTTTTTTGGGGGGGCAACTGTTCATCACCAGCTGGCTGGTGTGGGATCCGAGGTCCAGTGCATGGTGCCTCTTGTGAGTATCTGGTAGGGACAACATTCAAAACTGAAAAAAGCACCAAAATGCATTGGGATCTTAAACAGAAGTTAAAACAGAACAGTTAAACCAGTTAAAGTTAAAACAGACAGTAAGCAGACAAAACTTTTATGAAGTGCTTAGAATGTTTCAGGGGACAAAACATACTCTCAGAGGTTTTTTTGCAGGGGGGCATGGCTCCATGTCCCCCCAGGATCTGCTGATGGGTATAGAGTACTTATCAATGTAAAAATAGAAAAATCCAGCTGTTCTGTATCTATAGAAATATCCTCTCAGACATCACATTAAAATATTTCAAAACTTGTTACACAGTACTACTCAAGAACTGTTGAATTATGCAAGAAAGCTGCAATCTGCATCTGAAAGTACATGGTCCTGACATACAATGTGGTAAAGCTCAGTGCCCTTAATACCAGCTCTAGTCACCTATCTTTCCATTCAAAGGCTAAACTAAAAATATAATACAGACCTAGTTATTAATGTTGTAATTTGTGAGTCTCAACCGTTCATTCCAGACTTATTCATCTCCAATCCACGAGCCTGAGCGACAATCCAACACTGGCCCTACGAAACTGAAGTGCTCCAGGACGGCAAATGATCCCCCCTAAGCAACAATGAGGATCTGCCCATAATTTGGGCAATATTGTGTATTCAATGACACACAAAGACTGAGGTACACGCGCGTACTCAGCCCCTCCCGCAGCTAATTCAATATCCTATGACATCAAATACCTTCCTCCCCCAGTTCCCTTTTTTGTTTGTTTACGTAAATGAAATGTATTAGTCGCGACAAAATATGTCCATGAAATTGGCGATTTATTCAGCGATTTGGTTAGTGACATTGACCCACAGGTCAGTGGTGACTAGTGCCGATTTCTGAAAACACGACGTTTGACCAATTAGGGCACAAGAACATCGAAAATGCTATTGATTTTGCAATATCAAGTGACCTTCAAGGCCGATTCTAAATGTGCAAAATCATTCCAAGTGTGACTCACGCTTGCAATGAGCAGGAGTGCAACTTCCGCACAGACAGGTCTACGAGCCTCCTGTCCCAGCCCGTTGCCTGGGCGCGGGGAGTGGCATACCGACATACCAGTATGGGATGACTGGGTCGGCTGATGGCGTCATGTCAGCCGCGCTCCGTCATCGTGTCAGTTGCGTTCTGCCATCATGCTGGTCGCGCCCTGGTACCGTGTCAGCCGCGCTCCGTTCTGCCCAGCTTTCTCCGTCGTTCCCGGATGAATCTCCCTGAATGGGCCAGTTGACAGTCTGCTCCGCCCGGCAGCTGTGCTTAACGTCGGGACACCAAGCAAACTCCGGCCTTACGAGGCATGGTTGTCGACCAGGCGACCAGGTCAAGTTCGTAACCGGGTCAGGTCAGCGACCAGGTCAGCACGGCTGAAGGCCAGGCAAGACCCGAAAAAACAGCGCCGGGGGGGGGGGGGGGGGCTGGCTAAGAAGCCGGCAGCGAGCGGCGCCGCCGTGGGTCCGGCCGGAGCCGGTGCAGGACGCCGCCTGCTCGAGCGGCGCCGCCGTGGGTCCGGCCAGAGCCGGTGCAGGCCGCCGCCTGCTCGAGCGGCGCCGTGACCGGTGGTGGCGTCTCCATCTGGGGCCGCCACCGAGCATCTACGCTATCTCTCACCGCCATCGTGGCCGTCCTTGGCCGAGGACTCGGCGAGATCGGCGGCCACCTGGGCCCTGCACGGCCGGCACCAGAGGTCGCTTAAGCCGATGACGGATGACTCCACGAGCCCTGGCATGATCGTCGGGCACTGAGATCTGCAAGGGACTCCTGGCGTTTAAGTCTGTGACAGACGACTGGACCAAGAAAGGCTTCCGATTCACCACAACGCCCTTTTCTGCTTGACCGTAGCATGACATTCTTTTACAACCCTCATGAATCTATGATTCTTGAGCACCAGAAACGCCTTAGTACTGACACATATAAGCCTGGGCAGTTTCATATTCGGTTGGGGGGGGGGGGGGGTCTGACCAATAAATTTTAAGAAGGAAAGTGGCCAATTCCGGGGCAAAACTCATTTCACGACATTTTTGAGAATTGGTCTCCAGAAATTTCACTGTTCTGCTGCTCCCAAGACTGCAAAAGTATATAGCCCCAAACATGTTTGTTTTGCATATGAGGCCTCCCGGCGCCACACGTCAACCTCAACAAATTCCAAGGAACCAGAATCTCACCGCAACGGCAGAGCACGCACCTCCCTGGCAGACCTCGCAACCAAAGCAGCTAAGACGAGCCCAATGGACTCAATCAAAGTCGTAAAGGTATATTGGTTCAGTCATATATTGTTGCATCAACTTCGAATGCCAACGCGCATCCAGCGCACCGCCCACGTCCGCCACGAATGCTCGCGCACGCTACTGACGTTCCCGCGCAGCTCTGAACAGCCTTCGTATGTATGGGACAATAGACAATAAAATGGCGTTATAGCGAGTTTGTGTTGATAATCTGGAGGCATTCTGTATTTTGAAAATAGCGGGAATCTCGAGAACAATTGCGATAATCTGGAGAGATTTTGCGTTTTTCCCCACAGTTTTGCTTCCCGCTTACACAAATCTTCGGACAAATCTCTCGCCTTAAAATATCTCCAGATTGCTATTGACTTACGTTGTAATCAGGTGCGTCTACTTTTCTGTTTGGGCGCCGCGCACGCCGCATTGGATTGTTTCGTCACGTTCATGTGCGGCGTCCGCGGGTGCCGGTGACGCTTCAACTGGTAGCTTTCATATACCTCCATCCCCTTCAGGTATGAGAATACGTTGCGTTTCACAATTGCGGTGTGAAAAACCTTCTAAAGATCTGTGTGCATGGGTCTGGTGAAGTTTCTGATGAATATTGAAGAGGGGAGCTTGCGCCACTAATGCCGTGGTTAATGCATGGTTCGCGCGTTGGAGCGGCTGCGAGTCTAGTTATTTTATTTGGCCCGCGTTGTTTATTTGAATCACGCAGTTTTTTAGATCAGGATTTTTCTTGATGCTTTTTGTCGTAACAAACGTGACTAATCGCAATAGGAGTGGATGAGGGTTTCGTGACTGCCCCGCACCATGGCAGCTGAGTGAGATGAATGCTCAACCATGATTGAGCTAGATGCACACAAGTTAAATTTGTGTAGATCATTGCCTGTAATGTGGTTGTGACTGGTGCATTTTTTTGGCCAGCATATGATGCTCTTTCCTGTGGACATTGCATAATGAACGCAACAAACAATATTTGCACACTCACCATACAGCTAGCTGGTTGTTGTCACAGGAGTCATGCACAGCACTTGTAATGCTAGCAATGATAATAAGTGAGTTTGAATGAAGATGTGTTCAAGAGATAGCAAATGGCATCATTGACCTGATACAGCCAGTGTAGCTTTTGGGCTATACATTTTCTTGTGATTATACTGAATGTTTGCTGCCCTAGCACTGCCAGCAGCTGTACCTAACAATTTCATGACTTGTTCTTGGGTTTCAACTGTGTGAGGAGCCCTGCTGCATGCTTGTTTATTTATCTATCAATCAACAATTAGCTCTGTCTTTTGCAGTTTTCAATTGCTGTTGATGTGATTGCCAACGTGAGATTGTACCAGGTTTATGCAGGAAGGAGTATACATTTTTTCCTAGTTCTGGTTGCTGTTGCCTCAGTTTGCCCTCATTATGTATTTTTATACCAAAAGTCAGTCAAAATTCTTTGCAGTAAATTGCATCCTCATTTTTCACAACATGCATTTGTCATAGGAACCTATATTAGTAATGATGTGCTGGATTAGCCTGGATATGTACCTGATAAGATGTCCTATCAAAAATAAATATTGTTCTCTTCAGTTTTATCACAGGTTGCCAGCTTCACATAAATTATAGGTTGACTGATCAGGATGTGGGGATTATACAGACAGGTCTTTTAGGGTGGTGGTGCAAGGCTTAAAGTGTGGTGGTGCTTCCACGTAGGTGTTTTAGTTGATGCCTGACCAGCTAATGAAAAAACACTTGATAGCCTTAGCTTGTGATTAATTGTTATGTTTTCCTCCCATTTCAATGCCAATAATAATCTCAATTTATTTAAGCACACAATCTCCTATTAAGCCACTAATTATTTATAAGGTTTCATAGACATGTATTTATTGTTCATATATTATAGTATTGTATTATTTATGCATTATGTTGCATCCTTTATTGTTATATTATCCTATTATTCATGTATTCTATATGCATTTATGTATGAAGTATTACTTTATTGGCCTTTTACTTTGTAGTCCCACGAGTAGTGAGGACAGAAACTTGCCAGTCTGACACTTGTTCATTGCTATGATTGCATTGTGTTAATATGATTATGATGCATATCCCTTAAGAACTACTTCATTCACCAATACCATGACTGGAGGGGTCTACATAACATGCCTACCTGCTATCCTCAAGCATTTTTGACATCTATCACTTTCATGGTCCTCTGCAGAGAGGATGGAGAGCCGGAGATTGGCCCTACAGTGCTGGTAAAGTCACAGTGCTGGTAAAGTCTGGATGACAGAGTTGAGTCTCTGGGGAGGGGAGGGGATGAGTGGCTGTGGACCTTGGGTGGAGATTTGGTGGTTGGGAGAATAATTGTGTGATGTAAAGAATATGAGTTGTGAGGGGACCCAGCTCTGCTGCAAACTGATTTCTTCCCTGGGTCTGCTTTGGAAGCAACTAAAGGATTGCTTTGCCCTCACATGACTCCGATGGTGACTTTGGGGACATACCATTGTTGGGTCTGCTGTTCCGCTGGAGGAAATTCATTTATTGCGACCTCTTCATAATCTGTATTGTGATCCATAATTGTGACCATGACACGTTGAACAAATAAGCAGTTGGACTCGGTCTCTGTTACACTCCCATTGTTAAGTGTGAGGAGTCTGCAGGCCACATGCAATTCAGCTTGGTGACATAGCATGTTGAGTTGACACCTGTGCACCTCACACCGCATCAGCGACACTCACACAGCGACTGGGTTGGCCAGCAAGGGCGAGTCCGGGTCAAGGCAATGACCTCCCTTGCCTGTACCCACCCGAGGTTGTGTATTCAAAAGTGCAGGCGCCCCAGACACTGTTGGGGCAGCGGGTGGGCCTGCTGCTCCCACGAGCCACCTGACCGGCGTCCTCTCTCCGTCTAGTGCGAGTATCTGCAATCTCCGCTGCCTCAACCCGAGGCCGTAGCAAGCCAACACCAGACATGGTGACTATATGGCCGTGTTTGGCCGCGGCGTCGGGTGTGCGCCACATGTGTCAGGAGGTCGATCCGGTGCTTACTTGTTTGGACACTGGTCGTTCAAGGGCGGCGCTGCAGCCGCACATCACTAGGCGAAGGCAGCTGGTCATTCCACGCGCTCGTACTTCAAAGCTGTTTATGGCCATGGCTGCTATGGCTATGGCCTGCTATGGCTATGGCCTGCTATGGCTGTGGCCTTGCCGCCGGAGCTCACGGCAGACTGGGACAGGCAGCCGAGGGTCGTCAGCGCCTGGCGCGGCTCGGGGTCGGGCACGGCTGGCATCGGCGGGCGCGTGGGCTGGTGCTGAGGCCGGCCCGGCCCGGCGCCGCCGACGGCCGGTGGCTGGCCCCCTGTGCCGGGCGCCTGGCCCGGGCTGTTGCGGTACCCCGCGCCCCTACAGCTGGGGAGGGGGAGGGGGGGGGGGGGGCTGAGCCGCCCGGGGCGCCGCCGCCAAGCACTGGCATTGACACGCGTTGGTGTGCATGCCTGTTTTCACGGATGCTTGTTTTAGATGCTCGTGCGAAATGAAAATGCCGGGCATTTTGGCGGCATCAAACTCAGTCCTTAGAAATGGCCCGATTTCCAGCCTTGCACTGTCCGTTAGATTGTTGGTTTTCGTAGGCAAAGTCCTAAATGCCATCAGATCCTAAATGTGACTTTGATCGTTTCTCGCCGCGGAGTTATTTTGAAATTTCGGACAGTACCGACCACAGCTTTATGTGTCGTGCGATTGCAGTGGCTGTCTACGACCCTTGTGCCATCAGCTGGCCTTTGACCCCTCCTCTGAACTGTAATGTGCTGGTCATTCCTCCTTTATTGACCTTTGGCTCCTCTGGCCTCTCGCCCTACACAGCGAACCCTGTGCTGCCCCCATAACCCCTCGCCTAATTTGTTGCGTCATTGATCCCTCCCCTGACTTCAGCTTTCTGATCCCCTGACCCCGCTGACCCGCGACCGCCCGGCTGACCTTGCTGACCCCGTTGACCCCGCTTCGCAGGCGGGCATGGCCGGCTCGGGAGCCAACACGGTGCGCCTGACCAAGATCAACCCGATCTTGGGCAGCGGGCGCAAGCCGACGGGCAGCTCGCTGCTGAAGCCCAACTACCTGTCGGGCCTGCCCGACCCGCCGGCCATCACGGCCGGGCCCGGCTCGGGCGGCTTCGACCGCACCAGCTCCGACAGGGGCTCCGACTCGGGCCGCGAGTCGCGCGACAGGAAGCGCAAGGACTACGGCTCGTCCGGTGAGCGGCGGCGGCGGCGGCGACTGGACCGGGCACGGACACGGACACGGACACGGGCGCGGACACCGGCACGGGCACAGGCGCGGACACGGACACGGGCGCGGACACCGGCACAGGCGCGGACACGGACACGGGCGCGGACACCGGCGCGGGCACAGGCGCGGACACGGACACGGGCACGGGCACGGGCACGGACACGGACACACGGCATGGCACGGGGCTGACGATGACACTGGAGGGGATGAGTGGATAGGCCGCGCCTCTGGCGACCGGAGCAGTCTGGCGTGAAAGGTCCGATTCGTGCTTCCGTCTCCCAGCCCTGTATGGACACAGCGCCTGGCAGGGAGATGCGCCCTGAGATGCGCCCAGTTCCGGCCGGCCGCCAGCTGTGACAGAACGCGGAGCGGGCGGTTAGTGACCGCCTCTGACCTCTGACCTCTGACCGTCTCCCTCCCTCTCCGTCTCCGCGGCGGCAGACGGCGGCTCGGGCGGCGGCGACGGGCGTAGCCGCAAGCGCCGGTCGCGCTGGGGCGGCGACGAGAACGACAAGACGTTCATCCCGGGCATGCCGACCATCCTGCCGACCAACCTCAACAAGGACCAGGAGGAGGCCTATCTGAGTGAGTGGCGCGACGGGGGAGGGGCGGACGCGCGCGGGCTGGGCTCCGGCCGCCGGCCGCCGGCAGGCAGGCAGGTCTGTAGCCGCCGCGGGAAGGGGCAGCAGCGAGCACGTGGTGCCGGTGGCTCGCCGGACTGGTCGCGGCGTCGGCGCCGGCTGTGGCCTACTCGCCTCGGCGCCTGCTGGCCGGACCCGACCTGACCTGACCTGATGTGACCTCTCCGGGCGCTCATCGCGCTCTTGATCTCTCACGGGAGGCGTGTCGTGGTGGTGGATAGTCTTGCGATGTGTTGATGCCCCGGTTAGTCTGGCGCCTGTGCGTGTCGGCACGCGCGCCGGCGTGCTGCCCGGCCGGCCGGCAGCTCAGCGCCGGCCGAGGGCACGCGCCGCGCCGCCAGCACCGCCCGGCGTCTCGTCGTCAGTGCCGCTCCGCCCGTTACCACTCTGTGAGCGTCGCAGTTTCCAGGGCTCTATCGGTTATGGGTAGCGTTTTCAGCCAGCGTTGCTCCGCCGGCGTCGGCCCGCTCGCTGCCCTGCACGCCCGCCGCGTGTGTGCACCGCCGCTCGTGTGTCGCCGCCGCCGTGTCGTGTCGTGTCATATCGTGTCACATGGTGTCATATCGTGTCACGTGGTGTCATCGTGTCACATGATGTTATATCGTGTCACATGGTGTCATATCGTGTCACATGGTGTCATATCGTGTCACCGCGGGCGTCGCTCGCCCAGTCTAACGGTCGGTCGGGCTCTGCCCGCCTAACGTGCCCTTCCAGTTCAGCTTCAAATAGAGGACTATAGCCGCCGCCTGCGCTCCGGTGACCTGGGCATCCCGTCTAACCCCGACCAGAGGTAACGCTGGTGGCGCCGCCTGTCGGCGGCCGCCGGCCGTCAGCGCTGCCCGTCGGCTGTCGGCTGACGCCGGCCCCGGCTCGGCTCGGGGCTGCGCCGCCCGGCCGGCCGGGCGCCGCCGGGCGCGGTACCGCACCAGTAAAGTATGGCGCCGGAGCTGCGGCCGCTGGTGGCCCGGCGCGCTGGCGCCGGCCGCGCACCACTGGGCTCTGGGCGGGGCTGCGCTGTTCTGCCCCGCAGGTGGATGTGGGGGATGCTGCTGGGGCGGGGGCGTGACGGTTAGGCCCTTCAAGCTAAGATGCACGGGCTGCGTTTGCTCTAGCTGTAATCGTATTGCCATTGTTCACCATTACAGTGCTCTGGCCCGTTTACAGTGTCGCATTGTGGGACGCGGGCGTAAGCATACAGTAATTTTTCATCGCTATTTGCAGTGGCCCATCTAGCCGCTTTCCAAAGTGTCGCGTTGGTTGATGCCGCCGACTTTGAAAGTGTCGCGCCCACGTTTGTCGTGCTGATGTGTCTTGACCGTGTTCCGTGTTGCTGTGTGACGCTGTGTTCCTGTACGTGTTCCGTGTCTGCGCGGGCGCCGGCTCTCAGAGACACCGCGCGCCCGTCAGGCCCGCTCCGGCGCTGGGGCCGGGCCACACCGATCTCGCCCACCGCCTGCCCGCCTTCGGTCGCCACATTCCCCGGCCGGGCTGGGCCCAGGCCCAGGCCCCCCCCCCCCGTCCCCCTCCCCCCGCTGCCCGGACCTTGGCTGTGCGGTGGGCCAGGATGCCGTCCGCTGCGAGATATCGGGCAGGACGGAGCCGGCGACAGCGACAGACTATGGAGTGATGGGAGCGAGGCAGGGGTTCAACTCCTGGTTTTTCGACTTGATAAGTTTCAGAGTTCTTATGCTCACTGACCGTCCCGAGTGTACCAGGAGATACCGGTCAAACGACGTTATTAAACACACATGGGTGATGCTGGCAACACGCGACGTTTCGAACCGTGGGTGTAGTCAGAAGTCTCTGCGCACGCGTCATTAAAAGGATTGGGCCTACCGGGAGGGCTGTCAAATGGCGTCGCGTCTAGAATTGGGAGGATCTCTTCAGGCGTGGGTTCAAGCCTAGCACCAACCTTTACCTTTTTGGGCTGGAACGCCGCCGTGATCAGATTGTCGTATTGTTCGTCCCCTGACCATGTCGTGTCCAGCCCTGGCTTTGCAGAGTGATCGCAGGGTAACGAGGTTGCTCTTAACGTGTTATAATGTGCTGAGTGACCCAGGAGCGGAGCGCACAGCATGCATGCTTATTATAACAGGTGCCGCATTTTCGAATTCCCGTGTCTCCTCCCTGTGCGACACACTGTGATGCTGGGCCGACGCCCCCCCCCCCCCCCTCCCCCATCTCAGCAAGGCCTGCCATGGGCCAGGACAGTCCCTTCCCAAATGTCGCAGCTGCTTGTCGGGTTTGGATGTATCAGCACGTCACTTTTTTGCGAGAAGAAAACACTTTCCGAAGATCTTCGTGCATGACTCCAGAGGGGGTGAGGGGTGTTCCCCCACCCTCCAGCGGGGGTGAGGAGAAATAACAATAGGTGATCTGATTTGGCAGTCTCCCAGGCCCTTCCAGGCCCTGCCAGGCCAGGCCAGTCCCCGCCAGGCCAGGCCAGGCCAGGCCAGTCCCCGCCAGGCCCTGCCAGGCCAGGCCAGTCCCCGCCAGGCCAGGCCAGGCGGGGCCTTGCGTTGAACGTTGTGTGACTGTATTTTTAGAGGAGGAGGCGTTTGCTGCTCACACCGTGGTCTGTTGAATTTTTGTGGAGCTTCTACTAAGCCCTCCGCGTAATCCAGAGCGGTAGTAGTGCGATGGCTACCTAACCGAAGATAACAAACACTGTTCCTCGAAGTAGGCTTTTTACCCAGGAGGCAAAAACGAGGCAGCACTTTAATGAGAGAGGGCTCTTACTGCGAACGCCGTGGTCTGTTAAGGAGTTTTTGTGCAGCTTCGACCAAGCTTAATCCATCTGCTTCATCCAGGACGATGTTTGTGCAATGGCTACCTTACCGCAGCTAAAAATCGTCTTTTCGAGAGCCATTCTTATGAAAGGGGCAATGGTGCGCCGTAATGCATCAAAATCGCACGAAGCACGCCATCCGTAGACATTAAAGCGTCGTGCTCCGAGCATGTATGGGAGGTCTGCGTGGATATTTTATGAGAAGTCTGCGTGGGTATTGTATGGGAAGCCTACGTGGATATTTTATAAGTCTGCGTGGGTATTGTGTGGGAAATCTACGTGGAGATCTTATGAGATGTCTGCGTGGGTATTGTGTGGGAAGTATGCGTGGATATTGAAACGAATGGCTGGAGGGCAACATGATCGCTCACGATAGCGAAATAATTGAGCGTTTCGTCGGTTTAATATGTCACGAACGACACTTCCTCCACCACCTTCCGCCGTCCCTCCCCCCCCCCCCCCCCTCATCCGCAATTTGCTAGAACGGCTCGTCCCAAAGTTCTTCCCTCCTTCGGACGTTACGTCCCTTCTCCGTTACGTGATTTGGGGATGACCCAGGACATTGCCTGCCTTCTCACGTTCGACAACCTCAAAATCGCGTTTTCTGGTGCCCGATCCCTCTAACCGTATGGGGCGGACGGGCGGTGAAGTGACCTCGGCGATCAGACATCCAGGGGCGGCAGGCGCAGACTGATCTCCCGTTGCAGGGGATGCAGCATGACCGTCACGTTGCAGGGGCAGGCGGTGTTAGGACCAGACGCGTGCCGTCCGGTGGCGCGTGGCGCTCAGAGGGAGAGAGTGCGGCGTCGGTGAGCGGCGGCCGGCAGGCGACAGTTTCAGGGCGTTCTAGAGCTGCCTGCGCGCCGTCCCCACGACATCGGATAGGCGGAGATCGGAGTCTCCGCGCTGAGCGCGGCCAACCCGGCCGGACGCCGGAGCCCGGCGGTGGTCAGCTCGACGCTGGGACGTCACGGCGGCGCGCGCCCGCGCACCGGCAGCAGCTGACGGCGGCGGCCTCTCCCAGCGGCGCGTCCGCTGCGGCGAGCCTAGTGCCAGGCCCGCGTGCTCTGCGGCGAGCCTAGTGTCGGGCCCGCGCCCGCCGCTCGCCCGACACCCTCGGCATGGCGGCGGCCGGAGCGGCAGAAATCCCCAGCAACCGCTGCTGCCGGAGTTCGGCGGCACACGGCCGGTCTCGTTGGCAGCCGAGTGAATGTGTGACGTTTTTGTGGTTTGTGGTGCAGGACTGCGCTCCACAGAAGGTGTGGTTAACCTCCGTTGACCCTTCGTGTCTGATGGTCTGAGGGTGGCGTATTTTCCCTTGCCGTGCTTCAAGTAAAGCTGGGAGCGGTCGCAAGGCGGTGATTACGGACACTGATTTAGGAGGCGGGTGCCGTTTAGGGCAACTGCTGACTGGAATTGCCTCAGCCACAAACGCTCAGATCGCGGTCGAAATAATCACTGATCCATCACAACAGTCGCCACACCCGCCTAGCCAATAGTGATTGACTGCCTCCTTGTTAAACAACCAATCACAGTCCAGGGCGGCAGCAAACGACGCGAGTTCCGTATTCAGGGTCTGGGCCAGAGGTCTGAGGCAGCCAGCGGCGCCTGTCCAGCTGCGCAGCTGCCGTCGCTCCCGGCCGACGGCGCCGCTCTGGTGCCGTGCCGGCGGTGCAGCAGTTGAGCTGTGCGCCAGGCAAGCGAGAGCGACTGGGTTTCGGTGGGCCGCGGCGTCCGCTCCCCCTGCCGGGGCGTGAGGCGGCCGCGGTCCGGCGGCCGCGGCGGCAGCTGGCCGAGCGAGTCGATGGATCGGCGGAGTCTGGGTGCCCGGTGGCAGTGGCGGCAGTGGCGGCAGCGGCGCGGTGGTCGCACCCGGCGCCCTGTCACGTGGTCGGACGTGACCGGGTCCGCCTGTTGGCCCGGTGGGCGTTGCACGGTGTCCGGGTCCTGTGGCTGGGCTGGACCCAGCCGGAGTCTGTCTGGGCTGGGCCCGGCCGGAGTCTGTCTAGGCTGGACCCGGCCGGAGTCTGTCTGGGCTGGGCCCGGCCGGAGTCTGGGCTGGACCCGGCCGGAGTCTGTCTGGGCTGGGTCCGGCCGGAGTCTGTCTGGGCTGGGCTCGGCCGGAGTCTGTCCGGGCTGGATCCGGCCGGAGTCTGTCTGGGCTGGGCTCGGCCGGAGTCTGTCTGGGCTGGACCCGGCCGGGGGCGACATGCGCCTCAGGCCTGGCCCAACCAGGGGCCAAAGGTCGAACCCCCACGTGACTGCGCGACCCGTCTGCGGGGCGTGTAGAGTATGGGACAAGAGTCTGACCATCAGTACTCTGCAGTCTGGCAGGAGTCGAGTCAGCGGTCTGAAGTCTGGCAGGAGTCTGGCTGGCTGCCGACGGTCAGGCGAGGGAGCTTCCTTCCGTCGGCCAGTGCGGACGGTCTGTCGCTTCTTGTGTGGGTTGGTTTGAGTCCATTGAATGATGTGACATTGGGATGAAGGCACGTTCAATTTCTGAAAACGAGACCAAGGTATTAGTGAGATTCTAGTGATCTTAGCGAGCTCATGTGATTTTCGAAGGCACAGCTAGTAGATCGATGTTCGGTATCCCGCCTTCTTTTTGTTACGCCACATTCGCATTTTAGTGTGCTAGGTTGCGGGCGTTTGGGGGCCATGCATAGGCGTCCTCCAAGACATGTCTGCCGGAAAGTTGGATGCTCACGCACGGCTGTTTGGACCGTTTGCAGTGAAGGCGCGCGAGGCGAGATTTTTTCTTCGAAAGTGGATCCTCAGGACAGCAGAGCCTACCGTTCTCCGCTACCGTGTGGTGGCTCATTGTCGGCGCCCTCTCGGAGGCCGTGCTGCCTTGGCGCGAGCCCCCCCCCCCCCCCCCCCACAAGGCTGAAAATACGAAATAGAGGAGATCACAGTCCCGTTCAGCCCAGTCCAGCACAGGTGGGGCAGCGCCGCTGCCGTGGTCCCCACAGCACTCTGCGTCCGGTGTCGCTGTAGTGCCAGCAGCGCGCCGCCGAGTCTCGGCGGACGTTTGCGCACCGCACCGCACCGCCTCTGTGAAGATGTGTCCGTCGTTTGCCAGAAACCCCAGCCCCGGATCTGCAGCCGCCACCAGCGCTTAGCTGATAAAGATGCGCGGCGAAGGATGCCAATTCCTGTCGATTGAAAATTCCGTAGCGTTTTTGTATCTGGCCTTGTTGAAAGCGCTCTCAAAGTGGCATCTGTGGTTGAAACTGCTGACGCTGCTTGACCCTGCACAAATGCCATTTCAGTGCATCTAATGCCTTCATCGGCACGAGAGCAGCGTAGCTGCCATGTGGGGGCGTGGCCCGTGGGTCTTTCTCAGGTGCCCGAGGCCGCCCCGCCCCGTTGGCCAGCCCCGCCACGCGCTCCGGCCGTCCCAGAAGCTCTGAAGCTAACAGGATCTCGTAGGTTCTCTTTGGAGCTGCGCCCGGTCGTGGACTGACTGTGGATGGAGCTAAGATCTTATCTCCATCTGGCCATTGATATCCTTCCGAATGGCCATATCCATCTGGATCGATCCTTCCGAATGGCCATTCGGAAGGATCGAGCGGCGTAGTGCGGTCGGCTTTCCAAGCATGTGATGAGCTGCAGAGCGTCGGCCAGTCGCGGCGTGTGGGGCCATATACAGCATGTTTGGGCGTGCTGGGTATGATTTTCCTCGCATTCCTTGGGTCGTACGTTCGAGCCTGGGTAGGGGTGGGGGGTGGGAGAGGGGAGGGGGTTGTACTCGACAGTAACCCGTCTCGGGAGGTATCATCCGCGGGCTGCTGCTGTGTGGCGTCTGTGTTATGGCTGACTTGTTCAGCGGCCTCCGTGCGTGCGAGCTGTGCTCGTGTGGAGACGGCCGGGCTGCGTGCCACCGCCGTGTTTTTTTTATTCTCCAGAACGATCTTTCAGTGGCAAGGACCGTCGGAAGGCGCCAAAGCTCACTTCGCCCCGGTCCCGTTTTTAGCGCCGGCGACTTCAGCTTTCGGTAGAAGTCGGAGCCGCCAGCCCATAGCTCAGCAGACTTGTACTATCCCAGGAACTATGCTGATGCCAGGAAGCGTTTTCAGTCCCGGCGTATCAACGGGTGCCAGTCCCCCAACACCCACTCCTAGGAGTCGCATGCAGTCCCAGGTGAACGAAATGGTGCTCGTAGGTCTTCCACATTCACAGAGGCGGGACTCTCCAGGTTCGTCTCGATCTGTAAAAGGCCGCCGTGAGGTGGCGTCGCATGGAAGTCCCGATTTTCCAGCGGAGGATAGATTTGTCAAGCCGTATCGGATGCCCGCTGTATCGGATGCCCGCCGTCCTAGATTAGAGGGGAAACGTGAAACTGGGTTGCTGCGGGGTTAGCTGCTTCCTGACGTCTCTTGACTCGGGCGCCGTGTGCATCTGTGCGACCGTGCCTTCCCACGCGTCAGCGCAGGCCGGCCTCTCGTCGATGTGCCCTCACTCGTTCTTAGGGGGAGCCAGCGCTGTCGGCGCCCGAGGCACTGTGGCGGCCCGCCGTCCGCCAGGGGCGGCACCGCCCGTAACCTCGGCACCTCCGTGTGACGCGGAGCGACGCCACGGTGTTTGTGTAGCGGACCTGCGCCGCCGGCGCCGGTGCTCGCCCTAGCCGCCGAGCTGCGGCGCGCGCTCCGTGACGCCCGTGATCTGTGCTGTCCCTGCTCCCCCCCCCCCCCCTCCCGTCGGTCCGTTGTCGGGTGGTCTGGGGAGCCCCGAGGCGAGCCGGGCCTTGCCGCGCCGGCCGTCTGGCGTCGGTCCGTGTGCGCCTGTCTGGTCGCTGGAAACTGTCCGACGCCGTCCGACGGCACACGCTCCTGCCACCCTGTCACCCTGTCAGCGAGTGCCGATCCTGCCCGGCGCTCTGGGGGCCCGCTCCTGACCGTGCACTGTGCGCTGACGTGGGCCTGTGTCAGACTGCCGCTGGTGACGGCGACCGTGGACTGAGCCGACCACGGACCGCGCTCGTGACCCGTGACTGCCGGTGTCGCGTGGTCCGCCGTGTTGGCTGGTGTCCGGACAGCGAATGTTGTCTGGACGTTGTCTGAACGCCTGTCCGACGTCGCGACGCCGCACCGACACCGCGGACCGGCGCTGCGAGTGCTTTGGACGGACGCCGACCGACTGATGCCGCGGCTGGTCTTCTGTCTGCCCCCGCCGTCCCCTCCCGCCCCCTGTGTGCGCCGCCGCCCGCGACGCCTCCACCGACGTCGGCCCGTCGTCCGACCACAGCCAGGCATCCGGTGCTGTCCGGTCCGTCCGGTGCTGGGCGCCGGCCGGCGTCAGCGCCGACCCGCACGCGCGTACGGCGCGTGCGCGGCCGCCGCCTGACCCGCCGCCCGCTCGCCGCAGGTCGCCGTCGCCAGAGCCGATCTACAGCAGCGACGGCAAGCGGCTGAACACGCGCGACTACCGCACGCGCCGCCGTCTCGAGGATGACCGTCACAAGCTGATCCAGAAGATGTTCGAGCTGAACCCGGACTACAAGCCGCCGCTCGACTACAAGTGAGCGGCGTTGGCGCGGCTGCGGCTGCGGCTGCGGCTACAGCTGCGGCTACAGCTGCGGCTACAGCTGCGGCTACAGCCGTGGCTACGGCTACGGCTTCGACCGTGGCTACGGCTGCGGCTGCGGCTGCGGCTGCGGCTGCGGCTGCAGATGCGGATGCGTATGCGGATACGGCTGCGGCTGTGGCTACGGCTGTGGCTGCGGCTACGGCTGTGCTACGGCCGTGGCTACGGCTACGGCTACTTTCGCGTCTCCGGTCGCAGCGCGGAGCTCGGGCCGCTCTTTTCGGGACGTTGCACGGAGCCGGGGCCATTGGTGTCGTCTGTGTGACAGGCGTGGTTCGGCTTCGGCACAAGCCACGGCTGCGTGCTCGGTATTATGCGGTGGTGTAGATTCGGAGCGTGTGTTGAGCGAGGTCATGCCGCAAACTGCAACAGCTGCTCCGTTTTGTGACGCTCTCCGCTGGTCAGGTCGAGCTGCCCTTCAGGCGGCGCCGGCCGTTCGCCGATGAGACCCTTACCGCCGGCGGGCGAGGGTGGCGCGGATGTCGCGGCTGGTGTCGCTCCCTGAACCGCTCTGTGCGGTCCGCCCGCCGCCGCTGACGCTCCTCAGAGCCCCACCAGCGCCAGCCAGACGCCGCCGCCGTCTGGCGGAGGGCGGCGTCCCCGCCCTCGGACGCCGCCTGAGCCAGCCGCCGCGCGGTGCCGGTGGGGGCGCCGAGACTGACCCGGCGCCGCCTCCGCTCGCTCCGCAGGCCGCCGACCACGCGCGTCACGGACAAGATCGTCATCCCGCAGGAGGAGCATCCGGAGATCAACTTCATCGGCCTGCTGATCGGGCCGCGCGGCAACACCCTCAAGTGTGAGTGGACGCGGCCCGGCGCCGCCGGCGGCCGCGACCTGCGCGGCCGGGCCCAAATAGTGCCGCGCGCCCGCGGCACGGCCGCTGTGACGCAGAGGTCTGCCGGGCGGGTGCTGATTAGCTCAGGGCTGTTGACAGAATCGGTCTGCTCGAGGCGTGTGGCACGCTCAAGGTAGGCGGGGCTGGTTATGTGAGGCGTGAGTAGTCAAGACGTCCGGGGAGGGCGAGGGTACACGTGCGCTGACGTGAAACGAATGGTGCCGCGGGTGACACGCGCCCACGAAGAATACCGCAGTTGTTCCGTTCACAGGCGAAACAAAACGTCATCACACCCACGATTATTGGAAAGAGTTGAGTTAGTGATTTAGCACAGGCTTAAATCCTGCGGTCCTAAAAATATCAGGTGCACCAAATCTAAAATGCACTATAAATGTGCAAAATGCACGAAATGGATAGATATAATACACTAAAAATATTGTGCATTTCGATATCCACTTCGCCGCTTTTGGACGGCGCAGTTGTGAAGGCGCCCAGCACTGCGTGACCGCGCCGTCGCCGCGCCCGCGCCGCCAGCGCTGGAGAAGGAGTCGGGCGCCAAGATCGTGATCCGCGGCAAGGGCTCGGTGAAGGAGGGCAAGGTGGGCCGGCGCGACGGCCTGCCCATGCCCGGTGAGGACGAGCCGCTGCACGCCATCATCTCATCCATCAACCCGGAGTGCGTGAAGCGCGCCGTCGACCGCATCAAGGAGATCATCCGCCAGGGCGTCGAGGTGCCCGAGGACCAGAACGACCTGCGGCGCAACCAGCTGCGCGAGCTGGCGCTGCTCAACGGCACGCTGCGCGAGCAGGAGGGGCCGCGCTGCAGCAACTGCGGCGCCACCAACCACAAGTCGTGGCAGGTGAGAGAGATCGCGCGCGCGCGCGGCGGCGGCAGCAGCAGCGGTGGTGGTGATGGCCGCTGTTTTGGGAGGCCGGCACTTGGATGGGCGGCGACGTGAGAGCGGCAGGCGCCGAGGCTCCGGACGGTTTCGTGGCGGTTGTGCTTGTTTTCCCGACAGGCGGTCTTTGTTTTGTGTCAGCGTGAGTGTCGATCAGCCTGATGCCTGAGTCGCCGTCGTCATCGACGTTTCGTCCACACAACGGACTCCTGTGCGTGCGTGGATGTGTTTGCGGGTGTGCGTGCGTACGTGCGTGCGTGCGTGCGTGCGTGCGTGCATCGGCCCGCGCCTGGTGCGGCCGCTCGGCTGACGCCCCTCTCCCCCTGTCCCGCAGTGCCCGGACAAGCCGAACGTCACGAACAACGTCATCTGCAATAGCTGCGGCGGCGCCGGCCACATCGCCAGGGACTGCCGGCAGCGGCGCGGCGGCGGCGGCGGTGGCGGATCCTCGGAGCGCGGTCGGGACGGCCCGGCCGGCGACGCCGTCGGCGGCGACCGCGCCAAGATCGACGAGGAGGTGAGCCGAGCCGGGTCGCGGCGTCGGGCGCGACGTGGGGCTGAAGCTCACGAAGGAAAGAAGCTGTCGAAGGGAAGCCCTCCGCGCGAGCGCCGCGGCCCGACTGGCCCCGCCAGCCGCGCGGGTCGGGTGTCAAGCAAGCCGTTTCTCGCGGGCGCTGCCCCGTTGCCGGCTGTGGACCAGCACGGCCGGCGGGGCTGGGCCGCCCGGAGTTGTCGCGGCCCGTGACGGCGCGCCTGCCGCCGTCACGGGCGGGGAAGAGGGTGGGGGGAGGGGGAGGGAAGGGAGGGGAGGACAGGAGGCCCAGGGAGGGTTCGTGCCGTCTCTGTCCGTCACCGAGGCGTGCGCCTCTCTCGTGAGCGCGTCCGGCTGGCGGTGGTGTGTGTATGTGTGTGTGCGGGGTGTCCCGCTGGTCGCGTGGCCGCGCGCCCGCTGACGCCGGACCCGGCCGCTGCCGCAGTACATGTCGCTGATGGCGGAGCTGGGCGAGGGACCGCCGCCCAGGAAGGACGACAACAACCGCTCCGGCACCGGCGGCTCGTCCGGCTACGGCGGCGGCAGTACGTGACGCGCCGCGCCGCGCCTCGCCGCGCCTCGCCGCGGTGATGCCGCTCTGGGGCTGGGTCGTCTCTGGCGCGCCCTGCGTCGGCGCGGCAGCCGCCTGGCGGTGCAGAGTGGGCCGCTTTAGCGGCACGGGCGCCTCGAGATGCGCTGGGGACGTACCCACGTGCCGGTATGGCATCGACATCCTCATCCACTTCCGCGTCCACGTCCACATCCACATCCACATCCACATCCACATCCACATCCACCTTTCATCCACATCCACATCCACATCCACATAGCATCCTGGTCGCGCGGTGGTCCGCTCATGTGCGCGTGTCAGGGACGAGCGGATTCGGAACGTCCGGCGGGATGTGCTGACGACGACCTGTTGTGACTTTTGATTCAGTCATCCCTGCTTGTAGCGCGCCTCATGTTTTCCTTGTTTAAAGGGGTGGAGCGCTGGATCATCCAGGCCACCCTGTCTGACAAAAACACGTTCGGCGGCGCGAGATGACCGCAGCTGTTGATACAGCCCAGTCAGTGGCGCAGTCGCCAAAGCCGAGCTGTAGGGAGGCACATCGGCAGGCCGCGGCTGTTGATGTGCCCCACTACAGCTGAGCTAACCTAGGTCAAAGCCAAGCCAAGCTAGCCTGAGTTACGGTCAAGTCAAGCTAAGCTAAGCTAAGTGAAGCTAAGCTAAGCTAAGTGAAGCTAAGCTAAGCTAAGTGAGGCTAAGTGATGCTAAGTGAAGCTAAGCTAAGCTAAGCTGAGGATATTACCGCCAGTCGGTCACCAGAGCGGTGGCGGGTGTGTGCGGGTGGCCGTCGCGTTTGACCGGGCGCCGTCTGCCGCCAGACCTGAGCCGCTACAGCGGGCGCACGGCCTTCGACCGCCGCGAGCCGCCGCGGCCGCTGATGGGGCCGCTCACGTGAGTACCGGCGCCCGGCGCGGCGGCGTCGCGGCGCTCGTCGGGTGCGCGCCGTCGTGCGCGCGCGTGTGCGGTGTGTACGTGTGCTGAGGCGGCACCGCATGATGGGGGAGGATTATGGGGGGGGGGGGGGGGGGTAGAGCGTGCAGAGTACAGTGGGCGAGGGTGCCAGTAGTGTAGCGGTTAGCGCGTCTGCGTTGGCTACTGCGCGTCTGGGAAACCAGAGGTACGGGGTTTGATTCCCCGCGGTGCCCGCCCTTCCTGCCAGGGTGAGAGGCAGGCGACGCCATATAGCCTCAGCAGCTGAGTGCGTCGTAAAGCCCCAATGACACACACAGAGTGCAGTGGGCTTGACGCCGTCGTTTCATCACCGCCGTTGCCGAAGGTGGGCCGCATTGGGCGCGCGGCCGCTACGCGCCCAATGGCGTGGTCTGTCGCGATAGGAGCCTGTCGGCGCCACGTGCTGACCGCGCTCTCCCCGGCCGGCAGCGGCAGCAACACGAGCGCGCTGGGCGGCGGCGACGGCGCGCGCGCCGCCCGCTGGGGCTCGGGCGGCTCCGGCTCCGGCTCCGGCTCCACCACGTCCACCATCCGGCCGCTGCTGGCCGGCCCGCTGGCCGGGCCGCCGCCGTCGATGACGGCGCAGGCGAACGCCGGCGCCGGCGGCGGCGTCACCAGACAGGTGCGTTCGACGCCGCTGCTGCGTCGGTGGGGGTGGGCTGTGTCGACGGCCGGCGCAAGGCGTCTGAAGTGTCGGTGGTCGGGGTCTCGGCCGGCCTTACCAGGGCGTCAGATTGTGGATGGACTTGTCAGGGCTGGTCGGACCGCCTCGGCCAGATCGCACAGTTTGGAACGTGTACGGCAGCGTGTGCGGCGTTGCTGGTGACGTGACGCCTCTGTTAGCTGTGCTGTGCGGACGCGCGTCCCGCGGCGTCTGCTGTCCCCGGTGTTCGGTTATGGGATTTGTGTGGCCGCGGCCGTGGAGCCGACCTGCAGCGCCTGAAACCGATGACGTGTGCCGCCCGCCCGCGGCGCGGCCGCTGTGGCGCGGCGCGGCGCGGCGCGGCGCCCTCCGTCTGACGTGCGCCGCCTCCCGCCGCCAGCCGCCGCCGGGCTGGGGCGGCTCGGGCGCGCCGCCGGGCCCGCCGCCGCCGGCGCCCCGCCAGGGACCGCCACCGTCCGGACCGGCCTTCTCCAGCGCGCCGCCCGCCCAGCCGCTGTTCCAGGTCAGGGCCGACTCTGCCGCGGCTGGGCTGACGGCCGAGAGGCCGACGCAGGTCCGGCTGGGGTGATGTCGGTGCATACCTCGCGTGGGTGGCCGTCCGGGAGACGTCGCTGGTGGGGGGCGTCCTGCGACTGTGGTTCTCTCAGACGAACGCTGTGAAATTTTGTGGTATATTTTGTGGTATATTTTGCTGTGAAATTTTGTGGAAATTTTGTGAACCTTCGACACTCAAAATCTCAGAAACTTTGTTTCACAAATTTGGTTTATGGCGCATTCTCCAGTGAACAGATGGGGGCAGTTGTGAGGATTTTTTGAATATTTTCGTCGCCGCCATGCGGCGAAGTTTGTTACGGAAGATTTTGGTTTTTATGTAATTAAGATCCAACTTGATTTGTTTTCAAAATGGGCAGCGAAGAATGAACGTGGCTGTTAGGACTATCAGTAATGAGAGACATCATTATGCTTCAGTTGTCCGTCGTTCTCTTGACGACGGGTCTCATACGAGTAGCCCAACGCAATGCCATCGCTCGAAGAGGCGCTTTGGTCCTGTGGAGTTACCTCACTTCATTTGCAGTTACCTGCCATGCGATGGTTTGATGCATGACGTGACCATAATTCGCCGACTCCCACCGGCACTGAGACTTTTGGACGGCAGTCACTGAGACTGCCGTTAAACGCCCACACCCGGTGTCCACATCATGCGAACGCGTCTGTGACCCGCGTTCAGTGCTGGTGTGGATTATGCGGAAGTGCGTGACTGTGCACGGCCTTCCGCAAGCTTACCGCACGCTCAACACGTGTGCATAATGTGGCTGACGACTGTCGGGCGCATGTTCGTCCGTCTGCCGCGTGCTGACCGTCGGCCGGCGCGTGTGTGACGACAGGCGCCGCCGCCGCCGGTGGGCTCGCAGCCGGCGGGGCCGCCACCGCCGCCGCCGCCGCCGCCTCCACCGCCGGCCGGCCAGGGCTGGCGCGCGCCCTGGCCCCAGCAGGGGCCGCCGCCGCTGTCGGCGCCGCCGCCGGGACCGGTGAGTGGCCAGCGCCCGCGCTCCCGCCGCCGTCGGCTCGCGGGGGACTCCCCCAGCTGGTCACCCGCCGGCCTGCTGACGCCCTCAGTCGGCCTGTATCCCTCAGTCGGCCCGTATCCCTCTGTCGGGCTGTATCCCTCTGTCGGGCTGTATCCCTCTGTCGGGCTGCATCCCTCTGTCGGCCTGCATCCCTCAGTCGGCCTGTACCCCTCTATCGGCCCGTAGCCCTCTGTCGGGCTGTGTCTCTGTCGGGCCGTATCCCTCTGTCGGCCTGCATCCCCCTGTCGGCCTGTACCCCTCAGTCGGCCTGTATCCCTCAGTCGGCCTGTACCCCTCAGTCGGCCTGTATACCTCTGTCGGCCTGTGTCTCTCTGTCGGGCTGTGTCCCTCTGTCGGGCTGTATCCCTCTGTCGGCCTGTATCCCTCTGTCGGCCTGTATCCCTCTGTCGGCCTGTATCCCTCTGTCGGCCTGTATCCCTCTGTCGGGCTGTGTCCCTCTGTCGGCCTGTATCCCTCTGTCGGCCTGTATCCCTCTGTCGGCCTGTATCCCTCTGTCGGCCTGTATACCTCTGTCGGGCTGTGTCCCTCTGTCGGCCTGTATCCCTCTGTCGGCCTGTATCCCTCTGTCGGCCTGTATCCCTCTGTCGGCCTGTATCCCTCTGTCGGGCTGTGTCCCTCTGTCGGCCTGTCCCTCTGTCTCCGACGGCCTGCATCCTTCTGTCGGCCTGTATCCCTCTGTCGGCCTGTATCCCTCTGTCGGCCTGTATCCCTCTGTCGGCCTGTATCCCTCTGTCGGGCTGTGTCCCTCTGTCGGCCTGTCCCTCTGTCTCCGACGGCCTGCATCCCTCTGTCGGCCTGTATCCCTCTGTCGGCCTGTATCCCTCTGTCGGCCGTTATCGCTGCCCGACAGCGCCGATGTGTGGGCCGCGTGCCGTGTGTACCCGTGTGCGCGGGCGTCCGCCTGTGTCGCCGACTGACAGCCGCTGTGTGTGGGCAGGTGCCGCCGCCACGGCCGGTCGGACCGCCGTCGGTGCCGCCGCCGTCGCTGTTCCCCGGCTGGCAGCAGTTCGGCGCGCCGCCGCCGCCGCCGCCGCCGGCGCGGCCGCCGCAGCAGGCCGACCTCAGTCTGCTGGCGCAGGCCGGTCTGCCCAACCTGCTGGCGGCCGCCGCCGCCGCCGCCGCCCAGCTAGACGGCGCGGCCGACCGACCGGCGGAGAAGCGCCGGCCGATGATGAGGTGGTGAAGAGCGGAGAAGAAACGCGGCGGAGGGGAGCGGCGGCCGCGGCGGGGGACGCTTGGAGCGGGGGGGGGGGGGGGGCGGGGAGCTGCGGGTGGCCTGAATGGGGAGAGGAGCGGGCGGCACGCGGCGCCGCTCTGGGCTAGAGAGGCCGCTGCTGTCGACGTGTGGGTGCGAGCGCCAGCGTGTTTCCGTGTGCCGCGGCTCCAGCCCGCCGGCGACGGCGCGACGGCCGTCGGCGGGCCGCCCGGAGGGCGTGGCAGGCAGTCTCGCCGCCGAGACGTGCGGCAGACACTGGGCGGCGCCGGTGACGCGCGTGGCGCGGCGTTCTCGGCGAGTCGGCGCTGGATGACGCGGTGCTGCCGCAGCCGGCTGACCTTCTGACGTCAGCTGACGCGCAGCCGGGCCCGCCGCGTGGGGCGAGCGCGGCTGTGTACCCGCGCCGGCCGGCCGCATGGTAGTGCTGTACATAGTCGGCCTCTCTTTCTCCTCTCTCTTTCGCTCGCTGTGTACTGTCTGGCCGGCTTCTTAGTAGCGTGTCCGCCGCCGCCCGCCGCGTACTTGTACGCTTCAATACAGCTTGACTACGGCCGAACGCCGCCTCGTGTGCGTGCGGAGCCTGCCTGGCAGACTGGGGACCGGACGCGCGGAGCGGGACCGCGTGTGGTGAGTGGTGCGTCTACCAGACAAGAGCGCTAGGATCTGGCGCCCCCCCCCCCCCCCACACGAGGGCGCTGACTGACTGACACTGACCCCCACGCTGGGGTCAGGCGCACGCCCCGGACAACGGCGCGCTTCTCGAAGTCGGTCAGATAACTGAGTTGGAAGCTTCTGTAGTATTCATCCCGTTCGCAATAGGTAATCGTAGGGCGAAAAATGTCTTCCGTGGTGGATTTTCCGTCATTTTGGTGGTTTAAGCTGTGCGAGGTAGGTCTCGTGCCACCACGCCGGTGTCGCGCGTCGCCAGCCGAGACAAGTGGATCTCTTGGTTGGGATCTACCAAAAATAGGTGTCACGGAGGCGCCGCGCGCGGGCGGAACAAACCGCCGAAGGTTCGAGAAGACGCGCTTGGCCAGTCCAGCAATATTTTCCTCACCTATGTGCGTCAACAACAATTGTACTCGAGTCCTCAACAGTCGTCCGCATTTGGCCACTTCGGAAGCCTTTGTGGTCGGTGGGATCGACACAGCAGCGGCACCCAGCTGACCAGCTCCCCAGCTGACTGAATGAAACATCGCTGCCAGGCTTAGCTTCTCATTTCAGTGCAGCCCTGGCCGTGAAATGGCGTCCAAGCAGGGCGGAACAGCAAAGACAGCCGTGTAAACCAGGAGCCCAGTCAAGGGCGGCTATACACGCCACGTTAACTGACTCAGAATGCTCACGGCGCGCCTCAGCGCCGCCGCCGCGGCCCGTGCCCCGGTGGCCGCGGGCTACTGACACCAGCGCGAACACGGCCTGGCCTGGCGCCCTCCCAGCGGGGTCCGGTGCAGACTCGCGAGTCCAGACGCTGGCCCCGGCACACGGCGGTCGAGCTGCTGCAGACGGGCGCCGGCACCCGCGGGCGCTCCGCGGAGGGGTCCGTGCGGCCCTCGCAGCGTCGCCGGCGCGCCTGGACAAGACTCCCCGTTACACGTCCGTGCGGCGTGCGTGCATTGTGCGTCACATGCCGCCGTCCGTGCGTGCCACGCGCCGACGATGTCTCGGCCCGCGCGAGGCGCGTAGCATCTGACAGCTGAGCGAAAGACCCAGGGCTGTCGGACCGTCCGCACTGAGCCCGCCAGATGGCGGGAGTCGGCACGGTACCTCCAGGGAACGCTGATCAGGTCAGCGGCAATGACGCGACTCCCGCTCCAGCTGGGCGTGCTGTCCTTGCTGCGTCGTCGGCAAGCGTTTACGGCCAGGGTGTCCGGTCCCCGGTCCCGGTGTCCCTGGTGTCCGGTCCCCGCGTCCGGTCAGGGCTTGAGACGGCCGCGCCCGGCCGGAGGGGAGTTGGTGAACCCCCTGGGATCTCCAACTTCCAGACGCCGTATTAGAAACACAACGATACCATTTTGAGGGTCTCGCCAAATAAAAAATGCACAAAATATTCCACCTTAGGTCAACTGTGAGGTCACCAGAGGCCACGAAAAATAAAAACGGTCGTTTCGGTAAATGCGGTTAAAACCTATATTTACACCTCAAGACAAATTTCGAGGGCGCGGAAATAAGCGCTAAAAGGGTCAGGAGTCCATTCTAACCATTTCTATTCTCCCACATGGATCAGTTCAGATCAGGTCAGCGTACCACATTGCTGTGCCGGTAGATTGCAAGAACGGTACTTTTCTTCACGTCGTGTTTTTCACTTATTTGATTATATGCAACTGTGGACAAGAGTATTACAGACACAGAAAAACGCTATTTTAGGGTCACCTTGAGGTCATCTGAGGTCAACTTAGGTCAAATATATAAACCATCCAAATGAAAAAAATTAAGTGCTAGCAGGGTCTATGTGACCAGTACAATGTTCTTATGTGGTCAGAAATAGTGTACTGTACATCTACAGGTACTCTGGATCGTGAAGCTGTTGTCTGCATTGTGCATAGTCCCCTCCTGCCTGGCGATGCATTTATTACAAACTGAGAAGAGGTGCGTTGGTTCGTGAAATTAGACGCCATCAGCTTCGCGAGCACGATAAGGGGGTGGTTACACGCGCGATACTCGTTTATCTAGCCCCCCCCCCCCCGCTACTAGTAACAAAGGTAATTGACCTTTGACCTCACTTGTTCTTGCATGTCCTCACATGACCTATTATGACCTCATTAGGCATAATAATGATGTCACATGTTTTCGGTGGAGTATTCGAATTCTACGTCCGAAATTACCATACAAGGCTGCTTATCATGTGTTTTGCACGTGACGCCCATGGAGATGAGTCATGACCTGAGCCAAGGCCCTGTGCTCTGTGATCATATGCTGCATTCACACGAAAGTTGATGCTCTTTTCCTCATAAACAAACACCGAAACCACACAAAACACGTACAAATCTGTATTATTTACGAAAATTAGCAAACATTTACTTGAATCGAGATCTCTTACCTTGCCTTTTAAGAAAAATCTGAAATAAACAAACCGTGTGTCATCATTTTCCGCATCCACTGCACGTTTAAACAATGACAAATGAACCGCAAAAGAGTCACGTGTGGTCAAAATGTTCGGAGGTTAACCTCCTTAACCTGATTCAGGTCACTGATCCTGGTAGATCAAAACTTCAAACTCGCACCAAGGATGCCAAATGAATAGATGGACAGGCACTGAGAACATCATGTTGTAGCGAGCGTTCATTTTTGACCTATGCTCGAAAAACCGTGGTAGTAAGAAGTCAACTTACCCCGGCCGAACGCAGGCTAACGGCAGGCTTTCGTTGACATTCCACAGTTTTTCAGACTGAAATCTGCATTCCAAAAACATGCAAACAGCTCAATGTTTCTGAGAATACGTCTATTCAACGTCCTTTCAAAACAGTTTTATATTCCATCCGCCTAAGGAGTGGTTTGTAATTCACACACAGACACGGAAGACTATATCTATGCACGGCGATCTTGCAAAAAGCTCACCTAAAGGAATCTCACTATACGCTCTCAAACACAAAGCACGCACAGAAACCGCAACCTAGATAGAAACGAGCATTCTACCACCCGTATGTATTGCACTGGCTCCAATGACCGCTTCGAAACGCAACTAACAAAAATATAGCAGATCGGTATCATCATCGACGACGTACTTCTAAATGTCTCACTCAATACGCACTAACACATGTTATCACAAGCACCGAGACTTGGCATCCAGCGGTATATCTCCACACCCGTCCAGTTTCCGTACGTCTCGCAACACAGCTCCCGCCGACCACACGACCTCCTGACGTCTTGTCCGTTGTCTATCGACGCTTCCGAGCGAGTCAATCGCCGAGGTCACACTGCACCCACAGCTGCTAAGGTCATCACGAGGTCGACACGACACTGCGGTTCTATGGGTGCGTCAACTGCAGCAGTCACTTGACGCCCATCACCACGGGGCCTTGCTGTCGATAACGAACGAGACGAACGTACGAGGCACATCCAGCCATCTCTCGCCAGCGTTCGTCCCCAGCGATCTGCGTCCGCAGCAGCCCAGCCTTGACCTCAAGGGTACAGCAAGGGTCAGCCAGACGACCCCTGCCACCAGCCGGCGGTGCCGACCCCAGCACGCGCCCGCCTCCGCCCGCCGGCGTCGCCGCGGCCGGGCGGCGCTTCACTTGTACTCGGCGTTGAGCGCGCGCCCGATCACCAGTCGGCGCACCTCGCTGGTGCCGGCACCGATCTCGTACAGCTTGGCGTCTCGCACCAGCCGGCCAGTCGGGTACTCGTTGATGTAGCCGTTGCCGCCTGATGGAGCAGGGCGGCCGTCAAGAGGACGGGGCGGCCGTCAGAGGACGGGGCGGCCGTCAGAGGACGGGGCGGCCGTCAGAGGACGGGGCGGCCGTCAGAGGACGGGGCGGCCGTCGGAGGACGGGGCGCGGCGGCCGTCGGAGGACGGGCGCGCGGCCGTCGGAGGACGGGCGCGGCGGCCGTCGGAGGCGGGGCGCGGCGGCCGTCGGAGGACGCCGGCGGCCTCAGGCGGGGCCGGCCCCCGGAGGGCGGGGCGCGGCCCGTCGGAGGACGGGGCGCGGCGGCCGTCGGAGGACGGGGCGCGGCGGCCGTCGGAGGACGGGGCGCGGCGGCCGTCGGAGGACGGGGCCGCGGCGGCCGTCGGAGGACGGGGCGCGGCGGCCGTCGGAGGACGGGGCGCGGCGGCCGTCGGAGGACGGGGCGCGGCGGCCGTCGAGGACGGGGCGCGGCGGCCGTCGGAGGACGGGGCGCGGCGGCCGTCGGAGGACGGGGCGCGGCGGCCGTCGGAGGACGGGGCGCGGCGGCCGTCAGAGTGAGTGTTCGGGTCGGGGGAGTGTAGGAACCATATCAGCACGCCTCAAAGTGGCTGTTGCATATTATGCATATTATTTGGCAGGAGTCTACCGACAGTAGCAGGGTGTAGGTGTCACAAGATAGCAGAAGTTCAAAGACAGTGGGTGGCACAGGAATGTGTGTGTACGTTACAGGACAGCAGGAGTCAAGACAGTGGGCGTTACAATGCTAACCACTACAATGCTAACCTACAGCTACATCATGTCAATACAACCGTCATCTTGCGGGGCAAGGTCGTTCAACCGGTATCTCCCAGCATACTGAAGGTCACTAACAACACAAAACTTGCACACCATAATCCCCGGTCTGTTCGAACCATACCTTTACATAGCTTGCCTGGAATCGGGAAGACTGGCACACGCACTCTGAAGCCCCTCCCCCTTCCCCCGCCAAACCCCAACCCCGTCCGAGACGGCAGTACCGTCCGCTGGACGGCCGGGCGCAACAGCGCTTCCACCTACCGAGCGCCTGCACCGCCTGCAGCGCCACCTGGGTGGCTTTCTCGGCGCAGTACAGGATGACGCCTGCGCAGTCCTTGCCGGCCACGTGGCCGCGGTCGCAGGCACGCGCCACGCTGTACAGGTAGGCGCGGCAGGCGTTCGTGTCGCAGTACATGTCGGCCAGCTTGCCCTGCGGGGCGGGCACACGGTCAGAGCGGGCACGCCGTCAAAGCGGGCACGCTGTCAGAGCGGGCACGCTGTCAGAGCGGGCACGCCGTCAAAGCGGGCACGCTGTCAGAGTGGGCACGCTGTCAGAGCGGGCACGCTGTCGGAGCGGGCACAGTCAGTCAGTCAGGGAAGACAAACCCTCCGGGAGGGACAGGGGCGGGCACCGCAGGCGGCTGTCCGGCCCGGGCGTGGCGTACCCCGCGGCCAGGGCTCGCCCGCCTGCCGACTGGCTCCACCCCGCGGGGTCGCGGCAGGCGGACCGCCGGCCTGTGCTGCCGCTGATCTGCGTGGCGCGCCTCTGGCCCGGGACATATCGGTTCGCCCGGGCGGTGGCATTGTTACAGGTTTTTTTCGAAGGTTCCATCTTGCCAGTCGTTCAGCGCGGTATGCCTAAGCTTCCGTTAGTTGAGGTTCGAGTCATTTAACACTTTCTGCAAGTGAGAGCTAGCTCAGCCAAGGCTGTCGTTATACGATGACCTAAAACGTACGTTCATGCATGAGAATCAAGTACTCCAGGTCAAGGTCACACGAGGTCAAACCTAAAAAATACACGAAGCAGTCTAGCAAGCATCTTTAGTACACAATATCACCCTCGGTCATTGCATTAAGGGTGTAACACCAAGGTTAACGCCAGAGAGGTGATGGAATGAACTCAGGGGACATACCAGGATCCCATGGAAGCAGATATCACGTACTGATTACACCAGTTCCCCGGCACGCTCACGAAAAAAAAAAAACACGATGAGGCGACAAAAAGGCGATCAGGTTCTGTCCGACACACTCTGAAAAGTAAAAAAAAAGAAAAAAGAAAAAAGCCACCGGTAAAGCGAAGCACTGAAACAGCAGCTGCACGATGAAGCACTAGTCTGACCCCACGACCTAAGACCTGGCCCTTTGATCCGGTGACCCGGTGACCCCGTCCCGCGACCTGACGACCTAGCCTGGTGCCCCGGCCGCACCTGCATCAGCTGGAAGTGACCGATCGGCTGGCCGAACTGCTTGCGCTGGTGGCAGTAGTCGAACGTGACGTCACAGGCGGCCTGCATCAGTCTGCCGGCGGCAGCCGTGACGTCACACAGCGGGGACGTCATACAGCAGACATCAAACAGCGGTGGCGTCATACAGCCGACGTCAAACAACGGTGACGACAGACAGCGGTAACGTCAGACAGCGGTGACGATACACAGCGGTGACGTCAGACAGCGGTAACGTCAGACAGCGGTGACGGTAGACAGCGGTGACGTCAGACAGCGGCGACGCCCGACAGGCACGGCTCCAACAAATCCAATCCAGCCCTCCGCGTTCACAGCAGCGCCAGCCTGTCGCATACAAAGCAACGCGGCTTTCCGTGCGTTCGCAACGATGTGGGGCTTCGCTCGCTCGCTACGAGTAAAACATGGGGCGCTGTGTCGAAGACAAAAACAAACAAACAAACAAAAAACAAAAGCGAAAGACTAAAACGACACACCAAGCCGTGCAGCATAAGCACATCACAACGGAGTGACACGGATGCCGCGAGGGAGAGATGAGGATGCCACAGGAGTGATAATGGGTGACTGGGATGGCGACAGTGGTGAGAGTGGCATGGCCGGGACATGGGAACAGATCCCGGGAGCACCCGACGAGCGCGCCGCCGCGCGTCCCGCTGCTGGAGTTCGCGATGCGCCAGCCCCCGGACCGTGTGCTGAGCACGCCACGAGGTCGGATTTTGCCCACGACGGCGTCATCCCTCCGCCTGTCCAGTCTTTCGTCACGGCAGCTGCGCGGAGGCCCGGGTCAGTCGTCTCAGGCCTCGGCGCGAGCCCTCCAGCTCGGACGTAGCGGTCTAGGGTCGGGGCGCGTCGCCCCGGCGGCACCGGCGCGGTACGTGCCCCGATAGAGCGCGCCGCTCCGGCCGTACCGCCGAAGTACGTACCCGACGGGCCCTGCCGCCAGCACCAGCCGCTCCAGGTCCAGCCCGGTCATGAGCACGTAGACGCCCTTGCCCACCGCGCCCAGCACCTGAGAGTCTGTCGAAGACGGCAGGGTACACCGGGTCACCGCCAGGGGACACACACAAGAACACACACAAGCACATGCACACACACGCACAACACACACACACACACACACACACACACACACACACACACACACACACACACACACACACACACACGCGCGCGCGCGCGCGCGCACCGGCACCTAGTCCAGCACCTGGGAGCCTGCCGGGGATGGGGGGGGGGGGGGGCGGAGGAGGGAGCGGAGGGAGAGGGTGGGGGCCGGAGGAGAAGAGGCGGTTCGACTGAGCGAGCACACACCGGTGCAGGCGGCGGGCCGGCCGGGCCCGGGAAGGCCACGCGACAGGCGCGGGCGCACACAACACCCGCGCCCGTGAGAGGACGGAGAACGTCGTGCCGGGCAAGGCGCAACGGTGACTCGGGGGGGGGGGGGGGGGGGGGCAGCGGTCCGGTACGGATGGCGTAGTGACGCGAACCAAAATCTCTCGGTGGTCAAAGAGCTGGCCTGAAGGGCGCGCACAACGCATCACAGCTGCTTACAACGCAAATTCCATCTGGTAAAAATTCCGATTTCTGCCACGCGAGCAGAGCATTGTGGTCACAAAGTCGAGGTTTGCGCACGAGAACATTTCGAACAAAGAACGCAACTGTGAGGTCTTGCGCTCAGCCATGACACAGCGGACTCAGATGCTGAGGCGACGGTCTACCGGCACATCGTTCTCCGTCATGAGACCGGACCGAGATTAAAACCCTACATGGTAAGCACAGTGTTGAACAAACAACAATAGCTCACAACGTCGTGAATCACAGAATACCAAACGAACCAGAAAAACATGCCGAAACATTTCGCGTGTTCAACTTAAGACGGGCCTTTCAGTAGGCCCCAGCCAATCGTTTTAGCGACTGGCTGGTGCCCACGGACCAGCCAGTAAGCACGGACCCCTGAGTGACTTTTTTATTTTCCTCCAACTCCTTTAAACACGTCCGCCCCGCTGCGAGCAGGGCGAACCCCAGCTCTCACCACCCCCGCCTGGGCACGCGCCGGCGCCCGCCCGCCCTCACCGGGCACGAAGCAGTCCTCGAACACGAGCTCACAGGTGGGCGAGCCACGCATGCCCAGCTTGTCCAGCTTCGGCGAGGTCGAGAAGCCGGGCTGTCCGCGCTCAATCACGAACGCCGTGATGCCGTGCTGCGGCTTGCTTGTCAGGTCCGTCTTGGCGTACACCTGCGGCGACCCGGGTCACCGGTCACCAGGGGGAGAGAACTAGGATGCCAAGGCCATCAGGGAGAAACGTGTCGCTGTCCACTCTGGGTCCGGGCTGGGAGAGCGGCCGTCTAGCAGGGGCGACAGCAACGAAGATGGAATAGCGTGGCGTGAGCTACTGCATGCTGCCCAGCTACTTTTCGGCCGTTATAATTACAGGCACGGACATCTGTTTCTGTAATGATAACGGCCGACTGTAATTACATCTGTAATTATAATCTCACTGCTTTCTGGCGTCACAAGCGACACAGCAGCCCTCACAGGAAGATGAAAGAAGTGAGACCGTAAAACGTCAGGACAAATTAGCCTGGATTAGGCTGATCCAGAAGGACAGGGCTGGGATAGGCAGATCCAGAACGACCGGCCCAAATTAGCCAGATCCGGATGGAGTCGGCCCGGATTAGCCAGATCCAGGAGCCGGCCGTGTTAGCCAGATCCTGGAGCCGGCCGGGCTAGCCAGATCCAGGAGCCGGCCGTGTTAGCCAGATCAAGGAGCCGGCCGTGTTAGCCAGATCAAGGAGCCGGCCGTGTCAGCCCGATCCAGGACCGGGTCATCCCGACCAGACCACTGCCGCCGACCAGCCGTCACCAGCCCCGCCCCGGGCGCCTCACCACCAGCACGTCGGCGACGGGACCGTTGGTGATCCAGAACTTGGTGCCGTTCAGGACGTAGCCGTCGCCCTTGCGCTCGGCGCGCGTCTTCATGGACACGACGTCCGAGCCGCTGCCCGCCTCCGACATCGCCAGCGCGCCGAAGTGCTCGCCGGAGCATAGCTGCGGGCCGCGCGCGGCGTCAGAGAACGCGCGGGGCACGCGGCGAAGACCGAACACGGACCATAGCTGTGGGTCGCGCGCGGCGTCAGAGAACGCGCGGGGCACGCGGCGAAGACCGAACACGGACCAAGCGCCACAATGGCGGCACGCTTGAAGATGGTGAGAATGGTCGTAGGCGTCCGTGTCGCCGAGTAAGACATCAGATACAGGGGTCTGTCGCGAACCACCGCCTACCGAAACACATATGCGTTGTATTTTGATTAGGTTGACGACACTCATAAGACTGCTTATCTAAAGGTTGTCACCGACGCTGCATTATTGACACCACCATCACACCGCGCCTCATGACCGGGACAGCACTACATCCACCGACGTAAATAGCCCGAGTTCGCTCCCCCCACCCCCTCAGTGCCGTCAACCCGCATCCTGCTCCTCTGCCCTGTCCCGTCTCTGTGCCGCACCTATTCTGCCCGCGTGACCGGCCTCTTCCCACCCCCCCCCCCCCCCTCCCCTCGAGCCACCGGCGCCGTCACCTTGGGCAGGTAGCGCTCCTTCTGCTGTGTCGTGCCGTGCCGGTTGATCTGGTTGACGCAGAGGTTGGAGTGCGCGCCGTAGCTGAGCGCCACGCCGCCGGCGGCGCGCGACATCTCCTCCATCACCAGGCAGTGGTCCAGGTAGCCCATCCCGGAGCCGCCGAAGTCGGCGCTGGCCGTGATGCCCAGCAGGCCCATCTCGCCCAGCTGGCGCCAAAACTCCTGCGGCGGCAGCCCAGTCAGCACTGTGCCGCTGCCTGACTTTATGCTGCACCCCTGGTGATTTGCAATGCTAGTGCCTCTTGTGAATGTCACCAGTTCCTTAGCCAATGAAGAGGGCATGATGTGAATACCTTCCCTGGGAATTTTAAATTCCCCTGGATAGGATCTGAATCCATCATCCTTGTTTCACAGAACAAACATGCTGTGTGGCTAGCATATGTATCTATATATTTACACACAAACACACACAAAAAAACACACATGTATCCCCTTGCCTCTCCTCTCCCTTTCTCTCCCTCTCCCTCACTCTTCCTCCCCTCCCCTCCCTGATCAAACTCCATGTTATATAAGCACTAATATTTAACTATCAGGGTTGGATCCAAAATATATTAAGTATTATTCCATGCTGCCATGGTCTCACTTATTCTGTGAGGTATGACAGGATACCAGTGAGCATAAAAAGTACATCCACTCCCCCAAAGGCCTATGCAACAGTGCACTAAACTCCACCCTTGTGTGTGCAAACCAAACTCAGGCCAGGCCAAGTCATGCTGAAATTGTTTTTGGGCATACATGGGCTGAAATGTGTTCCTGATGTTGCATATCCATTTACCTTTCTCTTATCCCAATCATCTTTCTTGTCAATTTCATCTGCATAAGGAGCCAGCTCCTTCTGGAAAAATCCCTTCACACTTTGCCGCAGCTGAGAACAAAGTTGAGTGCTCATGTCAACCAGCATACCACCACAGTACATCTAGTACATATATATATTCTTGAATAAAACCCTGACATTCTTGCAAGAATGAGGGTTGTAGTATGTACCCTGTGAATAGGCAATGCATTCAAATTGGATACTTTTGCCCATGCTACTTGTTTCAGTTTTAATGATATCATATACAAGATGAAGTCAGAATTCCTGCGATGAAGTGTGATTTTCAAAAAAAACATACCTGTTGCTGATCCTCATTCAACCCGAACATCACATCATCGACCTCATATAGAGAGAAGCACCTTACTGATGTTGGACTAACTTTATGTGGTACGCATGCCTGCCTGAGGGAGGCTGACATGCGCAGCAAATTGCTGCAGCGGAACAAAGACATCCTTTTACTGACAAAAGCAACCAAAAGTGATTAATATCCCTGCTGCCCTCCCCGGCGCTGTCCCGGCCTCAATACAACAGCGTCGCTGATTTTAATGCTGGAATACCATGAGGCCCCCGAAAGAAGAAGAACTGAGCTATGAACAGCATATGCGTAAAAGGCATAGACACATCTATGGTCTCCTACATGCGTTTTTCATACGTTTTGAAAGTCAATATTTCACGTAATAATTACCCTTGCGACTTGGGCAAAGAGCCTGACGAAAAACCCAACCAGGGCTCAGCCTCTGTAACTGAATATGAAACTGCACTCGTGATGTCCAACTTGAATGCATATTGTAGGCATGTACTGCAGTTGGATACAGTGTTCCATTTAAGCAGTACAAACCAAGTTGAATTCACCGTAGTGCGTAATAATTTGAAGTGCTCGCATTTTTTCTGATGTTTGACATCGTCGGCGTTCCCCCCCTCCACCCACCTTGTGTCAACCAAGTACTAGAGTATTGCACAAATGATGACATACAGTACATATCGCACAAACGACAAACTTTAAGCAAAAGTGGTCACTTTATCTACAGGGTCGTATTAAAAATGTCTTTGGTGCTAAGATGGGAGCAACATTTTGTTCGGCTTTGGTCACTGCATGCCTTTGATTGCACAACTTGTTAAGAAAAAATAAATTGTTGTATGTCGACAGTAGTTTAGTGATACATGTCCATTTCCAATCATCGCCAGCTGAATATTTGCGAACAATCGTTCGCGCGTGGCGTTGTTTGGCGTCTGCGACGTTACGTGGGCGGTTGGTACGTGTTAGATTGCGTACGTTCTAAGGTAAGCGAGGGTAATTGGAGCGAATGATGTATGGTTGTGTGTTGTGTGACGTTTGTAAACTATATGCATCATCTTTGTTACAATCAAACATGTATTTTTTCTTTTCGCTTTCTGTTGAAGTCAATTTGACTTTTGACATTTCTGCCGCCTTTGGTTTGCGTTTGTGCTGTTAGCGTCATTTCCGTTATGTTGGTCTATTATTTGGAATTTTGCTGCTGCATTTAGTTAACCCTTATTATCTTGGTTCTTAACAGCATGCACCTGGTCGTGCTATGCTTATTTATGGTGTTTAATTCACCGATAAGCTGAGGAATGATCCTCCACATTCCATGTATTCACCATGTATGACTGCATCATCTGTTGACCCTTCTGCTGAAAATGCATGTGTAACCAAACATGTCTGGCATGGCAGTATGGCTGTTCATTGAATTTCATATTGCCCTATATGTTTTACTGTAATACTCTTTCCTTTGGGTCCACAACATCAACAAGAGTAATTAAACATTACCTCACACTAACAGAGTGTGCTCAACCTACTGGTGTTTTTGATTTATTGGTGAGGGGTATCACTGCATCAAGACAATGCACCACTGGTGATCAGCAAATGATAATGCTGATTTTTGATGAGTCATTAAAAGTGTGGATTATCACTGGCTTAGGCCTTGCACACTGCCTAAAATATCACATGCTTAGCAAATGACTGGTTGGCAGGTATGTGAATAAAATTGCTAGATGCATAAAATAGGTGTCTTGTGATCTGCTGATGTTAATGTTGTATGTAATTTTTTTACAGGGTTCTGTTGAATGAGACCATGCTGGGAAGTATCAGACCCTGGGCTGTGATGTCAGTTGCTGGACGTGACATCTAAATGAAATTTAATATATGATCATAAGATGTGGAGTATGCTCTCTGAGTAATGATGTTAGGGAGAGGGGAGCTCTTATTAGGCTCAATCTCAAGAAAAAGCTGCTCATTATAGTCACCCTAAAATATTCAACCTAGAGGTAAAGCTAAATTATATCAGGGTAGATGATACTAGATGTCACTTGATCTTCTCTTAAGCTTAGCTAAATGGACACAGTTTTTACATGTGTCCCAAGGTATTTTGGTATAGCCAACAGCCCCATGTGGTTTGAATATTACAGGTATTCTTTTTCTTCATTATTTGGCAGCATCTTGGCTACAAAATATGGTGTGGTGAAAGGGGACTGTGCAAGGATAGTACAAATGTCATGAGTAATTTTCCTGGAAAATTTGGCCTGTAAGGAAAGTGCAGTAATGATTGCAGAATACCTACTGCCATTGCAATGCTGCCTCTGTGCTATGCACAATCTACCCTGGGCACAGCTAGCAGATAGGCCTGGCCAGGCCCAGTCGACAAATCTACTCGGTCTGTCAGGTGCCCATGTACATGGGTTTTTGACAAACCCATGCATGTGCCTGGGTTACCTCTCTACTCACAGCTGTTGTAGTTTGTTCACTTGGACTGGGGAACAGTGCTGCTAAGCACTCCTCTGCCAGTATTTCCATGAATGGCACTCTGCCAAGATTTGATGGTGCCTCATCAGGTTCAGGTTTGAGTTGGGCTGCGCTCGTGAACTCGCTTTTGCCCGCAGGCTTGACATGGCTTAATTTGGGCTTGTGGGGCTGCTCTGCATGTGTCTGTAAGTGCTGGGGATGCCCCTGCCTGGTAGTAGAGGTATCATGCTGTCAGGGGTTAGCAATTACATGCACTTGGGCCAGAAGGTCTTATCTGCCTGTAGGCTCTGTCTTGGGCACCTTGACTTCATGTTGAGGCATGATTCTTCAGCTTTGGGTGCATAGCCCACCTGCTTGGATCTCAGGGCACTCACGCACCAAAGCTGGAGGTGCCACTGCTCTTGGAGTCTGGAGTTTGCTTCTACCTCAGCTTGAGGCCTCTGACTGAGCCAGGAATGCAGCCTTACCCCGGGGTTGGGTGTGGTGGGGGGCATTTGTCGCCCCACGTGGGCTTGTGGCACCTTTGACCTGAGCAGGGTATCTATATGTTATCCTCCTGGATTCAACATGGGCTATTCGACTAGGTTTGAAGATTCCAATCTTCATGGGTTTTGTGATGCTCCACTTGTGGATTTTGGTAACAGGGGTACTTTAATCAGGTTGAAGGACACCTAAGTTTCCAGATGTTAGCTAGATCCTCTTGTGCACCAATCCTCTCACAGCCACATGTTTAGTGTTATGGTTTACAATTATGTTGGCTGTTTTGGGATGCTAATTGGGGTTAGACCTATCTACCTGTCTACCTATGACATATGCTGCAATGTTAGTCCAAAGATCCTCAAAGGTTGTCATGCATCAGCAATAATCTTCCAGGATGGCTTTTACCATTGGTGTCACAGAATGATGTCATGTAAAGATATATTATTTTCAGTTTTTCATTTCCAAAACAGCATTTTGATTTCATTTGCTCATCCCATATATGGATAATTTTCTTGGTTATTACTCCCAAAAATGTAATGCTTATAAGATATTTAAGTTACAAACACAAACTCAGTTTTTGTGGTTTGAATATTGATGGTTTATTTAATAACATGAATGCTCTCTAATGCATTCTCAGGTGTTGGACAATTTGACCCTCAAAGGTTTTCCCAGAATAACTTCTGAGAAATGCAGTGAAATCACACCAAACTTTACATAGGCAGTACAGTCCACCCACCTGTGGCAGGTTATGTTTGGTTTGCTTTAGACGCCTGCTATTTCGACCTGGAATTCTTTTGTTTAACACGCGCCCAGGTGACTGGCCAGGTACCCTTCCCTCGGGTGGGGGTGGGGGTATGTTTGACCCCCCTGAGATCTCGGGAGCCAAGAAAGCTAGAGACTCCAAATTTACAGGGCATGTTGATGTGTATGTGAAGGCACGTAGGTCAAAATTTTGCATTCATAAGTCATGACACAAAAGTTCAAATGAGGTCAAGTTCCAGTTGGTCTCCAAAGTGCTCCCAGAATGTAGATAACTGTTTCTAAGCAAAACGTCACATTCTAGTTCAAGGGCAGTGACCTTTTTGACCTTTTGAAGGTCAAGCAGACCAAAATCATACAAGATTGCTTTGAGTTTTGCATTTGACTAAGTGACAAAGATAAAGGCAGGCAGTATGTTCCTAAAACAAAAAAATGTGTGGGCGCCAAATGACCACCGCAGTCGGCGCGCCCCTAAACTCCAATAAACAACAACAAAATCCTAAAAAAATGTTGACCTGGGTCATTTTAGGTCAATGACCTATTTTGACCCCTAAGAAGTCCATGGAAGCTGTAGAATGTGGTTGCTGCTATCAATAAACTTAAGTGAGCACCAGAAACTATCCCATACAGCAAGCCCTGGAGTAAGAAAACAGGTTGGTTTTGATCTTGGTATGACCATACCTGAACTTAGGTCAATGTAATTCGCTCATTCAACTGTTGTGTTGCCCAAGAAAGCATCTCAGAGATGTATGGCTTCATCTAACACTCTGTTGATCAAATTGAAGGATTCCCAAGAAATTGCCTTCGCTGAAACCATGGCCTGACTTTGACCTGCCATCGGTCAGCGACCTTACATGGTACATATAAATTTTTGATGTGAAATTATTTGCTATTCAATTTTCTACAGCTTTGCAAACTTTGGAAACCATTCTGGAAAAACCTTGTGGGGGTCAATTTGACCCCGCCCCCCCACCCGAGCGCGTGTTAATGGTGGGTGCATGGCTTACACGAGCACTGCTGAGCATGAGTTTTGACCCCAGAAATGATCCATCCGTAATTGTCAAATTACATTTGTACCCCCCCCCCCCCAAAAAAAGAACCCGCATGGCATTTGCTGTGTGACACCAGCTTGCTCCATGTTTTTTTTTAAAGTGCTGGAAGGTCCACCATACAGGAGATTGTCTCAAATTTTCATCAGAGAATGTCTTTGCATGCCTTGCCATAAACTCAGAGCTCAACTCAACCCAACATGGCCTTCAAATTAGCAAACTCAACCTGTGTCATTAACTCATTTTCCATGTCATTAAGAGTGTCATGGATTACCAAGAGGAAGGCTGAGAGTACACAGTGGTTGCATTGCCCTATAAAGGGGGAAGCAGAGCGTCTCCAGTGGCCAGCCTGCAGCCACACTCCAGCCATTGCAGCTGCTGTGCTAGCCTTCTCCCTGGCAGGTGCAGTCTCTACCCCAGCAGATAACCCACTCTGTTCCTGACAGGGGCTGTTTCTTCCTTAGCAGGTGACCCACTCTCTCCTCAACAGGGGCTGTTTCTTCCCTAGCAGGTGACCCGCCCCTTCCCTGGCGGAGGCCGTCTGTTTCTCAGTGGGTGACCTGCTCTCTTCCCGGCAGGGGCCGTCTCTACCCCAATTCCGTCACAATTGCTGCCACAATGCCGGTCAAGTCGGGGACGGTGAAGATCTTTCTGGGCAACCTGAGCGACGCCGCCACCCCCGACACCGTGCGCCCGCTGTTCGAGGCGTTCGGCAAGGTCGTCGAAGCTGACGTCATCAAGAACTATGGCTTTGTGGTGAGTGCCCCGGGCAATGCGACGGCACCTCTGGGCTTGCTCGTGTGTGTGTGTGTGGTTGTGGTTGTCGGTGTGGGTGTGTGTTGGTGCTTGTGTGGCGGTTGTTGACTGGAGGGATTGGTGACACTGAGAGTTTTCCGATTTGATTTTGGGGATAACCAGCCAAACATTGTTTCCTTGTTCCTGGCCATGATGCAATTGAGCAAAGTGCCGGCATTATGAGAGTAACACTGGGTGACGGTCATCTCCCATTGGACTTGTGCTAACATCAAGAGGTTGCAGAATTATTTGAGCAAAAATAGAAAATTTCATGGACAAAAGAAGGTATTATGTAGAGGAGGTAAGTGCTGCAACTTTTTATTTATGTTAACCCAAAGTGTTACGGCCAAAAGCCCATTCCTTGTGAACAAAGGTTTTGAGTGTGCCATAAGTAAGTCTGTCTCTGCCCCACATCTGACCGGTCTCTCTGCCCCATGTCTGCCCTGTCTCTCCACCCATGTCTGACCTGTCCCTCTGCCCCATATCTGACTCGTCTCTCCGCCCCATGTCTGCTCTGTCTCCACCCCATGTCTGACCTGACTCATCTCTCCTCCCATGTCCACTGCAGCACATGGAGGACGAGTCGGAAGCAAAGCGCGCCATCGCTGCGCTCAACGGTCGCGAGGTGTGCGGCAAGGCCATGGTGGTAGAGCTCAGCACAGGACTGAACAAGCGCGGCATGGCGCGGCGCGGCAGGTGAGTGCGCCGCTGCTGACATCTAGCGGCGTCGTGGGAAGGTGGAGTCATGGTGCTGGCGCTAGGGGGATAGGGAACGTGGAGTTATGGTGCTGACATTTGGGCGTGATGGGGAAGGTGGAGTTATGGCGGTGACAACTAGCGTCGTGATGGAAAAGGTAGAGTTGTGGTGCTGACGTCTTGGGGGACGATAGCGAAGGTGGCGATATTGTAGTGACATCTATCTGGACAACGGGCAGGCTTTAACATGTGGTGACATCTAACGGTGCTCCGGGGAAGCTGCGATCCGCCGAAATCCAAACAACAGGCGAATCCCCTAGCAGAGTCTGCAGCCAGGGGGAACACAGATAACAGGAAATAGTCTGTTCCTGGACTTCCACAAGGCTTTTGAAGAATGTGCTTTAGAGGCTTGGAAATACTTAATATAGTGGTAACATATCTATAATATATTGAGAATATAGCATCTATTTGGAATAAAGCAAATAAGAAAACAATTGTCGTGGATAATTGCACATACCTCTCAACTGTTCCACTGAATTCATTTCATGTAAGGTATAGTGGAGATGTCAAACACTACTTAAGACACTTGCTTGGGCGCTTGGGCTCCCTGGAGTGTCTGGCTCTTGTGTAGAAATGGCCACTGGAAAGAACACATTTTCCACCATAACATACGGGCTGAATGCGGAACGGAACACACACGAAAAGCTTAGAAAAGCAACCCATGAGATTGTAACTGACACCGGCTCTTTTGTTGAAGACTGTTCTTCGGTACTCTCTTTTTCATGCATTTGACACAGTACGCATTCATCCGTCCCAATTGGTCAGTTGGATAGGGCGCCTGCCTTCTGACTCACCCACCCATGGCGGGGTGAGTTCGAGTCACTCTGGGCGCTCGGTGTATGGCCTTGACGGCTATGACCTGCGACCGGTGGCAGCGGTCGCGATAAAGGCCCGTTGACGTCAGAGGGCAGGACGGACCGTGCCGGGCATTGCGGCACGTTAAGCCTTCGCCACCGAATTCTGCCGTTCACATGAAGTGGCGCAATCAGATGGTAGGTGTCAAGGCTCACACAACAAGCACCGCTGAGCGTGAGCTCTGATCCCGGAAATACACCCATTCAAAAGGTTCGGATTAATTCTGTAGCATTCCAAGCCTCCGTCGTTTCTCATTAGCGCTTGGGCGGCGGCAGCGGGTCGGGTGGAGACCATAAAGGCCATAGATCGATTCAGGTCAGCACCATACGCCGTTGAAAGCGCTGTGACCGGGGCCGTTGCCGGTGGGTAGATGTAGCAGGTGCTGCATGGAGTAAAATTTGCTGTATGAGGTGGAAGTTGCCTCTGCCGCTGCTGCAGTCCTCCTCTCCCCCTCCCCCCCCCCCCCATCACATAGCAGCTGTGTTCTTAAGTGCCAGACAGGTGAGCAGTTTGGCAAATATGTTTTGGGGAGGTTTGAGACGAGCCGAATTAATGTTCAGCTCTGCCCAAAAACAAACAATGTTTTCTTTAATGGGTTAGGACCAACGTTCTTTTCAAAGTTGGAGGGGAGGAATGCTTGTAGCCCCCCCCCCGCCCCCCCACTGGACAGGAAACTACACCCATGCGTCCGAGTGAATTGTATATGGGTCAGCAGCGGCCTGGATGGTTCAGCAGGGGCCTGGGTGGGGTCGTCATGTTGCGCCAGCATCTGTTCCCCAGGCGGGAGTGATAATACCTTGGCCCCGCAGTACCCAATATCTTAAGTGTCCATGTGTGCAATGTGGGGCTTGCATGCCATTTCAACCACAACACTGGTTTGATGTGTGCTGGGGAATCAGCAACAGGTGTGCAATGTTTTGAGCATTGGATTCTAGCTGCTCTCCAGGCTCAGAAAGTTTAGTGTTGTGTGGATGCAACATGTGCAGAAATGGTAGAGCAAAGCTTTTCATCACACTTATGGAACCTGAAACCGTCACACTTATGAAACTTTCAGAATTGCAAGCTGCTGATTTTCCACTGTCTTTGGCGACGGTCATGTATCACCGAAACCAGCTAGTGCATGGTATTTGGAATGGATTTGGAATGGCTAGTGCTACTAAGGAATGGACGCTAAGTGCCAGTGTTGTACAGAGTGCAAGGCCATCAGGTTTCGCTGCGCGTTTTAATTATAATTTTCTGACTGAAAAGCGAAACTAACTTTCCGACTCTGCTCCTGCCCCATTCCCCTCGTGAGCTGGACCGGCACCGTGGTCCCATCGTGGCCTCTGACCTCCGGGTGACCCCGGCGGGTCGGCCGTGCGAGCGCAACGCCTCGTCTCCGTCTGACCGGCAGCCAACCGAGTGGTGCGCATGCCGCCAGGTGCAAGATCTTCGTGGGCAACATCCACAAGGACACGCAGCTGGACGAGCTGCGCAGCCTGTTCTCCGCCCACGGGACTGTCGTGGAGGCCGACATCATCTCCAACTACGCCTTTGTGGTGCGTCGCTGCCGGCCGATGGCCTGGTGGTGGGCGGTGGGCGGTGGGTGAGGTGCGGTGGTGACGTGCGGTGAGGCGAGGTGATGAGGTGCGGTAGCGAGGTGAAGTGAGGTGGGGTGAGATGGGGTGGGGTGGGGTGGGGTGGGGTGGGGTGAGGCGAGACGAGACGAGGTGGGGTGAGTTGGGGTGGGGTGAAGTGAAGTGAGGTGAGTTGGGGTGCGGTGAGGTGAGGTGAGGTGAGAGGTGAGGTGGGGTGAAGTGAGGTAGGGTGAGGTCAGGTGAGGTGTGGTGGGGTGAGGTGAGGTGAGGTCAGGTGAGGCGAGGTGGAGGTTCAGTGTGATGACTCGGGTGTGACGTGATGTGACGTGGCGTGACGCGGTGACGACACGGTGACTTGGCGTGAAATGTGGTAGTGTGATGTGAGGACATGGTGGTGTGATATGATACCATGGTGTGATGTGGCATGTTGACATGACGTCACGGCATGGTGATCAGTCGTTGTAACATCAGGGGTGTAATTTCTCATTCACTTGTGGAGGGGGGTGTCCTTCTCATACCTCCCCCATCCCAACGTATTCTGCGAAGTCCTTGTAGGACATTCCATCATCATAATGGCGGGATGATCATGTGATGCTGTGATGAGTCTTGACATGCTGGCACGACCATGTGGATAACTGATGTGATTTACGACATCGTGATGGTGTGACACAAGGGTGTGATGTTCCATGTGTCTTATAACAATATGATGGCATGATGATAATGTAACGTGACGATTTGACTTCATGACGTGGTAATAACGGACAGGTTTTGATATAAAACCATGATGGTATGGCATGATGATAATGTAATGTGATGATTTGACTTCATGACATGGTAGCAACAGATGTACAGTGTAATAAGCTGACAGGGTGTGACATGGTTATTCACCTTGAGATGTTAAGATGACACATTAACTCGTTGCGCTGATGTCATGACCACCCGCACGCAGCGGTGCAATGAACCTTGACCATGACTAGTTCCTTGATACAGCCTTGACTGCAGTATACATGACCATAGTGACCCAGACTGTAGTGACATGGTTGTGCTATAAATGTGACCTCAGTGACCTTGACTGTAGTGGCATGGTTGTGCTTGTCCTGCTGCAGTACACAATAAATGTGGCCTTAGTGACCTTGGCTGTAGTGGCCTGGTTATTCTGCATAACACAGAAGTTTGAGCGACGTGACCTTGGTTGCAGTCACAGGGCATATAATGTCTTGGCTGTGATGAATGACTGAGGTGATAACTCCAGCCAGCCGTGGCTTCGACCTCTGACCCGTGACCTGACCCGTGGCCCAGAGCATGGACCACACATTCCTGGTTCTGTATGATGACATTGGAATGCTGAGACCTGCCCCCCTGAGCTCTGACCTTTACACACTTAATCTCTGACCTTGACCCTTATCTGCCCCTGATACTAACCACCACCCACTCTATTACCATCTGACCCATGGCCTCTGATCCCATGAACCCATGACCAGACGACCCCTGATCTCTGACCCCCATTACCCATGACCTCTAACCCCCATAACCTCTGACCCCTGACCCCGGCCTCCGGCAGCACATGGAGGGCGAGGAACAGGCTCAGGCGGCCATCGACGCCCTGAACGGCTACCAGCTGCACGGACAGGACATCCGCGTGCAGATGTCCACCAGCAGCGTGCGGCCTGTGCCTGGCATGGACAAGGCCGACATGTGCTTCCGCTGCGGCAGCCACGGCCACTGGAGCAAGGACTGTGGACGGTCAGTGCGGAGGCGGCGGTCGGGATGGAGCGGTGTGGCTGCACGTGCGTGGAGTGGAGCGGGGTGAAGGATGGGCGTGTCGTTTTTGGTCTTGTGTGGAAATGTTCCGCGATGTGATCAATAGTGGAGGGGGGATGGAAGGGGGTCGAGTGTGTGTATGTGGGCGTTTTGTTGTCGTTGTTCGGTGGGCACGCACCGGGGCGCTCAGTTGGAGCCGCCGCGGTCTCGTGCTAATCGGTGCACCGCCCCGCTTTATCTCTGTGGGCCTGTCCGTGGTGCTCCACTCCGTCCTGAGCTCGCGGAGTCCGCCGACCCCTCGTGAACCTTGGCGACCTCCGCCGACCCTGTATGTGTTCCGGCTGACCCTGTGCGACCTCCGGACCGTGTTCGGCCACTGGTGATTCCCCGTGGCTCCTGCTGACACTTCGTGACCTCCCCTCACCCGGCGTGACCCCTGCTGGCCCTGCGTGGTCCCTGTTGATCAAGTATAACCCCTCGTGACCCCTGCCGGCCCTACGTGACCCCTTTTGATCACGTATGACCCCGCGAGACCCCTGCTGGCTCTGTGTGACCCCTGTTGATCACGTGTGACCCCGCTTGACCCCTCGTCGGCCGCGCACCCACAGGCAGGACCTGGTGGGGTACGGCGCGCCGGCCGGACCGGCTGACGCCTGGGCAGGCTACCAGGCGGCGGCGGCGTCGGCCGGCGCCCGCGAGCGCGCCCGCTACGCGCCGTACCCGGCGTACGCGCCGCCACCGCCCGCCTACCGCCGCGACGTCTACTACGACCCGGCCGCCAGACGTGACACCTACTACGAGGTCAGGCGCCGGCCGGCGGCTGTGGGGGCGAGCCGAGCTGTGCGCGTGGCGGCGGTGGTGACGGCTGTGGTGTGGTCGGCGGTAGCGATGAGGGCTGCGGCGGCGTTGTTCAGTTGCGTTCTGCTGTCGCGCGATCGCAGTGACTCGGCGGCACTGCAGGGTTCCGAGCTGATGGGTCGGTTAAGCCGGGAGCTTTTACTTCAAGTCTGGCAGGTAAACGTGCATGCTTCCAAGGCGACGGCTGTTTAGCTGCAGTGGCCAAAGGTACCAAAGCTATAGCTTTGTGGCGATAAGCAAGCCCCAGGCTAAAGGAGTATGCGAAAGTCGTGCATGCCCGCAGCCTGCCGTTGCTCGCCGCGAGCGACCGTGCCATTGCGGAGGTGCTGGCACGCAACGCGCCACCGTCGTGCCGACACCGCTATGACGCCGTGCCGCCGCCGCCTCCACCGCAGGGCTATTACGACACGTACGACGCGTACGACCTGTACGACCGGCGTCGAGCGGCGGCGCTGCCTCCGATGCACGACCCGTACGGGCCGCCGCCGCGGCGTTACGACACGGAGGAGCCGCTGTACGACAGACGCGGCCCGGCCTCCTACAGGTTAGTCAGGTCACTGTGAGAGGTCGGTCAGGTCACTGGTGACAGGTCAGTCGGACCCCGCCCCAGCAACAGGTCAGTCAGGCCCCTAGCGACACGTCAGTTGGGCCCCCAGTGACAGGTCAGCCAGGCCCCTGCCCTAACAACAGGTCAGTCAGCCCTCTAGCGGCATGTCAGTCAGGCCCCTGGTGACAGGTCAGTCAGGCCCTGATGACAGGTCAGTCAGGCCCCTTAGCGACATGTCGGTCAGGCCCCTGATGACGGGTCAGTCAGGCCCCTGGTGGCAGGTTAGTTAGGCCCTGATGACAGGTCAGCCAGGGCCCTGGTGACAGGTCAGTCAGGCCCCTTAGCGACATGTCGGTCAGGCCCCTGATGATAGGTCAGTCAGGCCGTAGCGACGGGTCAGTCAGGCCCCTGGTGACAGGTCAGTCAGGCCCCTGGTGGCAGGTTAGTTAGGCCCCTGGTGACAGGTCAGCCAGGCCCCTGACAGGTCAGTCAGGCCCCTGGTGACAGGTCAGTCAGGCCCTAGCGACGGGTCAGTCAGGCCCCTGGTGACAGGTCAGTCAGGTCCCTGGTGACAGGTCAGTCAGGCCCCTGGTAACAGGTCAGTCAGGCCCCTGGTGGCGAGGGGCGTCAGAGCGCGAGGGCGTGGAAGCGCAGCGTCTAGTTTTATGTTTCGTCTGAAAGTGATGGCGCCCGTACCTCTGGGACGGCGCAATCTCTCGCCTGGCCGTCTTCAGTCACACCCGCGCCTGCTCGCCCGCCTTGATCTTATCCGTGAGGGCATCACAGCCTCGCCGATCACACACGCGGGCAGGGCACTGTTGTGTTGCCCGCGTGCCTGCACGGCTTTCGCGTGTGGTGAGTTGGTCTGGCTGCACCCTCTTGCAAACGGACGGGGTGGAACGCAGTGCGGGCGCGGTTGGAGGGACTGCCGGGCTTGTTTTGTAAGTGTTGAGACCTGAGATAGCTTTTCAATCGCTGCATGCGTCGAAGGTCATCGTGTCACATCTGGTTGCTTGGGTGCCATTCGCTAGGCGGCAGGTGGCGCGGGTAAATGATTGAGCGTTTTCCATGTCACAGTAATTTCGCACTTGGCACTGTCACGCGCGACCTCTTAGTGCACTGCACGTTCTCTTTGTCCTTTGATCGTCTTAACACTGGCGTGTGCTCCTCTGCGTGCTAATCCACTGGCGTACCGTCCCGCGTCGCATGCAGCGCCGTCTGGTGCCGTCGCCTCGCGCTGGCCGCTGTGGCGCGCTGTGACCCCCGCCACCGAACATGCACGGCGCGGCCGGCCGACCCCGGCTCCTCCCTGGCGTTTCAGTTAGCGGGCGGCACCTGCGCGCGTCGTGGAGGTGTCGCTAGCGCCTCCCGGGCGGCGGCGGCGGTGTGTGGCGCCTGAGGTGGGCCGCGCGCGCCCCCCCGGCGGACGCTTGCGGCGCGAGTTGGCGTCGGTCGGTGCGGTGCGGTGCGGTGTGGTGCGGTGCGGTGCAGTGTGGTCTAGTGCGGTGTGGTGCGGTACGGTGCGGTGCGGTGCGGTGCGGTGCGGTGCGGTGCGGTATGGTGTGGTGCGGTGTGGTGCCGTCGGCTGTTGGGCGTGGCCCTGCTTGTGTCCACGCCGGCGGCTGTGGACACTGGCGTGGCCGGTATGTCGTCTCCTCTCCTCGGGGCGCTGGCGGCGTGCATGGCTTGCCTGCGTTCGCTGTCCATTCTCCCCTCTCTCTATGTGGATGTGTTTGTGTGTGTGTGTGCGTGCGCGCGCGTGTGCGTCGGTGTCTGTCGATGTGTGCGTGTGTGTGTGGTGTGTATGTGCCCAGCTAACTGACTGCGGACGGTCCGCCGGCGGTCCGGCGTGTGGGGCGGTCACGTGCGGCCGGCGTCCGTCCGGTGACGAGTCGTGTTCAGCGCGCCGCCCGCGGCCCGACAGATGTGGCGCCGGCGTCGCCCGCGGGTCCCGCCAGATGAGACCCGGCCCGCGCCCCGCCCCGTCTCGCCCCGCGTGAGCCGGCCGCGCGCGGCGCGGCGCGGCGCGGCTCGGCCGCCCTCTGACGCGCACCCGTCTGGCCTCCGCAGAGTCGCGCCCGCCGCACCGCGCCGCATGTACTAACCGCGCCGCCGGGATCGCCACCACCGCGCCGCCGCCGTCGCCGCCGCGCGCCCGGGCCGGTCTGGAGTCACGCTCGCCACCACCGCGCCGTCGCCGCCGCTGCGCGCCGCCGGGCAGGGTCGCGCGCTGCGGTCGGCGTCTCGGTCCCCCGCCTCGCCTTCAGACGGTCGGCGGCGCTGCGGGGAGCGCCGGCCGCCCCTCCCCGATCGTGTGCCGCGGCCGCCTGTCGGTGGCGGTCCGCACTGCAAGTGTACAGCGTCACCGTTAGATGGCGGTAGCGTCTCACCGCGCTGGGTTATTTACGGTTTGCTTGTGCTTCTGCGCGCACTTTGGTCTATTGCATCCGGTCGTGTTTGTTTTTCCAATAAACGGTTCGGGGCAGACTGTTGTTTCTGGGAGGATCACTGCAGACGTGGAAGCTGCCAGCTGCAGCCACCGACGCGCATGACCTCGCCCCACATGCTCGCAACGCCCCACGACCCCGCGCGTAGGGGCAGTCGTGGATGTCACCAGTGGAAGCTGGCGAGAGCGCGCCGGACGGGAACATTTCCAGAGTGGGCCTTGTGCCACGTGTTTCCGTGAAGTGCACGTTTGACACGTGTTCGCATTGATATGCCATCCTAAGGTCAGATGTTCCCCGGCTTCCAGTTGACCCCTGCACTCTGAGCCGCCTCCTAACGCCACACAACCAGGGTAGACCGCACACCCTAAGGCCCAAATCACCCCCCCCCCCCCCCCTTCTCCCCATCTCACAGACGTCGTCACTGCCATGCCGGCTACGATAAGCCGGCCCAATGGCGGCTTATCGTAGCCGGTGTGGCGGGAGTCCGTGTCCGGCTCGAGCGCCTGCGCGATCCCCACGCGGCTCCCCGTCCATGGCGGCGTCCCAGACCCGTGATGACCTGCATGTGGCGCCCTTTTCACGCTCGGCTCCACCACGCTTCCTATCCCTCTTATTTGTCCCAGAGCACCGCCATGGCTGGCGAGGATCGAAAGAGCTCCCGGCTCATCAGTGTGTGCGAAGGTGAGGGATGCACTCACAGGAGTGTTAAGAGTGCGGATGCACTCACCGGAGTGTTAAAAAGTGCGGGATGCACTCACAGGAGTGTTAAAAGGTGCGGGATGCACTCATAGGAGTGTTAAAAGGTGCGGGATGCACTCACAGGAGTGTTAAGAGTGCGGATGCACTCACCGGAGTGTTAAAAAGTGCGGGATGCACTCACAGGAGCGTTAAAAGGTGCGGGATGCGCTCGCAGGAGTGTCAAAAGTGTAGGATACACTGACAGGCGTGTAAGAGTCGCTCGAAGGCGGAGCGCTGCGCCCCGTTGTGAGGCTAAACAGCGACCTCCTGCCTGATGGAGAGCGATCTTCCGGTCTTCTGCGCGCATTGTGCACTGACTTGTGCAGCGTCCGCCGCGGGCTGATCGCCGCCGCGAAGTGCGCGCGCTGGGCGGCGACGGCGCCGGGCCGCGGCAGCACCTCTCCACCGGACTAGAGCGAGAGGCGCCGGCGGCGCCTCTGCCGGTGACAACGGACCGGCAGAGGAAGCGTGCGAGCATGCTGAAGGCAGGCTCGTCGGGCGCGTCCGTGTCCTTCATCGTCGTGTGGCTGCTTCTTTGATTCCGGCGTAGCGTTTGTGGCGTGCATTCTCCGTAGTCCCATTAAAATGTCACGTTTCGCCCGTCAGTTACATATATTATAACCATGTGTTTTTTCATACCGCCTTTTGCGGTCATTACGCGCGATTTCACCGCCTGGTAGTGAGGTAGTGTTTTTCATATTCATGCCTTTGCTTCCTTGATTCCGGTGTATCGTTTGTGTCGTACATTCTGTCATCCTATTAGGAAGCCATGTTTCACTCTCGAAAAACATACATTATGTCAGGTGTTATTTGATACCGCCTTTTGCGGTCATTGCGCGCAATTTCACCGCCTTAACGAAAAATGCCGTGGCATATTTAGCATTATAAACACATCGACAGACCGAGCAGGACCAAGAAAATATAGTGGAAAATCGTGCTATTGCAGCTGAGGGGTGTACCCATGTTTGCTATTAAGTGTTAGATATTTGGGGCGTAATAGTTTGATGTCACCTAGTACGATTCTTCTTGCTAAGTCTCCATGCTGTAATGATTCTATAAATGTCATATGGACATCGATCATGTGGGAGGTAGCATACGATGGAAGTGTCGCCTTATGACGGTTCGGCAATAGCCGGATGGGCCAGTGGTATGGCCCCCCCAAAAAAACCGGGAAGTGGCAATATTTCATTTGTTGTAGATTTCCCGACTTGCTTATGCTATAACAAATATCGTTTCGTTCTAGGAACGTCAAACTAAAAACTGATTTTTGGTAGGCACTATTCCCGTGATGAAGTAAAAGCCCGGCGTCCTGATTCCAATCAGGTGTCAGCGCTCACGTGTCCCAAGACATCTGACTACAGTGCCCTTCAAATGCCCTTGCCAATATGCGTGCTATAGCCCACGCTGCGAAAACGATACGTCTTCCCCCATTGCCCGTCTCAGCATGTGAACGTGCCGCCTCGTCACGTTCCGTGCATATCAGCGCTGTTCCCTGCGACAAAATCGTCTTGAGGTTTCTCCGGTCGCCGCTGGAGGCGCTGCTCGCACTTCTGATAGATGTCGCCACAGTCGCCCGAGACGGACCGCTCGACGGCTGAGCAGAAGCTGGAGAACTCGGTGCCCGGGTGGACCTGGGTCAGCAGGTAAGACAGCGGCAGGCTGAAACACGAGAGGTTGGATAGGCTGAAACATGGCCAGTATGACAGGCTGAAGCACGGCGGAAGGGGAAGCACGCCGGAAGAGTCCGTGCATCTTCATCAGTATAGTATAGGTGGCGCTACTAACCTGGCCAATCGCTCAGTATAGGTAGCGCTACTGACCTGGCCAATCGCTCAGTATAGGTGGCGCTACTAACCTGGCCAACCGCACGGCCGTGCCGTACGGCTCGCCGTGGCCAGCGGCGGCGACGCTAAGTCTGCAGAGCCGGGCCGGCATACAGTGCGGACTCTGCTCCGCCAGCAGCCCGGCCAGACGCGCCGCCAGCCGCAGGCCTGTCGGGTCGGCTACCCCTGCGAGAGCGGGACACAGTACAGCAGGGGCTCTGGCGAGTCGGACACCCCTGACAGGCGGGACACATTGCACGCTGTATGACCGATCGTTCCGCCGCGGGTTCCAGGTGTGTGTGTGTGTGTGTGTGTGTGTGTGTGTGTGTGTGTGTGTGTGTGTGTGTGTGTGTGTGTGTGTGTGTGTGTGTGTGTGTGCGTGCGTGCGTGCGTGCGTGCGTGCGTGCGTGCGTGCGTGCGTGCGTGCGTGCGTGCGTGCGTGCGTGCGTGCGTGTGTGTGTGTGTGTAGACCGGACATCGGGGTTTTGAAGGCGCTCGTGCCCATACAACGCCATATGCATGGTCTTATATCTCTCAAAAGTTGGGAGGATTTCTTCCTGTGACGTTGCCCGTGCGCGCAGCATAGCCATACGCATGACACAACCCCGCTAGCGCACGTTTGTCCTGATCCAGGTCAGTATTGGGCGAGGGGGTCCCTTGTGTTCCGTCCACAAGCAAATACACAAACAAACACTAACAAGACAGTTAGCGCTCGAGCAAAAAGTTCCTGTCAGATCCCACTAGGCCCGTGTCAAACCCAGTCACACTGCGAGCATAACGTGCGCAGCACACATTGCTCTCTCATGACGTCACAGTTCCGTTCACTTTACGGTTGTCGCGCGTCACGCGGTTCGCCCTGAGGTACGCACTCACACTGCGGGGAGGGGAGGGGGGGGGGAGGACACTGGGCTCATTATAGACCAGCGTCTGGGGACAAAGCGCGTGCTCCCGCAGCAGGGGGCGCCGCGAGCTGTGAGATACGTGGGCCGCGCAACGTCCGCCGAGCAGGATTCTCCTGGGAACGGGGGCGTTCTCCCCGTGAGGGTGAGACGTTCTCCCCGTGAGGGTGAGGCGTTCTCCCCGTGAGGGTGAGGCGTTCTCCCCGTGAGGGTGAGGCGTTCTCCCCGTGAGGGTGAGGCGTTCTCCCCGTGAGGGTGAGGCGTTCTCCCCGTGAGGGTGAGGCGTTCTCCCCGTGAGGGTGAGGCGTTCTCCCCGTGAGGGTGAGGCGTTCTCCCCGTGAGGGTGAGGCGTTCTCCCCGTGAGGGTGAGGCGTTCTCCCCGTGAGGGTGAGGCGTTCTCCCCGTGAGGGTGAGGCGTTCTCCCCGTGAGTGTGAGGCGTTCTCCCCGTGAGGGTGAGGCGTTCTCCCCGTGAGGGTGAGGCGTTCTCCCCGTGAGAGCAAGTCGTTCTCCCGGTGAGGGGGGGGGGGCGCTCTCCCGCTGAGAGGGGGGCGTTCTCCCCGTGAATGAGAGGGTTTTACCTCGTGAGGTTAAGGCGTTCTCTCTGTGAGGGCGAGGCATTCTCCCCGTGAGAACGAGCGTTTTCTCCGCAGGGTGAGGCGATCTCCCCGTGAGGATGAGGCGTTCTTACCGTGAGAACGGGGCGTTCTCCCCGTGAATGAGAGCCCCTCTCCTCGTGGGGATGAGGCGTTCTCCTCGTGAGGGTGTGACGTTCTCTCCGTGATTGCGAGGTGTTCTCTTCTTGAGGGAGAGGCGTTTTCTCCGCAGGGTGAGGTGATCTCCCCGTGAGGATGAAACGTCCTTACCGTGAGAGCGGGGCGTTGTCCCCGTAAGTGTGAGGCGTTCTGTGAGGGTGGGATGTTCTCCCAGTGAGGGTGGGATGTTCTCCCAGTGAGGGTGGGATGTTCTCCCAGTGAGGGTGGGATGTTCTCCCAGTGAGGGTGGGATGTTCCCCCAGTGAGGGTGGGATGTTCCCCCAGTGAGGGTGGGATGTTCTCCCAGTGAGGGTGGGATGTTCTCCCAGTGAGGGTGGGATGTTCCCCCAGTGAGGGTGGGATGTTCCCCCAGTGAGGGTGGGATGTTCTCCCAGTGAGGGTGGGATGTTCCCCCAGTGAGGGTGGGATGTTCCCCCAGTGAGGGTGGGATGTTCTCCCAGTGAGGGTGGGATGTTCTCCCAGTGAGGGTGGGATGTTCTCCCAGTGAGGGTGGGATGTTCTCCCAGTGAGGGTGGGATGTTCTCCCAGCGAGGGTGGGATGTTCTCCCAGTGAGGGTGGGATGTTCTCCCAGTGAGGGTGAGGCGTTCTCCCCGTGAGTGTGAGGCGTTCTGTGAGGGTGGGATGTTCTCCCAGTGAGGGTGGGATGTTCTCCCAGTGAGGGTGAGGCGTTCTCCCCGTGAGTGTGAGGCGTTCTGTGAGGGTGGGATGTTCTCCCAGTGAGGGCGGGATGTTCTCCCAGTGAGGGTGGGATGTTCTCCCAGTGAGGGTGAGGAGTCCTGTTAGGAAGAGACGTTCTCCCCGCCCACCTGGTCCGAAGTCGCCAACGCTCCTCAGGTTTCGGCCGCCGCCGGCCGCCGCTTGGGCCAGCGCGAAGGCGATGAGGGCCGCGAGCGCGGCGAATCCAGCCAGGGCTCCCACCAGGCCGGCGAAACAGTCACACTCACTGTAGCCGCCGCTGTAGCCTGTCGGTCGGCACATCAGGTCAAGGGCGAGCGCTGCAGGCACCGTTGTTGGCACAGGTCAGGTCAGGTGAGGTCAGACACGCGCACAGTGTGGCTGCCACTGTAGCCTGTTCCAGTCAGGCTGTCAGGCCCTATGCTCTGGCTGTCGTCACCTTAGCCTGCTGGTCAGGCGTGTCGTCGGCGGGTCACGTGACACATATGCTATGACCTAATGGACAGTTATGGTGTGAGCTTGTACACCCTGGGGAGTCGAAGCGGGGCTGAATATAAACTGACCGTGGCCGCCTCCCCAGAGGCCCGATGTGCCAGGTCAGGTCAAGTCACGCACAGTGATCACTGTTGCTGCCACCGCAGCTCGGATGCCAATGAGCAAAACTGACGCCAATTAGCCTGCTCACAAAGACGTGCATGGATGAGGCTCGTACAAACGGCAAGCATTTCTCGGCGGCAAAGTGACGCCACCATGAGTCTTGGCTACCGGCATAGAGCAGGCAAAATAACGCACCACACGCAGATTGGTACGTCAAGGAGCTTCCCCCACACAACCGGTAAACATGACCCATTTTCTCTTGGAGCTAAAGCGCCGTGAAAATCAAGTTCGTTCCCGTCCAGTTGTCACCACGGCGCCTTATCAGAATGACTGACAACATGCAACAGACTGCGACCCTGCGCAGTTTTGAGTCGCACCACAACAGCCGTTGATCACACGCGCCACAAGCGCCTTGGTTTCAGAGTTGAACTCCTCACGCGTGCCTTATCGATAAAATCGGAGACGAAGTGAATTTTCGGTGCCTTTAGCTGTGCAATATAATCTACCTGCGAAGCAGCTACAGAATGCGGTCCTTTACAGCAGTGGTGTAGAAAATAGCCATGCACGATGGTAACTTCCTGGCCATAAATCCCAACTTCCCAAAGAAGAATCATGCACGCTCGACAAAACTACGCGGCGCGATTCGGGCATGCGTGGCATCACAGTAGCGCTCCGCAGCCCACGGCGGCCAGGAGCGGCGCCCGACCTGACCTCTGCTCTCTGCCGGCGTCCCCCGACGGCGGGCCACGCGGCACGTGGCGTTCACGGCGAGGGGGGCGATCTTGTCCGGCTGGTCAGGCAGAGCGGCCCGCATGGCGCCCGCCAGCAGCGGCGGCAGCCACTCTGGAACACCGGCAACAGTCGTGAGGGAGGGCGGCGGCAGCCACCCTAGAACACCGACCACGGTCGTGAGGACGGGCGGCGGCAGACACCCTAGAACACCGGCCACGGTTTTGAGGGAGGGCGGCGGCAGACACCCTAGAACACCGGCCACGGTCATGAGGACGGGCGGCGGCAGACACCCTAGAACACCGGCCACGGTCATGAGGACGGGCGGCGGCAGACACCCTAGAGCACCGACCTCGGTCGTGAGGGAGGGCGGCGGCAGACACCCTAGAACACCGGCCACGGTCGTGAGGGAGGGCGACCGATGAGCCTCAGCCGGGAAGCAGGCCCGATTCTCCGCGGAAGCTCGTGGTGTGCATTCAACAAGCCATCTGATGCTCTCATATCATGTTAGCATGTCAAACAACCGCCGACGGGCCCCTGGCAGTTCCTTAAGCACTGTTTGGGGTCAGCTGTAGATCAGTTCGTGCTGAGGAGGCTGGTGTTAGTGCCTCCCCGGCAGAGCGCTGTCTCAGGGGGTTAGCGGCGCGGCACCAGTGGTGACACCAGCCGCGATCGCTAGATCATTGACCGACACATTTCACTCGGAGATTATCGGCGACTGCACTTCCCGGCCCAAACCGGGGGCAACTTCGTGCAGTGGAAATCGGAGCCGGGCGCTTTCTCCACTGTCTGACACCTCAAGCACTGCATCACGGGCGCAAGGTGGCAGCCGATGGTGACCTGGTCGGCAGGGACTGACCTTCAGCGGAGAGGCCGAGCCCGCGGCCGCCGCCGGCCTGCGCCTGCAGGATCAGGAACAGGCCGAGCGCCGCCAGCGCCGCTCCTCCGGCCAGCAGCGCCAGCAGGTCGTACTGCGGCAAGGTCAGCAGCACCAGGTCATGCTGCAGCAAGGTCAGCAAGTCATACTGACGGAGGGCAGCAGCGCCAGCATGTCATACTGCAGCAACGTCGTCAAGTCATACTGACTGAGGTCAGCAGCGCCAGCAGGCCATACTGCGGCAAGGTCAGCAGCGCCAGGTCATACTGCGAGAAGGGCGACAGGTCAGCCGGCAGGTCAGCAGCGTCATGCTTAAGGTAGTTTAGCAGGTCATAGTGCGGGCATTTCGGCAGGGGACAGTGCCGATATGCGAAAGCAGCAGGTGATGGAGATTGAGTAGCTGAGAATCAGTGCCAGTCATCAGCAGATCACAGCGGAGTGGTCATAAGGTCACATTTTGGATCTGACTGCCATTCTAGATAAGGTCGACATGACGAATTCAGGGGTAATCAGCAGACTACAGCCGGTAATCAGCAGATCATAGCTGGTAATCAGCAGATCACAACGGGGATCAGCAGATCACAGCGGATAATCAGCAGATCACAGCGGGTAATCAGCAAATCGCAGCGGATAATCAGGAGATCACAGCGGATGGTCAGCAGATCACAGCGGATAATCAGCAGATCACAGCGGGAAATCAGCAGATCACAGCGGGAAGTCAGCAGATCACAGCGCATTGTCAGCAGATTACAGCAGGTAGTCAGCAGGACACAGCGGGTGGCCAGCAGGACACTGCGTGTAGTCCGAGGGACAACGATGCACCCTGCAGAGACTCAGCACGTTTTGTCATTCTTACGCTGGGCCATATCGAACTGACTGTGAACAGACCGACTTCAAGACCTACAGGCGATAAAGTTTGATCTTTTTTATGCATTGCATGTGTGCTGCATTTCACAAGATTGTGAGTAGCTTAGAGCTTCCAAACACGCGCGGCATGGCATGTCATAAAACTGACCGGGAAGTCAGTGTAACCTTTAAAGAAACAAAACGTCCCCTGCTACGAAGGTCACATCCGGCTGACCTGAACCAATCCCTCACTACGAAGGTCACACCCGGGTGACCCGACCGGAGCCGTGACCCGAAGCCGCACGCCTGCGAACCTCTGACCTGTGAGCAGTCGCAGGTCTCGTGGTGGCCGTAGGACTGCTGCTGGTGGTAGCCCCCGGCCGCTGCTAGGTCGTCGACTTCGTATGCGTTGCTGTAGTACCGCGCCGCCTGGCTGTACCCTACGCGAGGATGGTGATGATGTACCGCGGGGGGGGGGGGGGTGAAAGGGGCGGTGTTGAGGGACTTCAAGGGACTTCAAGGGTCTTCACGTTAAGGGACTCCGAATGCTAACTCGCCGGCATAGGTTGGATCGAAAATGAACTTAAGTGTTCAACGCTCATGCCCAGAGCGCCTGGAGCATCTCAAAATGATCACGGGATCACACGAGAATCACACCACCCCTCACTTTGAGACCTGCTCAAGGCGCACCTCTGGTGTCACTTGTGTACACCTTGGCCCCCGCGGCGCTTTTTGGTGTTAAAGTCTCCAAGGACAACGTGCGAGGATGACAGGTGCCTAACACCAGCCGCGGCGCCGGCTGCGGCTCTGGGGCCAGACGCTGCCTCCCCTCCCCCCCCCCCCCCACCCCCCACTCACCCGGACCGTAGTAGCGAGGTCGCGCCGTGTACGTCGCCGGGGCGTAGCCCGCTGTGCTGGCATAGATATCGCCGTAGTCCACGTACGGGGACGCTCGGGGACGCTGGCTGGGCTCAGGCCTCAAGGTGCCGATTCCTTGACCCTGACGACCTTCTGGAACCCCATCCGCCTGACCTTGGCTTGACCTCTGCAGAGCTTTTCGGTCTCGGTGCGATTCCCGTGCACCGGCCGCCTGACTTTCGCGAGACATCAGCGGCGACCTTAGCTGACCCGGTGGCCCCTCTTGACCCCAGACGGGCGCGGCTAAGAGCCCCAGCGCCAGACACATGACCTGAAGGTGACCTAGCATGGTCGCACGATTACTGGAAGCGCGCAGATAATCGGATCGTGGTATTATCTCTCACGGGCTCTCGTGTGCTGCGCAATGCAGTGTTAAATGATAGGCCTAATAGCCAATAAGTAGGCCAAAAATAGCTAATGCGATTTGGCAGGCAAAATTCCTCAAGAAAACTTCAGAGCGCTTCCTGCTGATGCTCCAACTTGCACTGGCCTTCACACTGGTCTTGACCTTCACGCCGGGATTCGAAGAGCTCTTGATCAGTGCACGTGTTTCACCGCTGCTTCTGCGTCAGATTACGCCCCTTACGAGCTCTTTGCGCCCCTTACAACGCAAATTTTCGGTCAACCACAGAAGACTGTTCAGAAGGTCACCGCACAAACTGCCTGCGACTGCTGTCTTCACTAGAAGCGGTCTCTGCAGGCGCCGCTTCCAGACAAAAGGCAGAGAGTTAACCAGCCACTGACCCAACAACGCGCTCAACCTCCCAAAAACCAGCCTCAATCCCCCGTGATATCCCTGGGCCTCTCAGACTAGCCAACAGGAGCTCGTCCGTGCCGTCGTCGCCTTTCTGCCTGATCACCCGAGGCGCTGCCTGCCGCTGCCACACCGCCTCAGGGCAAGAGCCGGCCGACACTGCGACCGGGTCCGATGGCCGCCGCCCTCATCACCTGGCGGCGTGACACGCGATGATCCGCCGCCTGACTCGGCGATCTCCGCAGCGGAGGAGCCCGCCTCGCTCGGGCAGCGCGCGCGCTCGACCTTGACGGCGTCGGCACGCGCTGCTGTGTTCCGGTCAGTAGCAGTAGCGGACCGGTCAGGTGGATGGACAGCGGGCACGAGACGGCGCGAGGGAGGGCCGGGGGAGGGGGGGGGGGGGGGGGGTCGCGCGTACCGTTTGCGGCATGGTCGCAAAGATTGACGATGCGCGCGGCTCCTGTGGCGAACACCTTGTATCTCAATCTGATGAGTGTTCTGGGTAATCAGAGGCACGATAATGCAAAACAAATAAAAGGGGCAAGCAATGCCTTCTAATGCAAAGTAGTGGATGTCGCGCCGTGCAATGCCGTTTGACTTAACGTCCCCGAAGGTGAGCAGCAGTCGCCCCTTCCCCTCCCTTTCCCCCAGCGCCGACTTCCGTGCTTTAATTGGCGGTCGTGATTGGGGAAAAACCCAAGTCGCGACAGAGCCGAACAAAATCAGACTATGAGCCGCATTTAAGCCGGTGACCCGAAGTAACCGCGCCACAACAAAAATTTACAATGTCCGACGCGTCCAGCATTTTGGAAACGCTTCTGCTCTGTTTCTGCTGAGCCTCCGCAGAGGTGGTTATGAGGAGGCGCAGCAGACCCTCGCTGCTGATATGTAGGTGCAGGAGCGAGTGGCATCGGCGAACAGACGCCCACAAATTAAAGTCAAGCTTGCTAGTGAACAGCACTTACTTTGAAGAAATCTGAAGCCATAAGTCAGCCCTTCTCAAGCGGAACTCAGAAAGTAGACAACCTCTGGCGGCGGCTTCTGGAGCTGGCAATAAAGGGCATTTCATCGCATTCTGTCCACGCGCACGTAATACAGACCGCCCCAAGGGCCGCCCGGGGATGGGTGCACTCCCGTTGTGGAATACGGTGAAAGCGTTTCGTGTTCTAGGCTAGGTGTCCATTTGCGTTGTAGAGATGCACATTTTCTTCCAATCACCGACTTTCATTCAATCCCATGAATAAACACGATTCATTATTTGGACTGTAAACCCCCTGCTTACTACGCCAGACCGGCCTCGATAAGAGCACTGACTCTGGAGAAAGTGGATAATCTTATTCGGAGAGAAAAGACGCTACGTTGCTGTGAATCCCCAGCCATGTTGGCATGGCAAGGAATAAGACGGCGGAGTCCTTGGCCCAAGCCGGAGCACGCGGTGTGATGCTGATGGAACACGCGATTCCCAGCAGTGACCTTCAACCCGCTGTGGAACTGTGCTGGAACTATGGATCCAACTTACTGTGCCGCGCAACATCGTCCTCGGAAAGACGTGGCGAGATAGGCACGCCGCTTGCAGCCATCGGGTCCAAACATCAGCCATCGAACCACGTATAAGCAATTGGTAGCCGTCGTGCTGGAGGAATGGGGTGAAGAAGATAATAATACATGGGCTAGCTCAAATAATATATCACAATTTATTAATTCAAAGCTTTTACGGTAATCACAGACCCCAACATACCACGAGGCACCGGTTAAGCGACGTTGGAAGTGCTAAATAGCGATAATGTTGAGACGTTTAATATTTCGGGCCGTGCTCATCCTCAAAAGTGAACACATCACCAACGTCTGACCCATGTGGCGACTCGCCAACCAGCGGAGCACGTTGTCGGCGCGCGTCGGGAAGACACGGCGGAGACGGGGCTCGATGTCGCCGCCAGCAGCACTGCTTGCCATGGCAGCCAGCATGCCAACCAACGAGACGTTTATCGCTCCTCCGCGCGTATGCGGAGTTTTAGGAGCATGTACGGAGCGGTCGCTTGAAAAATTATCTGTCAAACTCTCGGGCAAACTCTCGTGCATTATGACTAGTGGCGTCCTCACGTCTTCCTCCCACCCTTGTCAATGCTCTTACATGCACGGGTGTTGTTTGCTTTTCGGCTGGGACCTCCCGCAACTTTGACAGAAAATTGGGTCACATCCGAGCTAAACCCGTTTTCTTGTGTACGTTGAGGGTAATTTAGTCATTTTCCCCCCCTACTCAGCCCGCCTTATTTGCACCCTGATGACGTATATCAACGTGATAAATATGAGTGAGAAAACGTTGAAACTGGAAAAATGTGAGAAAGACAAGGAAAAATAAATAATCGAAAACATGGCGTGTTGTTTTGGGCGCTGCAGAAAATTCACCGTTTCTATGATACACCAAGCTGGGTTTTCAGAGAAAAAACCTGGAAGTGTGTCCCTCCCGCATGGGAAACCCCCGCATACGCATCGGATTATGACGAAGTAAAAACGTTGATACCACATTGCGACTGTTGTCGACTGTCGAATTTTAAAAGTCGGGCACTTGGAGCACGTGGTGAATAAGCAACAATTGATGGACTCACATGCTTCTTCAAATCCGCCAGACCGCTCAAACTGGACATGATTACGAGTGAGGGACAAGACTTGACCTGCCAGGCTAAACGTACATGGGGAGCGGCTGCTGGCAAATTTCAGGAAAACACGCCCACTCGCAATATCTGAACCAAATCGATTGGAACAGTGTCTGGAGATATGGCTGGATATACGACGCCACTCACAAGTGATTTGACCACGAGCAATGCTTGAAACGAAGGCAATGCAATGCAATGCAGAGTTTTGACAATGGGGCTAATGCTCGCCTTATAAGTTCATTTAACCAACATCTCCCAGTATACTGCAGGTCGGTTATTATCAGCATGAAAACTCCAACAATTCTGATCCGAAAATTTAACGGTGTACAAATGACAAACGGTAGGACTTCTGTATACCAGGGCCTATCACCTACCTTCATTTGGTTTTCATAGACATGGATGCCTTAGATATCTTGCAGAATTAAAGGGCATTCATCAACACCTTGCAAAACTAGAATTGGTGCGATTCCGGTATGTGGTCTAATGTGAAATCGTCTTGGATAGCCCTGCATTTTTGGCGGTTACCTCCGATGCAAAGCAAGGTTAGTTAAATAGGGCAGGCTGGACTGGAAGGAGTCGAAATTGGAGGTCCAGGCTGATCCTTGCGTTAAGGTCTCCGTAACATGAACGCAGAAGAGGCGAAGTTTGCTAACCGAACAGAAACACATGGCTTGTTTGAAAAGCAAAACACGCAGGCTGCGCATACGAAAGCAGTTAACTAATCAGGATGTCACGAAATAAAATACGGGACCTCAGTTGACGCTGCATAGCGAAGAAGCTTCATGGGTACCAACTATTCAAACGATGCAAGGATTTCTGCAGTTTTCTGGCACAAGCGAGGATAATTTCAGCGCACTTACAGGTAGTTAGAACCCGAACAGGAGTGTGGTTTCGTTTATAGCTTGGGAGCTTCACCCTCCTCCCCCCCCCCCCCCCCACACCCCGTCGCCCAACGCTGAAAAGAGAGTAGGCCAAATCGCGGGGAAAACATGTTTGTTGTCGCATTTTGGGGGCAGGGTTTTCCATTTTTTCACTGTTCAGTTCCACCCAACCTCATTTTGCGAAGCTACAATGCTGGACACGAAGGTGCGGTACCACCTGATGCGGAGGCGTGATACATGGGTAGAGCAAACGGCGTCGACACGCCAAACACGGGCCCACGGACTGGCATCTCGCATTGAGTATGTCACCCTGCCAGCCGAGAGATTCAGGCGAAGGAGCCTCGCAGATGACCACCAGAGCTTGGAGGAGCTGGTCACACAGGCACGGCTTCAGTTTTGCTAGCCTGCGACCGCAACCGCTGGTACGTCAATCTCACATAGTTCTTTATCTTCTCCCTCGCGCTTCATCCCACATCCTCGCCGCGCCCCGTTTGTACGGGGCAGAGCAGGGCCTCGGCCAAGAGAGGGCTCTCAAATGCCCCCCCCCCCTCCGTCCGGGCGCCGAGCACCCCCCCCCCCCCGAGGAAGGGCCCCTGCGCGGAGATATTCTCGGGGGAGGACTCGCAGATGCATGTCGTCCTGCTGCTCCCCTATCCACTCTTCTTCATCCCATAGCGATGAGATGACCAGGAGTGAACAAAAGGCTTCCGTTCTCAACCGAACCACAACACGAACGTTGCATTGCACGTGATGTGCGCAGTCCTCCGTCAGCCAGATGCCGTGGTCTATGGTCTATGACGTGCTCTGTTGTCTATGGTCTACGACGCAGCTGCGGACCTCATTCCTGGCCAGCCCGCAGCGCCGCGTCTCCGTGCGTGAATGGGGCGAGCGCGTGCGTTGGAACCGTGAAAAGCTAGGTCCGTTGATTCTCTGCCAGCCTGGCTGACGCTGCGCACTGAAATCAGTTGTTTGTCAGTGTGATGCGATCATTTTACAAGGTGAGTGGAGGTGTACTTCCAGCGGGTATTGCTGCCAGCACGCTGGGCCACGTCATCAAGTAATTCTCTTGGTTCAGATTCTCCTGCTTCTCTTGGTTCAGATGTCCTGATAATCTGTACTTGAATTGCGCAGCAAACCTCAGGGGCGAGCTAATTGCAGAGGTATGGAGATCTGCAAAACAATCTGTCGGTATATGGAGATCTGCAAAACAAAGATAACGTTTTGAACGTTACTTTTACTTCCAGATTTAATACTCCATTTTCATAAAAGCAGACAATGGCTAGTATTCTAACTTTCATAGGCGTTGAAAGCTTATTTATTTATGTCTCAGTAAACTTCACGTTACCTTTTTCCATGTTGTATGATGCTAATTATTGCATTTTCAAAAAAAAACTCTAGAAAGTGAAAAAAACATCTTGATTTACAACCCTCGAATTTCACCAGAAATATGCTCGAAATACTCTTGACTGCACGCGCAACAGAATCACCGCTTCGTGGCCCTGATGGTCAGTTTACGGTCAAAAGGACGGAAAACTATGGATCACCTCCAGGTCCACGTTTTGTCAGATTTGTCATGTGCAGACTTGTTGTTGATGTCAAAGATGTCAAAGATGTCACTTAAGATGTCAAAGCAAAACTATTGGCGACCAAAACATAGGCCGACACATTGACTGCAACTTTATCGGTGATGTCTTCATTGATTTTAGAAACATTGAGCATCTCCACAGCATCATCCAACTCATGCATACCAATTCTGTCCTAAATCTCATTTGTGAGCTCAGCACACATAATAAGGCACATTTTCTTGACGTCGTGGTCAACACCCTCCAGAATAAACTTGTAACATCAGTTTATGGGAAACCTAGAATGTGGGTAGACCTTTGAATGGTAACAGCTAGTGTCCTTCTCTGCACATAACTAGCGTGATCAAGGTCTTCAGAGAGCTATCAAAGACCGTTACGGTCGTGAATTTCCATACACCCCGTTTGTTGGTCCCAAACAGGTCTTGGTCAAAACAGATTTCCGACATAGACATTGATGATTAAATCGAAAACGCAAATCAAACGAGAGACAAAAAACCAAGCTCCAACAAATCGGCCAAAACGTGATTAAACTCTTCTTTTGCAATCTTATACCAACATCTTGGAGAGTGGATGAACGCATCATTCATGGAATGATCCAGGACAATTGTGACATACACCAGCACGACAGATCCCCTTCAACTCGCCATCTTTTCTTAAAACACATTAAAACAGTAATATTTTGATGGAAACAACATGACGGCAAAAAAGACAGCATGAAGTCCACCAACATAGTTAACGAATTTTCCTGTCGGTACGAAGAGTTTAGGCTAAGTGGGATAATGTCAATTGGTGCCACAACCTTTTCTCCCTCCAGATGACTTGCTATGCATCTTCGAAACGGTGCCCTAAAACGACCCATGACTCAGTGCCACCAAAGAACATTGACACGCGAGAAACTCGCTGAAAACACGAAAATCATCAAATGCAACACAGCAAAGCACGATTTATGACATCAGAGGCTACACCCACCCGCCAACAGACCCCAGCAGTCAACAAAAGATTAAATTCTTGTGTTACGCGAGACCGGTGCGGATTGATAGGAGTGGGTATCTCTGATTTGTGAGACAATGTATATGTCAAGTGTGCGGAAGGTTACTGCAAAAGCCTTGATGAATATTGACGGAATATACCATTTTTTTTCATGCGGATGAACAAACGGGTATAACGTGTTCTTGTTGACTATACCTGCAGCATATCATGTCTGCCTGATAATGATATGAGGATTAACATGGAACGTAACATTTTGACGGATATATTTCTTGACATCGTCATTTAACCATGAACTGCTCACATGTTAAAGGTGAGCATTCGCAACTTAAAAATTCGTAAGGCTCAATCTTCCTCAATTTTGATTGAGTGTCGCTACCTAATTCGATTGTGCAAAGATGACACTATCCGCCTTTCGATCAATCACTGACACACCTATGAGTAGTGCAGCATGGCTTATGATCATTCGTTGGTTTGCAGGCGGTAGGTACACTCCTCTTCACCGTGCAGTCAGTTGCACGGCTTGATCCGCCCTGATTCATCGGATCACTCGACGTCGTGACGTTGCAATGTTGCAGGAAAATGCCTCATCAACTGGCTTATATGCAAATGCTAATCAATTTATATGTCAAAACCTGTGGTCTAGTTCCCTATTCGGCTAGGGCGCGGCTCCAGCCACCGCAACGCTAGGTCCAGCCCCGCCTGCCGTAAAATATGAACAAAAATGGGGTAAATCAGAGGAGAAACCCGCTTGTTTGCTTATCTAAGGCAAACTGAGTCCTTTTTGGAACTTTTTTTAATGGAACTATGCCCCTGGGCACAAACCTACCGAAACCTGCGATCAGCGACTGCAACGACATTCGCTTCTTGAAAGCACGACGGCCGGCCTAGCCGAGGCGCAGTCCAAACAGGCAGACTGGTGCATCATAACATTGGCATTTCCTAATGCCGCTCTGCAATCTGTGCCGCGAGCGATCTAGGAAAATCTAATGAGGCCGGCAATCTAGGGAGATCCTACGCCGCAGGCAATCTGGGGAAATCTAACGCCGCGGGCAATGTGAAAACTTTCTGGGGAGCGTTTCACATTCCCCAGAAACTTCTTCATGAGGAGGACCGGCGGTCAGACGCACACCACGAGCTTCACACCTCTGAGAAGGCGCTAGAATTGCTTCGACATGCTCTTCTTGAGAACGAGATATTGACGAGAACCGACGTAGCCATTCACAAAGAGAAAGAGGATAATGCCAGCGACATTGCTGATCTTCATGGCACAAAAGCCACCACGAAAGCGAAGCTAGGCGAGCTACCACTAGCTTCTCGGGCATCCATGATGATGAAGGCCAGCTGTGCTGTGCGAAAAAGGAGAAGATCACAGTAGTATTTATCCTGCCTCTGTTTGTATCTTCTTACAGTGATAGCCGTTTCACGTACACTACAAACATGCGTGGGAACCTCTGAATCCGGGAGTTCTTGGAACACTTGCGCGGTTTCTGGCACTTGTGCACGTCGGCTTTCCAACTCCATCAAGGACCTCTTCCTTGGTGAAAAGCTCAGAGCAATCCTGTAATCGCACCTGGCCTGCTGTGGATGGGATCGGGAGGTCCAGGTCTCAGAACGGGTCGAACGTTGGGGACGCGTGGCCCCGGACTGTCCACCGCAGCGTGGACTTGAGCTGTCCGACATACAGGTCAACGAACTGAAAGGTCTTCAAGAACGCGAGAAGCTCCCAGGCCTGCAGTGGCTTCTAGCTATCACGGAGGGTGTCTTCACCGCCGGTGGCCATGAGCTTGGGCTGGTTGTTGACGCGGTTCACGTCCCCGTGCAAGCCCCCTCCCCCCAACTGGTATCTAAGGGGCTCCTGCTCGTCCCGGTGCTGACAGCCTATGAATCGGCTCGCAAACCCCTCTAACCGTACATTTAATGAGGATGTGGTCAGCGACCGGCCAGTCTCATTTGAACTCTCTCATCGATTTTGCATCAGCGTGGCAGATTCTCTAATGTCTGGGCCCTTCATGGTGGAGGTGGCTGTGTTGATATATATATATATATATATATATATATATATATATATATATATATATATATATATATACACATATACATGTATATATCAACACAGCCACCTTATAGGCTGTCATTCACATTACAGGCTGCCATTTATTTCGCATTAGCAAGCTCAAAGCAGCTCACTTTTTGCATCAGCTTTGCATTCTGCGAACCGTCGGTTGCAGCATTTGTGCCTCACCAGCAGCGTCATTTGTGCCTCCCCAACACGCACGCCCGAGATGTACTGGTGGCGCCACCTATAACTCGTCCCATGACACCGGTACAGTGTCCTGCTGGCGTATTTCGACCGCTGACAGAAAGCCAAATGGCGACATACTTATGTTGGGCATCACAGTAGACTCGATGACAACGTTAAACATTTACAGTCGTCAGGTTCAGCTGATTTGACGCGAAATCGCTTGAAATGCCGGCCCACCGGTACAGATAGGCGATTTTTTTGTAGTTTGTTCTACCGGTAAGATTGATGCACTGGAATGCCTCCTTGTAAAAATTTTCCTGTTCTAAGGCGTGACGAATCACGGCGGATTTCGGGGATTCTGCTGCAGTCATTCATGGTCACATACTGGCCACGTATAATCAGACTGAGGGTATGCAGCCCCTTTTACTTTTCACCTACCAGCACTCGCGCTCGATTTTGTCGGCAATGCCTGTCTTCTCGAACTCCTTTTAACAGGGGCCCTTTTCGAAAGGCAAGTAGACTGTTTTGGGAAACGGTTGTTTACTTAGATGCCCCGATCGCCGCAAGGCTGTGTTATAAAGCAGAGATACACCAGTGACAAATCGCACGATAAATCGACGCCATTGTTCAAGCTTCCACCAATACACTCCTCGCTGAATGGCTTACACCACTCCCTGTGTAACCACGAACGCTCATGTCTCCTGACGTTATTCATGCCGACAAATAGTCGAGTACATTCTGAAAACCATGCTTGAGGTGAATCAAGGGCCTGATTGATGTGTTTTCAGGTGGGATTTCCTCCTCATCATGCTAAATTTTTATGCCAATTTTGAACGCGATCAACGTGAGATGCCAAGGATAGCTGCAGAGGCCGCAAATCTAGCTTGAATGTCTTGCGTGCGCCAAGATCGCTCATTCCACACATGAAATATAGGAATTTAGGGCTACATGAAAGACAGATGAAGTGTTGTGATGTGCTGAAACACTGAAGGCGTGATTTAGATTTTGTCATTACTTGAAAACCAATTTGCTGTTTATGCTTTGTTAAGGCTGCAATGGCACTCGCCATTACTGTCAGTAGGCATCACTGGGCCTGAGGCTGAACCAAGTAAGCTTTTGAACTATTGCCCATAGATGACACCCTCCCTCAAACTAGGAGTTTGCAGTGGAGACGTTTCCGGTTTGTGTTGGGGGGTAGGAGCAGGACTAAGATGCATCTGCATAAGTCACCGCTTAGCACCCACTCCTACATGTAGACGAGCAGGAGCGAAACTAATGTGGATCTCGCGTATTTCAGATGTTCCACAGTGACTCCCTGAAGCTGAACAAGCCTGGCATACCCCGAAAGAGTCACGTACTCCAGCGATATTATGTGTCCAAGGAAGAACGAGGAGGGTACAAGGTCATGAACCCCCCTCGTAGCAAAATGTAGACGAAGTCAACGACGGCGAAAAAGACATAAAAGTTGGTCGACGTGACCAGAAATGAAAAAGTTGTACCAGGGATCCAATACGCCGAGGAACCCAAAGGTGGCCCAAAGGGTAAGGCTCTGACCTGCAAGAGGACAACTCAAGGGTTAAGAGCGTTATGCCATAAATCACCAAGAACACGATAAATAGTCAGAGCCGCAACATAGCCAAGCCACCGGAACAATTCAGGTGGTCCTCAAACGCTGCATAACTCAAAGCAGTTTTACCTAACCTAGCAGAGAACCCAAGTCCAAGCAAAGAGCTTAGGCTTGGACTCTACTTAACAGAGAACCCAAGCCGACCACTATCTTTAAGAACGCCGAAATTGATCGTGGTTATTGAAAAAACTAAGGGCAATGAGCCCAGCATGATCAATGCCTTTATATAATCTTTGATCAATGCCTTTATAGATCAATGCCCCCACGATCAGATTGCCTTTATTACCCGCTCCCTGTCCCTAATGAGTTACCCATTCTTAACCGCCTTCTTATCACCCGCTTGCCCGCTTTTCTGTCTAACAATCGATACATCCAGTGCCAGAGACATGTTCAAAGCCTGGAAAAGGGACACAGCGGAATACACCGCACAAGTATTCCAGCACTATGGCGTTAGGAATTAATAACGTGGAAAATCACGTGCGCAAGCAAAGCTGAAAAAAAGGAAGCAAACATTTTTGCTCCAGAGGCACCTGCAGGGATGAGAGAAGGGGACCTCATATCATCTTCGATATCAATACCTAGAATGGCACGCTGCGTATTATCTCTCAGTTATGTGCAGCAGACCATACCCAAAATTTTCAGAGGCGAGTCCAGGAACAGCAAAAAGTGGGTCGTATTGCAGTATCCGGAAACCATAGCAGTCAACAGCGGGCTGTCAGCTGAACATCTAAACATCGGGCTGTCAGCTGAACATCTGGACAGCGGGCTGTCAGCTGAACATCCGAACATCGGGCTGTCAGCTGAACATCTGAACATCGGGCTGTCAGCTGAACATCTGAACATCGGGCTGTCACCTGAACATCTGAACAGCGGGCTGTCAGCTGAACATCTGAACAGCGGGCTGTCGGCTGAACATCTGAAAATCGGACTGTCAGCTGAACATCTGAACATCGGGCTGTCAGCTGAACATCTGAACAGCAGGCTGTCAGCTGAACATCTGAACATCGGGCTGTCAGCTGAACATTTGAACAGCGGGCTGTCACCTGAACATCTGAACATCGGGCTGTCAGCTGAACATCGCGACAAAAGGTTGCGCTCAAATCTCGTGTTCCTACTTCCCTCTGTTTCAAAACTGGTTACGCCTGGTACATGTTTGTGCACACGCGCTTTATAGACGCCAAAGGTGCTTTGAAGAGCATTGTAGGCTTACTGCCGACAATACAATTTACCACCCTCTTAGCTCACCGTGTTTCACCATCCCAAAAGTCACCGTGGCCTCGTCTGTAGCATCTCTGCGCTTACACCTGCTTTCGGATAACAAAACATCATCTCTTTTTCAACAAAATGCCATCCATTTTTCTCCGTGCGTGCTCATTTGCAGACTCATTTTTACAATGAATGTTATGACCCTGCCATGCATCTTTCGGATTCGCCCATGAATTTTCAGTTTTGGGACTTTTCCATAGCGCATAAATCTCGAAGCTGTCATCTAATCGATTGGCGTTAGGTACGTACGTTTGGCCGAGGCTGGTTGATAAGCACAACCGCCGGTCCAAAGATACGTTAAGATTGATGCTTTTGCCCCCTTTGGAATTTCCTTAAACTTTCTGTAATCTGCTTTAGACGCTGAGATATTGTAGAGGTCCATAAAACACCGTTGGGTTTTCATAACTGGCCCAATAGTTTTGAACGTCTGAGACATCATCATCATCGTTTCACCATCGCGAATCACCAAAAGCGTGGGGATGGGAGGGGACTGGCTTGTCCGGAAGAGAGCTAACAGGTCGCCAGGAAATTGGCAACGCGGCACCTGGGGATTATCACGAGGCATAGAACATCCGAGTCTCCAAAGACGCCCAAGAATCACCAAAGATTTGGGCCCGGGGAAAGGACCCAAAAGTCCTGAATCCGATAGAGATCGAAGGAGACTTACCATGTTCCGAGATACATCCCCGTTATTTTCACCGGATCGACAGATATCGGCTGCACAGGCCATCGCTCTAAGAGCTCCTCTGAAGCCCTGCTCGCGGGCTCCTCTGGAGCCCCGCTTGCGAGCTCCTCTGAAGCCCCGCTTGCGTGCTCCTCTGAAGCCCCGCTTGCGAGCTCCTCTGGAGCCCCGCTCGCGAGCTCCTCTGAAGCCCCGTTTGCGAGCTCCTCTGAAGCCCCGCTTGCGAGCTCCTCTGAAGCCCCGCTTGCGAGCTCCTCTGAAGCCCTGCGTGTGACCCACTGTCCGCTCACAGGCATACGCGGAGACCGCCAGGTGTGAGAGCAGTCTTGACCCTCTGCCACGCCGGATTCGCCTCTGTTTTAGCCGCGCCCGGGGCGGTCCAAATGAGAACAAAAATAGAAACACGTTACATACACACGAACACAGAAAAACACATCAAAAACACAAGTCATACGCTGGCGTGACAGAGATTTGCTCCGGTCTGATGAGCGTTCTCTCACGCATTGTGCTGCCGTGGCGGCCTAAACTCTTGGCTTACCATTGGCTAGGTGGCGAGGAGATAGTGATCGCTTCCCAGAGCTCGGTTGAGCCGGGCCGGCCGCGCCGCCACAAGGGTCACCGCCGGCTGTCGGCGCCGAACCGGCGGCGCTCCGGCACTTCTCCAACGGCGGCGCGCTCGCCGAACCGGCTCGACTACGGCTCCGAGCTCCGAGCTACGAGCTCTGTGGCTCCGAGCTCCCAGCTCTGTGGCTCCGAGCTCCGAGCTCTGTGGCTCGGAGCTCCCAGCTCTGTGATCTGTGGCTCAGAGCTCCCAGCTCTGTGGCTCCGAGCTCCGAGCTCCGTGGCTCCGAGCTCGAGGCTCTGTGGCTCCGAGCTCCCAGCTTTGTGACTCCGAACTCCGAGCTCTGTGGCTCCGAGCTCTGAGCTCTGCGGCTCCGAGCTCCGAGCTCTGTGGTTCCGAGCTCCAAGCTCTGTGGCTCTGAGCTTCCAGCTCTTTGAGCTATGACCCACAGTCAGCGCCGGGACGCATCCCTGGGCCGTTAGTGGATAGGGCATTCCCGCTCCCCCCCCCCTCCCCTTCTCCATCACGTCGAAGCCGCATCTGGTCCTCTTCATTTCCCACAACACGACATTTCAGTCCCTGTTTTTGCCCGTTGTTCACGCTTTCCAATAGCAAATGTCATGTTCAGGTCAGGTCATTATCTGCGGATTCCAATTCGACTCTCTGGTCAGTAACATGAGTCGGTCACATAACATAACAATGGGTCAGTCGGCTTTTTCTGAGGTGATAACAATCAGGGGCCTTATCGCACTTTGTCGAGCTTCTTCGAAGGTATTGATAACCCGTGAATTATCCTTAGGTCGTGGATGAAAATGTAATCAAACATTTGTACTCACTTTGTTTGACCACGCGCACCCACGAGTCTTTAGAAGCGAAAATGGCGTACTCCAGCGTTACGTTGCACAACACTGAAACATAACTTGATTTTCCAAAGGTCACGCTAAGTCACGCTGCTCCGGTCCCCGCCACTAACGTGAGGCAGCGGTCAATGAGCAAACGGAAACGAACACGAATCGAAAAGCAGTAAATTTGCTGGCGTTATGCGAATCTTTCGTGCGTGTAGCAAGTATTCCGGGCCTCAGGCCTCACCTGCGCAATTTTCAGACTGACAATAGGAACAGATTAGCATTTACAACACCAAGCAATGTTGGGACTGTATCGTTTTTTTACTGAACTGCTGTGTTACTGTCACTGTAAATCCGTTCAGAGGATGAACTTCAAAATCGCGCGGGGAAAATACGCCTACGCCCTGTCACGGATCCAGTGCCAGTCGACCGCTTACGCTACGTAAGAAAAGAGAAACTCAGCCATGGCGTGCAGCTGTGGCGTTGAGCTCCTTCATGTGGCCGGTTTGACTATAGCGCAGGTCACTGCATGTTGGACCGCCGTATCCGCGCTAGTGATGGAGCTAGAGCCCTATTCTCTCCACGCGGAAGAGCTTGGAAGAGGTCACCGGCCGCATTTTCTGGCCATGAGACAATCGTCACTCGAGAAACTGCACAAAGCATCCGGCCTTCACGCCATACACGTGCTTTGTAATGGCGTGACGTCTTGGAATTAGCCGCGATTATTCGCCTATCACGCAGGGTGAAATAAAGTGACACCACGTGCTTGTTGTTTTACGATGTTTTCGTATTTCGGCGGCGGAAGCTTTCGCTGGCCGTGTAAACCCCCTGGTACTTAAACCAGACGGAAGAGTCCACGGAATGCGGAACAAATTTGGAAAGACAACACGTGCGGCTATGGGCACGGAAACGGGTCTTGCAACGTACGGATAATATACGGATAACGTACGGTGAACGCACGGATAACGTACGGATAGAAGTATGCAACCGGGGCCTTATTCTGCTGATGCCGAAAGATGCGCTCAGCAACATATCAACTAAGATGACTGTCGTTAGCCCGCCGCTTGTCGTAATCATCGTATCGTAATCAACACCATGCCTTAACCCAATCGTCATTAGCATCCCAGATAAAATTCTGAATTGTGTTTTTCAATTAAATAAAGTTTAATGTTACCGAAGTGCATGAACCTGCAAGGAAAACGTAAGCTGGCTGCACAAAAACCAATTTCTGTCGCAAAGAGATGCATTTTATAAATTTCACCCAAAACGACGCGATTAAAAAGTCATTACGCCCGCTTCATCAAAACGCACTATTCCGTTTGGAGCTAAATGAGAGAGTGTGTAAGTGTATATGTTATTAACACATCAAATATTAAAAACGCGACCAAGGTCAAAACCGCCTTTTTCGCCATGCAACGCATGGTGCGATTTGTGATGTAGCCTGTGCTGATAAACAGCCACGCTTCATCTCAGAAATCTTAAAAAAGTGTTCGTGAGAGTTCTAGTGCTGAGTTCTCAACACATAACACGAGTTCGGGTGAGGGTCATTTTACCTTCCAAAGATATTTCTAGAATAGATTCCGAACAGTCAGCCAGTCGGTGGCCTTGTTTTACCTTGAGAAGATCATAATAACCAAAAACTTACAAAATTGTTTTGATTTTTGAAATGTTTGTAAACGTTCAGGATTACGCTGAGCGGTGCGCTTTAAAAGGCTCATCTGGGCCATTTAACGTCAGTGGCCTGCTTTGATCTTCAAGTAGATCATGGAAGATATCACTTGATATCCTTGTTATCAAGAAATTCAAAATGAGCATTATAAACTATACCTTAAAGTAAGAGGTTCAGAAAAAGGTCAGTTTTGATTTCGGTCTGGCCCGCACATCCGACCCGAGCTCAATGGAATTTGCTGTACTGCCAAATTCAGTTCTTTTGGTGCCTAAGCAACTATTTTAGACAGACACGGATTCGTCTGACACACCACTGTCGTATTCGATTGAACTATATGCTGGGAATCGCCTTCGCTGACAGCCACAGCTTGACTTTAGCCTACCATTGATCAGTAACCTTACCTTACGCACATCCAAAGTCTTCTACCAAAAGATAAAGTTGCAAAGAACTTCGGGGAACGGAAGCAAATGGACCCATTACCCCAGTGTGTATCGATGTACCAGCAGATTCTGGTTAAAATTATCGTGCAAAACGGATTTTCTTGACAGCACTTGATGCCTGAAGACGAGTCTATGATCACGGCCCAACGCTGCCTAAAAAACCGCTGCAAATATTGTGAATGACAACCCGCGGTTGGATCAAAGCCCACACTCAGCAAGTTGACAAATGACGTCACACGGATAACGCCTCTGATTGTTCGCGTCGGACAGGACAACTGGACACTGAACAACATACGTCACAGTTTAAAAACGATCAATGATTAACGTCTGAAGCATGTCATCACGGCAGATGCTTGGGCAAGCTCGCTGACACCATTGCAATGCTGACATTTGGCGCGTCTTGCCAATAAACAAGGTGATAAGGGGAACGATGTTAGTCGAGCCAAACAATGGGCCTGGACTCTTACACAGTGACCTTGGATTACGAATCCAGCATCTTTTCCCACACCACGCAGACGTTTCAGTCTAGCGCGGAGCAAAACGCGACGCTTGCATGTCAATCGACAGCTTATGCAGCGGTGATATATTTTGGAAATGCACAAACTGTGCATGCATCCTTAGACGCACAAACATCTTCATCAAATCAGTTTGAAATGTAGTTTGATTTGGTAAGGGTCATGCCGTAATTGAACATACGGCTATCTCGGTATATTTTCGTTTTGTCAGACCAAAGTCCTACCGACTCCACAGCTAACGTGCTAAAGCAAAGCTTCCGAAACAGGATGCTGGCGACAAATTCGTGAACTACCAATTTTGAGCACGATGTTTTTGGCAACGGGCCGTTCCGTAATTTGCGCTGGAAAGGACGTATGCAACGCGCGCGTGCAACGGAAGGGTCCGATGATTATGCAACTTTCTCTGACCTTGGAGGTGACGGGAGGTCACACACGGACGTCGTATTACTGAAGGAGGGAATGGGATGGATCAGTGCATCTCACTATCATTAAGGTAGCAAGATGCCCTGTTCCATGGTATCACCCGTGCTAATACAGAAGAACACGCAGGGACTTTCATTCAATCAGCTAATGGGGGGGGGGGGGGGGGGGGGGCATTAGCCTAGCAAGCGACTTGTGCGTTAGAATGAGAAGGCTCATATTCCCTTCCACCTGTTTTGCCCGGGGTCGGCCAGCTCTAGCTGCCCGCTTCCCACGCGGCTGCCACGGTTCCCTCCTCGGACGTGTTGGGCTGCTCACATAAGTGTAGCATCCCATGTGGCGCAGCTAAGCGCGGCTCACGACCCTAATCAAAAGCGCGCCGCAAACGATAAGAATGATACCCGCACGCGTGCGGCACAGCAGTTGGAACACATACGACAACAAACCGTGCCTTTCCATTCTTTCTTCCCAGTTGACAGTCCGAACAACCCCGTAGAGAAGCCAGCGATGTTACGTAACAGCACATGGCGTTGGCTCGTGGTCTCGCCAGCGCGCCGGTACTAAGGGCAACACCCATCCTGGAAGCAGATTCCGAACCGCTCCGAGGACGAAATTGGGCAGGGCGCAACGGGACACGTTTAATCCAGGCCCTGGTGGGAGAGGCAATTTTAACCACAATGTTTTTTGCATAATTATTTTTGCAAGGCACGTTGTGACAACGATCAGCTTAGCGTAGCTGAACGAAATCGAAAAGTGGATCTTTTTCAAAGCAACATTGATTGCACCTTGCAAGGTCGCTGCCTATGGGTGAACGAAGTCAGGCAGTGGCTGTCAGCAAAGGCAATTTCTCGGACATTGCTCATTCTGGTGAAACAACGGAGTGTTAGGCGAAGCCATACGCTTCTGAAATAGTTTCTTAGACAATTAGACAATCATGTTTAGGATTACGACAAATTTCATTGACTTTAGGCGAGGTATGAAGGTCAGACCGAGGTGGAAACTAACCTGCCCTTTTACTGTAAAGCTTACTGTTTTGGGTAGTTTCTGACGCTCATTTCGAATGTCTGTATAACAGGGACCGCAGCATAATTTTTCGCGGGCTAATTGCGGTTCAGAATAGGTCACTGACCTAGAGTGACCCACATCAGCCCTTTGTTTCTAGGAACATTTCGCCTAGCGCAATATTTGACGCTTCCTCAACTTCAAAAACTTAAAACAAGTATATCATAAGTTTTTTGGTCACTATAACTTTTTATCATCAACGTCAAAGAGGGCTTTGACTTATACGTCCACGGCGGTTGTATAAGTGGGCCTGGGGGAACTTTTGACCCCAATTTAGAGTTTGGCCATGCTTGACGCTGTTTGACCTGGAGGTCATTACCTAGAAACATATCATTTTAGGAGAAGTGGCATGACATGCAGGCCAACCAGGTGAATTTTACGCCTTTAACTCTCCTGATTTTTGAAAATTTGGCAGGGTAAGTGACCTCATCTGAACGCGTGATATCCAACCAGCCATCCGGGGTGGCATAAATCATTGTTCCGACGGCTAATTTAAGTAACAAGGACTTAATGCACATATATATATATATATATATATATATATATATATATATATATATATATATATATCTATATCTATATCTATATCTATAGCCTGTCCTGCGCGAGAGGCAGTCAACCGCGCCTTCCTCACCACCACCTCACCATTCACTCTGCCTCTCTACCTCTCCCCCACCACCAGCCCACCTCCGTCTCCTCTCGCCGCTCGTCGGTCAGCATCGGAGTCTTTTGGCCCAGGGGTCGCCCACAGACGGGGACACGTTCGAAACGACTAAATGTGCAACAAATGAGTCTGTGCCGCAACACATGGAGCCAAGTGAAGCTGGACTGCCTAACGGCCAGCAGTCCGCCAACGGTGGCCAGGCGCCACGGCGAAGCGTGGCGAAGCGCAGCGAAGCGAGGCGAGGCAAGTTACAGTCCGTAACGAGCTGATCAGCGACAGGTTCCACGAATATGTTGTAAATGATCTTGCGTTGCCTGCCTGACCGATCCATGAAGGCGTCTCATCAGTGGGAGTGTCCCGTCAGAACAACGCTCGTTCTGGATGGCCAGTGGTGGAAGGCAACAAAGCCACAAAACTGAAACCTAATGCCATGATGGAATGCATAAGCGTTAAAGTGGCCTAGCGTCGGCCTGAATAATTTCCGATAGCAAAAATAGAAAATAAGGTCATTTCTCCCGTGGTGAACACACGTGTACACCCTCCATATCGGGCACATCGGCCACGCGCGGCTCCGCACACCACTAGCTCAGAACACCACTGACACCGAACACCACTGCCTCCGACCACTACTGCCTCCGAACACCACTGCCTCCGAACACCACTGTCTCCGAACACCACTGCCTCCAAACACCACTGCCTTAGAACACCACTGACTCCGAACACCACTGACTCCGAACACAACTGGCTGAAAACACCACTGACTCCGAATACCACTGCCTCCGAACACAACTGGCTCAGAACACCACTGACTCCGAACACCACTGACTCTGAACACCAATGACTCCGAACACAACTGACTCAGAACACCCCTGCCTCTGAACACCACTGGCTCAGAACACCACTGCCTCCGAACACCACTGGCTCAGAACACCCGTGCCTCCGAACACCACTGGCTCCGAACACCACTGACTCCGAACACCACTGACTCTGAATACCACTGGCTCCGAAAACCACTGCCTCCGAAAACCACTGGCTCCGAACACCACTGCCTCCGAACACCACTGATTCCGAACACCACCGACTCTGAACACCACTGACTCCGAACACGACTGACTCCGAACACCACCCACCTGCAATGGAATGCGGCTGATGTAATCAACGCATAAACATGCAATGGCGGGTAATGCTTGTAAGCAGGGCAGCGTCAGGAGTCTCAGGGGCACCCTGGCAAGACTGCACTGTGTTAGAGTTGGAGCACCACGCTGCAATGGTAGTGGCACGGAACAACGGATGGTTCAACTTTGTCAGGAACGATAGCCAACAACCCACGGCTCAGCTGTCTTCAATGCGTGCGACTATCTTGCATGGTTCTGTGAACGGAAACGTTGATCTTTCGAAATTATACGCCTGGGCACACATATCGTCGTAGATATGGACGCCAAAATCGAAGGAAACGTAAAAAAGCCAGCGGCATTGGCGTATACCTCCTTTGGAATAGACAAACGTCACATAATCATAGATCGTGACGATGAGGTGGTGGGTGTGGTGCCTGTTATGTTATCAGAACAGGCCCCCAAACTGGCTATGTTAAGTATGCCATTATCTGATAATTTATTGGTAAAGTACCAACCGTCATTCAGTGCTTGATGGCTAGCAAATGACACTTGAGTGCAAATGAAATGCCCAAAAAATGTTTGATGGTTATGCCGCATTGCATTAAATTTGTATTTGTTTTGTGGTTTATTGCATCTAGAGCTATATTGCAACGGTTTCTGAAGGATTCGGCACCAGGTGATAATTCAGGCGGTTCCAAACTTTCGTCGATGCCAGAAAAAACACTTTTTCACCCCTGAGCGACGGCTATGTTTCAGGCGCCACCGTTGCCAATGCAAACACCCACAGCAGTACTGTTAGTGACCTCAGCGTCAGCGGTCTAGCTGTTGGTGGCGGTGTTGCTGTTCATGATGGTGTCGTTGTTGGTGACAGTGTCGCTGTTGACGACGGTATCCCTGTAGATGGCGGGAGCGCTGTAGATGGCGGTGTCACTGTTGGTGATGGTGGTGCTATGAGTCATTAGATACCTTCTGGTGTTTGGAGAGTTGCTTGTTTGTAGTTGAAAGACTGCGGTTGCTTGTTGAGTGCGTATGCTTGTTTGTAAGCATGCATGGTGGTATGATCGTGCTCCAAAAGGGATAACACTTGGTGAAATCTGTTCTGCATTTCAAGAACAAGTACGGTAATATGTCGACAAGACTGATAAAAGGACGGAAAGACAGTGGCAGTCACGAAAGAAAAAAAAGTGAGATCTGTTCCTGCGAGGCAGGTTATTTAAATGTTTAAACTCCTTTGCAAATGCGTACGCTGGGAGCGCATTTCGCGTCTCACATTGCGGAGCGTTAGGCTCCACCCGTTCCCAGAGAGGTGGCGAATTGGCTTTGACAGAGGTTGGCTTTGGTTGGCAGAGGTTGGCTTTGCGTTGGATTATTTATTAACTCTGGTCCATTATGAAGACCAATGGGGTTTTGATGCATGGGTCAAATACTGATATTAGCGTCACCTTGCATGCTTCAGAACGCAGAGACACCTGGCTTCGCTCGAAGCATCGCCGCCACCATCAGCGAATACTCCAGCAGCGGTCCGAGCGACCGGACCCGACCCATCACTGCATCACCACGACTACACGTCACGTGGTCGTCTGCGTGATGACGCTGTCGGTGACGTCACTGGTCACATGCTTGCCTCCAGAAAACAAGAACAGTCTGGATTAGTATTGGAACCAGCTGGACTACAACGAGGACTATAGCTGGGACCAGCCGCAATACAACCAGGACCATCTGGATCGTAGCTGGGGACATCCGGACTATGCACAGGAATATTTAGACTACAGCCCGGAAAACCCAGGAGAAAGACAGGATTACCCAGACTACGGGCAGTACAATCCATGGCTGACCTGGAGCAGACCATTCGCCAATCTCATGAGGTCCAACGACGCATTGACAAAGCACACACTGACTGCAGTACTGACGTCCGCGTTGGTGGTCCCTGCGCTGGGATTCTTCTATCTCCTGTCCACTTCCAAGTAAGTGCCGCAAAGTCTAAGCGCCTCCTCTTATTCCAAATGCCGATGAATATGACCAACACGGTCTGCCTGTTTTGAGGCCGTGTGGTGGGGTCCTATGCCAAGAAGCATATGATTCTCTTTTAACGCGCTGTATGGTGTAAACCTGTCAAATTAGGACCGTTGGGCTCCTTAACACCTTTTGGTTGATACCCCCGCCGCACATGCTTTTTAAATTATCCACGAGACAGGACTGAAGCAGGCAGAAGGCAGATTAACACGATGATGATTGACAGTTTTTTGTTTCTTGTTGCTGGGACTTCGGTTCTGAGTTGCATATCCGGCGATTGAAACGCATTACCAATAATAAATTGCATCATGATTTAAGTGATCCATAATATATTGGAATCCTTGCACATTCCTGATTTTCGTTGCAAAAAAAAACCACAACAACGTCGTCTTTGGACATTTGTATAGCTAACTTTTTAGCTGAGTTCATTTAGATAAAGCCTGCAATCCACTTAATCCAGCACGGATGTGTGGAAAAATACGTGTGTCCACGATCCAATCGATACTTTTCTATATTCCAGCTCAGATGAAACTTCGCGCTCGGCAAGTCATTCAAGTGACGCCGTCATGACGGCAGTTATCGCCGACACCGACAGCACCGCAGACAGTGGATCTCTTAGAAACCGCCGCGGCGTGGAATTCCAGCTTGTGGACTTCGCCGAACGCATCATTGACTCCGTCGAAATCTTGTACAGGGAGGTAGCCGGTGACGAAACAGCTGGTAATGACGTGACTGTCCACGGCCGGGAAAATGATGACGTCATCCACAAAGCGAATGAAGACAGCGTCAGCTTTGTCGGCAAAAGATTTAACCGAACGAAGAACGTCAACGAGAACGAAGAACCGATTCGTGTGAACATCCATCCAACAGAAGACACCAACGACAGCAACGTGGCGAGGCACAGAAATCTTTCTCGTCCCGACAAATCCCTGAATGATGGGCCCCTTGAAGCTGACAGCTCTCTGACCGTGAATGTCGCCGACTCTGCGGGCTCTCAGAACAAAGACAGCTCTGACCTTCTCGTGACCTCAGACATCAGCAGTGTTTTAGAGGCCAAGCCGTCAAATTTCAATCCAGGTCAGTGTCAGGTAGACCTTCCAGGGCGGCAACGCGACAACGCTGCAGTCATCTAGAGAGCGCCTTTCTCAAGCTAAGCTGTAGCGTTTTTGTCGTCAACCGCTTCGAAATGGTGTATACCGGTGGCCATTACCACATCATTGCCGTATGATTGTCTTAGTGTTTTTAGTGATGGCGGCTCGTGAAACTCGACCGACAAGCGTTGCCACTAACGCGATTTAGGCAAACATAACAGGCTTTTGATCACAACAATGCTGAAAACGTGAAATATGACGTTCAGAAATAGTTGGCATCATACAGCGCTCTCTTTCACACAGCAAACATCGACACCATTTCAGGCGGTAGCCACATCTCGACGACCAACGGAGCCGGCGAGCTGGGACGACCCGGACTGTTGTCCAGACGTCGTCGGTCGTCTTCCTCAGCGTCCGACGTCGCCGACGACGAAGCTCGAGGTCATGATCGACGTCCGCCGAGCCGGTGGCTGGCGACGGAGTCCGACCGTGTCATTAGCGTACGCCGGCGAGACCTGGAGGCGGCCGGGAGGGTGGCGGGGAGGGGGGTGTCCAGCCGGGGACTGCGGTACCAGCCACAGTCGAAGTACCCAAAGCACAAGCACCAGGCCTTGAAGGACCACACTCTGACGGCGTTGATCACGTCATCGCTATGGCTGCCCGCGCTGGGAGCTGTGTACCTGCTAGCCTCCAGGTCAGACAGTAAACCGCTGCGTAACAATGCTATGTGCTTAGAGGCCACTGATGTTATCAGTACATCCCGCGCACAACCAATAGCATTAGCTTAATACATGTTACCAATGTACCAATTGCGCTTGTGGCCGGGCACACACACAATGAAAAACCATCCGCAGGGGGGGGGGGGGGCACCTCAGCAGTAAAGACGGGCCGCTTGTTCTCCGCCTTTGTCGTTTGTCAATCTCTCAGTCGAGGGCCGGGGATAGGTATGTTGATAGTGAGCTCCGCATGAGGGCCGGTATATGCGGGCCTAACGGGTGCGCAGTCTGGTACCTCGGCAGATACATATTGGACCATGGGACGCGTGTTGAATAGCGGCGACATCCTTAGCTATTTGTACTGTCAGCGATACTTTTCCTCACCTCTCCTTCTTTACGTTAGACGCAGGAGGGCTAGGCATCGTTTTTGTTTGTTCAGTCTTAAACCTACTGGACCACGCCCGTCATCTACTGGTATTGCTTTTTTGCAGTTCAGGAAACGACAATGACCAAGGATCAGCCTCTCCGGTTACAATAAACGTGGACAACACAGGCAACGTTGACGACGGAACGAACGGCATGGACGGCATGAGCGGCATGAACGGCATGAATGGTATGAACGGCATGAACGGCATGAATGGTATGAACGGTATGAATGGTATGAACGGTATGAACGGTATGAACGGCATGAACGGCATGACCGGCATGAATGGTATGAACGGGATGAATGGCGGCGGCGGCGGCAGTCCCAACAACGGCGGCGGCAATGGCAACAACGGCGGCGGCAATGGCAACAACGACGGCGGCAATCCCAACAACGGCGGCGGCAATGGCAACAACGGCGGCGGCAATCCCAACAACGGCGGCGGCAATCCCAACAACGGCGGCGGAAATGGCAACAACGGCGGCGGCAATCCCAACAACGGCGGCGGCAGTGGCAACAACGGCGGCGGCAATCCCAACAACGGCGGCAGCAATCCCAACAACGGCGGCGGCAATCCCAACAACGGCAGCGGCAATGGCAACAACGGCGGCGGCAATCCCAACAACGGCGGCGGCAATGGCAACAACGGCGGCGGCAATCCCAACAACGGCGGCGGCAATGGCAACAACGGCGTCGGCGGTGCCATCAACGGCGGACAAACCCTGTAAAACGATGGAAGAAAAAAGAAGCCATGGGAGTAACTTAGGCCAAGCTGCTTAAAATAACGAGATAAAATAACGGCTCTGAGCTGTGTTTTCGGTCAGGCAGCGGGCACGGACTCACCCCTTGTAGGACTTAGCGGGACTGGCCCGGTCACGATGGCTGAGCATCGGTGATATCAGATATCAAGTTATTGCAACACTCCGCCCTGTTCATTGTTCTCTGTTTTCTCCGTTACAGCATCTGCAAGTCATCTACTTCCGTCCACACATTCTACACGATAGCGACTGATTATCACACAACCGTTGACACATGCACTGCATCTGCTACCCGCAAACATAGCCCAACGTTATTCCCCAAATCAGGTCTCAGAAGATCCAGTGGTATGCGTTCAGACTTCCCACTCACAGCCTAGCTGGACCACTATGCAATGTGGTGTGCGGTGTAGTACGTTATCGAGACCGGAGGCGTGCTGTGTTGTGGACGCTACCAGCGGTCTGTTTCCGCCGGCTCTTTATGTGTATTTCCACACTGCGCTCTGTTATGTCGTTTGTTTTAATGACAGTGATGGCGATGTCATATGGTTATATTTCATCGTTCGATCGACTGAATTTCTGAAAGTTTTCTCTAACATCATATACTGTGCATTGCCTCAGAGAAACGTTTCAGTTATCCCAAGAACGACCATTTGCGTTCATTGTTGCTGTTTGTTGTTGCCTCAAGTGTGGAAATACACGACTGTGAGCTCTACTGCACATCTGTGGAACGGGCAACTTGGCATGTGCGGTGGCTGTGGTGAAATACATGGAACCATTGACTGGGCCAAAAAGTCAACATCAACGCCTCATGACGTTGAGCGGCGGGCTAAACTCAGTGGTAGTGGAAAGAAACCGACCTTTGACGAAATGGTGGTGAAATACTCATCAGCGTCTGACCACTCTCACCGAACATGCAGTTTTGATAGCCGACATTTACACGACAGGAAATATGGCGAGACTGAATCATCGGTACCAGGTTATCTACTTCTTACAGAATCGGATTATTATGCAACACTTTCAAATTTTTTTTTGAAAGGTTCGCGTTTGTTTCTTTCTTCTTACCATGCAATATTTTTCAGTATTAGCCATAAGGTATTTTGTATGGGTTCATGTGATGCCAGATCTCTTTCTATCGAAACTTTTCAGAATTGTTAGAAATACTCATTGGCATGCTTGACGTGAACGCAACAAGGCAAATATACTCTATCCTCCGTACCCGAGCATGATTAACGGTGTATCTAGCTAATAATATTGCTTTCACTGGGCTGACAGCCGGAGCCTTCGATTTATATTGGTCTTAAGGCATGGCGTGAATTTTGAAGTGCATTCGCGAGGAACATTATCCACTTAGATAAGATAGTAGCATTGCCATTATTCCCCACAACAAGCAACCGCTCCTCCACCCACCCCCAAAAAAGCAAAAGAATTGAGTAAAAAATGCGTTGATTTTTCCGCAACATGCCTTAATCGAAACTTTTTTGCTACTATTTTCAATCAGGATGTTTGCAAAACAGCAACGTATCTTGATCTCTACTCTCCTAGTGTTCTGGCGGGCATAAGACTAAGGCTGGGGCTCGTTGATTTATTCGGTTTTAAATGATCGTGACGTGTCACCAAATATGATATCAGGATTAGTGACGTCCTCACCAATTTTTGACGTCACGTTCAGTGTTAACCGTTAAGTCAATGTTAGCGTCGTCTCGACCGATTGTGAAATTGTTGGCGAGAACTTCAATGTCAACGACGTCTCACCAACCGCGACTTCCCTTCCCCAGCAAACACGCCGTAGCTAGTGACTTCAGCAGCAAAAAGGAAATAATAGAAAAGCACTAATGCTGTCTTACCCGATTGAGCTGCTTGAATTCCTCGCCTCATTCGCGAACGCATACACTGGGAGGGCGTTTTGCGTCTATTCAATGAATCTTTGAGTCTGACGGAGCAAAAACGTTTTTAAGAACGCGCTGTGGTGTGAGGTCGGGTCAATGATATCTTCCTCCGGAAGTTTTGTGTTCTAAATAAGCGCAGAAAGCATAGCGGTTTGCTACTCAAACGCAGAAAACTGATATTTTAGCATTTTGAAAAGCATGACCCCGGCGGACGGGCCAATGTTAAGGTGTTTTAACCTGTTTTGATATTTTGACCTACATGAATTGAAACTAAGATGTGAAAATAACTTTGAATGATTGTGAACCACTACCACGCAACGCAATGAGCTGATCCGGTTTTCCCCTTCATTTGACCTTTATGCGTAACTCAAGGTCAATGACATTAATCCAAATCACGTTTGAACTTGTCTTGTTATCGAAGAACTGATCGGAAAGTGTTGTAACATGGTTTATTGCCCCTTTTTCTCAGAGAGTTGCAGAAAATCCTAGGAAATGCGGGAACAAATCTGGAGGGAATTGTCTTCGCGTACAGCCACAACATGGAAATTAGTTATTAGGTAAGTCTACAAAAACCGTCGCTGAGGGTCAACTTGACCCGCAATCCAGTCGGAGCGTGTGCTAAAAGATCACCCTTGCATGAGCGCACTGGAGAGAATTGCATTAAGAAATAATGCAATCGTAAAAGCCGTATTGATCGTGAACTAAACAGGAGAATGAAGAGATGAAGGCATTGAACATTTTGGCCTTATGTCTTCGTCGAAGTGAATTTCGTGATTAATAGAGTTGACGCCATGGCAGATAATAGCAGCGAAGATCAGCCTCATCGAGGTCCAATCCCGAATCTCTCGTTTAGATTCCCAGATATCGGCAAGAACTTTCCTGCATCTTCCAGTGCTGATATAGAAGTCCACACACAAAAAGTTAAGGATGATGTACTGCGCACGTTAAAAAAACCGGAAACAAAAATAAAAAACTTGGCCCTAACTAAAGAAGTGCTTCAAGAGAGGAATGCTTCCTTCAGTGTATGTGTCAAATTATATGACAGCATACTAGTCAATGAGGCTATCGATGCCGTGAACGCTGAGATGAACAGACATTTCCATCAAATCGTTGCTTTTGGTTTGTCGAAGATGTCATCTGATATCGAAGTGATGTCGTCTTTGAGAACAATGTCTGCAGGATGATGTTTTCTCGTTCGAAGATCACCAATATGCACAAAACTTGGGCATAAGAATGCGGAACCTATGCGCGCCTCTTTGAGCAATGATATCTTTAGACCATATATAAAACAGTAGTAATAGCCTGATCTCTTACAGAAACACTAGGGGAATAGAGATAAAGATGCGTTGGCATTTTTGCAAATATCCTGATTGAAAGGCTAGCAGAAAAGACTCGAGAAAGGCATGTTGGTGAAATATCAACGCACTTATAACTCAACTCTTCTGTTTTTTTCGGGGGAGGGGGAGCGGTTGTTTGTTGCGGGGAATAAGGTCATTGCTACTGTCTTATCTAAGTGGATAATGTTCCTCGCAAATGCACTTCAAAATTCACGCCGTTCTTAAGACCAATTTAAATCAAAGGCCCTGGCTGAAATAATTCTTCTAAAATTTCCGAAAAGTTTCCACCGAAAGAGATCTGGCATTGCGGGAACTCATAAAACAGGATATCTTATGGAAAACGCTAAAGAAATTGCATCGTTAGAAGAAGAAAAAATCCAAACCTTTAAAAAACATTTCAAAGTGTTGCTCTATAACGATATTCTGTAAAAAGCAGATAACTTCAGATCGGTGATTCAGTCTCGCCGTCTTTCCGGTCGTATAAATGTCGGCTCTCGAAGCTGAATGTTCGGTTAGAGTGCGTTCCCTGCAGTCTTGTGGGATTGATCCAGATTTGTGCACGGAGAAGATCATCAAGATGTCTAATTACCGACAATGAAGCCAAGGTTAACAGGTGTTTTATTTTTTTCTCAGGTGCACGTTTTGTGATTAGACGTTGATGACACCACAACCATATCATCAGAGCTCGGTTTCGTTCCACTACCGCTGAGTTTAGCCCGCCGCACAACGTCGTGGCCGTTGATGATGACTTTTTGGCCCAGCCAATGGTTGCATGTATTTCACCACAGCCACCGCACATACCAAGTTGTTCGTCCCGCAGATGCGCACTAGAGCTCACAGTCGTGCACTTCTACACTTAAAGCAACAACAAACAACAATGAACATTATCAGTCCGTCTTGGGTTAAGTAAAACGCTTGTAGGAGGCAATTCACAACATATGATGCCGGGGAAAGCTTTCATACATTCAGTCGATCGGACGGTAAAATATAACCGTCTGATATTGCCAGCACTGTCATTAAAATAAATGGCATGACAGAGCGCAGTGTTCGAGCACATAAAGAGCCTGTAGACACAGGTCGCTGGCAGCGTTCACAACTACCCAGCACGCCTCCCGTTCGATAACGTACTACGATGAACATCACATTGCACGTGGGCTACCTTTACATGGGCTGCCATATCACGATTTAAATTCCTTTACCGACTTTTCAGCCGTTTCAGGTTGGTCCGTACCAGTTTACCTTCTTTGGTGAGAGACGTCCACCACAACCAGTGCGCGGCAAGGAGTGGAGACGGAGTAGAGGAACAGACGGGGGCGGGGATGGAATTGCACGTGTGTGGTTGGCCGTTCCCCGCGACAGGAAGCGTGATACGCGTTACCGGGCTGGATCTGCGGCGTTGCTGTTGGGTTCAACGTGTGGCCCTGCTTGTATGTGTCAAAGGTTGGCAATAGACAATTTGCTTAGCCAATTTGACAAGTTGACAAAGATATGGCGTTGTCACGCATGCAAAAACGTCTTCAAAATTTGCGTAGGTTAGATGTAATATATAACGTATTGGACTTAAAAATGAAATTAACTGAAAACTGATGTTTGATAAGACAACTCGATTCCACTGTTCCATCATGCATATGTAAGTAACGCCCTTCATTTCATCTGGCCACAAATAATTCGGCATTAATTAAGCTATTCATTGCAGCAAGAACTTGAGTGGTTTTACCTGGTATAGCTGACGACTCCACTTAACAACATGCGTGGCTCGATCTATGAGCGGGTTTGGAACTCCCAGCTCCGATTTTGGTTTGATCTGCAGAGCTCCTTCCGCTTAACAACATGCGTGGCTCCATCTATGAGCGGGTTTGGAACTCCCCAATCCGAATTTGGTTTTATCTGCAGAGCTCCTTCCGTTTAACAGCATACGTGGCCTCATCTATCAGCGGGTTTGGAACTCCCAACTCCGATTTTGGTTTGATCTACAGAGCTCCTTCTGCTCCTCTCGACCGCTTCGGAACTAAGCGATGAAAGAAAGCGTAGTGGTGGGCGAGACTCAAAGCACTTGGGAGAGTCCTCCATGAGAGGAATCCCCGTACTGACTGGGACTTAGTCACTACCGGGACTTCTCTCATGGTTTAGTCCCCCCGCTCGGACACACCCACCACCAGGGAGCGCTTTGGACCTCTCATGGCTGACGCATGCAGCTTTACCCCAGATAAACGGGACGTAGCCCCTTAGAGGATGCAGGCGATGCGTGAAAGGGGAAAACATAAAGATTCCCTTCTTTCAAGGAAGACGTTGATATCAGCACCGTTGCATTGTCGGGACGTCAAGTCAGCGCTGGCTAATGTGACGTCATGGCGCTGCCTTGTGTTCGGGGCCAGTGTGACAACCGACTAGAAAGCAGCGATTGATAAGCGTGCTGCGCTGCCATATTTGCCTTAATCGCCTTTCACACATATGCACGCGACCATCTTGATCGCTAGTGGCGATTTTCGGCCGCAGTCGTGAGCCACCCATGCCTCCGCCCGTGGGACGTCGCAGTTATGTAAACAAACTGACACAGTTGTGCAGGGAACCGTGGCAGCCGCATTGGAAGCGGGACAGCCGCGGCCCGCCAGACCCCGATGGCGGACCAGGTCGGGTCATGGGTCATGTCCTTGCGGACCGGGTCGGGTCATGGGTCATGTCATGGCGGACCGGGTCGGGCGGACCGAACACAAGGCGGGCGGGTCATGGGTCATGTCATGGTCGAGATAAAGGGACAGGTGAGGGAGCCAGACCAGGGAGGCCCGAGATGAGGGTAGCCAGTGGCCCCACACCGCAGCGTGTGCTTCAGTGGCTGGAACTTGGGACAAGTGGCGGCAATCGCCGCACCAAGGTCAATTTAAGGTCATGCTAGGTGACGGAAGAAAACTGGGCATGCATGTCGGCTGGCAACACATACAAATGACAGACGCAGTGACAGATGCGTGGCACCGGCGGTAACTGCCTCTGGGCTTTTTGCGGTAACGTACATGCAAACGAACGAGGATGCATCGGACGTATTGCAATTTGAGTTTGTCAGTTTTTTGATGGAAGGGGAGAAAAACCCGGGACATTTTGTGAAAAGTCGTGAACAACGGACACTGGTGCGAAATCGTGCAAACGAACCCCACACATTTTAATACGCTATAAAGTGACAAAGTAGTTTTATTTTTATTAGGAGGCTAAATAAGGATATTTTATTTGGTATGGTATGGCATGTTCTTTTGGTTTTACAGGCGCGTCTACTGCAGTGGTCATGTTGAGATTTTTAAGAAGGATAGAGTTGTTATTAGGGGGTAGCTGTCGTGAGTTTCATTGGTAGTGTGTGCAACTAAGACATATATTTCGAAATAATTACAAAAAGTAGATGATATTTGGATTTTGAAGGAAGAAAAAGGTGTTACTAACTTGTGGTTGATATCTGAATATGTATATCTTATCCGCGATCATAGTGATTTAACTCTGAATAAACTTAAGCAAGTATGCTATACAAACTTAGACGCGTAAGCTAAAATGAAACATGACATATTCGCCGCATTCTGCTCAAATTTCGACTACGCTAATGTCTTTCAAAAAATGTTTGTAGCACTGCTCTCTCGGTACACCTTGTTTTCGTCCTCTGTTCTTACTTCCGCTGCAGCTGGATGTGTATCCTAACGGCCGGTGTACAGCAACGAGCAGCCCCCCCCCCCCCCATTAACCTCCTTTTGGGTTAATTCCTGTTCCCGGGGACGCATTCGACGTCGCTCACCAACAAAGTCTTACAGGCAACCCAGGGGACGACAGTTAGCATCAGGTGCGTTTCATACCAAGCGATTGGCCCAGCGCTGATGTTCTATAATATATATATATATATATATATATATATATATATATATATATATATATATATTTACATATGTTTTATGCGAAGAAGCAGAAGCGATAGCAGAGTACTCCTGCTATTGTTGCGATAAAGGCATGTTGCTGAAATATCAGACCATCCATATCCCCATGCCCTTGGTTTTTTCCGATGAATAAGGCTACTACTACTGCCTAATCAATGGTGTCCATCTAACCTCAAGTACGCCAAAACAAATTCATCCCCTTCACCAGCACTTTCGAAACATTGCTGCACTGAACTTCATACCCCGTTGTTGTTTAGGTCAAAATGCACTTAATTTTTAACTTACTTTCTCTGTGAGAAAGGTTTTTGGCGTGTGTTTGTGACCCCTCCCAGATATTGGTGCGCCCAATGCCATGTGTGAATGTGCAGAACTCAGCTCCGGTCAAAATGTATTTCGTTTTGAACTTCTTTTTTCAGAAAAAATCGTTTTAACATGTGGTTAAGCGAAATGGCTTTTGCAACATCTAATGCATGGAAATGACGGCTATGTGCTGAAATTGATGGTAACTGTGCTCTAGGGGTGCGGGAACTATGTTCAGGTTGAGCAACTCCGAAATGTCTAAAGTGGTCGCCCAAAATTAAAACATGGGCCGCCCACAAGCCGGAATGGCCCTTTACAACCAATAATGGGACATCTACGGGTCAGAATGGGCCTCATTAGATCAGAAAAGGCTCGCTGCAGGGCAAAATAGGCCCTGAATTAATGGGCCCTTTAAGGGTCCAGAATAGTTCCTCTACAGACCACAATGATAGGAACTGCAGTCAATAACGGGTCCTCTGCAAGCCTGAATGGGCTCCTCCACAGGCCAAGTGGGCGATTGAACGTCAACATAACGGTTCCCTGCAGCTCATAACGGGGCCTCTTCAGGTCATAACGGACCTTCTCCAGGTCAGAATGAGTTCTCTAAATGTTGGAATTGGCCCTCTGCAGGCCAGAACAGGCCCTCCAGTCAACGATAGGCCGTCTGCAGAATGGGTTTTGATTGACCGGAATGACCCTTTTCAGGTCAGACAGCCCTCTACAGGATCAGAAGTGCTCTCGTTGTGTCAGAATGCGTCCTAAATTAGCCAAAATGAGCCTCGACAGGTGAGACTGCACTTTTGCAGGTTTGACGTACATAGCATCTTTACAGTTCAGAATCTGCCCTTAATGTACCAGAAGGGGCCTTTAACGTGCCAAAATGGGCCCTCCAGGTTTGGGGGAGGCAGCAACGCTCCCAGCTTTCAAACCGGGAGGTCGAGCTGTTCCCCCCCCCCCCCCCCCCCCCAGGTTCCCGCGTCCCTGCTGTGCACCAAACACTGAATGCTTGGATCTATTACATACAGTTTTACCCTGACGTCTTTGGTGCCCCAGACATGTTTAGCAGAATATTCTGCTAGCAGTCTGGTATAAGCCCCTGACTGCAAAATGCATGTTTTGCCACCAGCTAGGCTCGTCAATTATTGCAATGCATGCTTGCCATAAATCTGGAGACAGCGTCAACACTTGGGTCATTATTATCACCAAAGTAAGTACAGAGAGTCAATTTTTCAGCAAATAAACTACAATATGTCAGGAGTAGGTTGAGACACGTATGCCGCACAACATTTTGGAAACAATAGTTATTTCAAAGTTTGGTGCAATTTACTCCGGCCAGCAGCAACAATTCTGAGCGGGCAATGCTTCGCAAGGAAATAAAAGAGCTTTGCTTCCTCCTCACCACCATGCACACTGGGCAATGCAATCATATTCAGCATCATTTCGGCCCATAGAACTCAGTCACACCCTTTGGTTTGATTTCCAAATCTGTCCCACACGTGGCGTTTTTGCTTTCTCAGGGGGTGAAAAAAACGTTAACCTATAATACGTCATTTCGGCACGTGACATGCCGCCACGTTTGGGAGCATTATTGACCTGATTTGGCAGCATGTCGGCAGCATTGTTTATGAATACCACGCTGCTAGAACTCGCAGGTATATTTTGAGATATTTCGTCAATAAAAATTTCTAGCGGCTTGGAAACGAATTTGCGTGCTCTGCGCAAGGTATTTCGAGGAAACAAATATACTAGCAGGACTTCTTTGGGACGGGATGGGTTAAGTAGACCGCTCAAATGAAGAATAACTTCAACATCTCCATGCCTAGTTCACTTCTGAAGCACATTTGATATAATTTATGCGAGTAGATTTTATTAAGATTATTAGATTTGTCGAACGAGTCGGGTCTTAGGCATCGGTCCCTAGCGGACCTTTGTCCCGGTTGGCACCGTGCACCTGTGTTGGTGTATATGCGCTAATAGTGTGCGGCGCATATTCACGAAGTATATACGTCGTTATGTAACCGTCGTTTAGTGGATATATTTACTGAAGGTATTGCAGTAGTGTCATTAATTCGCTGGTCCTGTTCGGCATATCAGGCAATTTTGAGGTCTGGGGCAGGCCACCTGCTCCCCCCCCCTCTCCCCTCACCGTGGTGACGCCCATCCCCCCTGGCATACACAAACGAATGAGCGCAACATGATCACAGCCGAAATAGCTCAGTTGGGAGAGCGTTAGACTGAAGATCTAAATGTCCCTGGTTCGATCCCGGGTTTCGGCAGAGTTTTTCCTCGATCGATAATGTGATTTGTTACAGCGTGGGCATGACTATCACTGGCATAGCCACGGTGTCGCGCTGAAAGGAATACCTGGATCGCGTGAATGTTCCCGTGGATTGTGTTACAGTCCCCGAATAGGGCGCGTGAGGCTTCCTTCGTCATGGACATCGTTGGCACATCCTTTGCGGGTGTGGTCCCTTTTCAATCAAACCACGCCGATTATATTTCAAGCGTGCCGTTTTTCTCAATGCTGAAACGTTGATTACATTTTACTTTCATGCCACTTTGTGCTATTTGGCGTCGCATTTTTACGACGCGAATCAGCGCAAATGCAAAAGTTATATCAGCACCTTTCTAAGGTATTCAGCACGGACACAGTTGATGCTTCAACACCACGGCAAAACACCAGCAGAGGGAGTTCTCGGACTGACAGGAGCCAGTGAGCCAAACGATATTCAAGACTGCAGCCGGACTTCATGCCGCTTGCTATGAAGACTGAATGTACCACTGACAATTGCGTAGTTTCGCAAAATGAGTCAGGAGGAGGGCTTTAGAGTAAGATGTGTCGAGACCTACACAAAACAGCCAAAAAAACGTGGTTTTCTGCGGAGTTGGCAATCTTTTCCAAGTTAGAGAGGCTGGGGCCCAAGTTGGAAGAAGTCCCCTTCCCAACTGAATAGGAAACTACACTCGAGGTCATTGGGTATCCATTGCACGCCAAGCACAGCTCCGTTCCTTTCACACCGCCCGATGCTTGGTATGTACAGCCGGTCAGGTACCGTCAGCTCAGGTACTGGTGCCGTGGGACCAGAGCTGCTTCGGAACCAGCCGTCGATTCTGCGATACTGATTCAGTGCATCCCCAGACGCAGAGGGCGACCTTACGACATCGCCCGCCAGAGGCGCCAGGCGTTCTGCGGGGCCCGAGCGGTCTGGCGGGGGTTATGGGCGTCTAGTGGCTCGGTCCCCACAAGTCGGCTCACACACACCGCGGAGGCAGGAGAGAAAGAAACCACAGCGCGCGGGCGGGCGGCGGCCGGCCGGCCCATCATTCTTCATTCATACAGGCGGAAGAAGGACCGATGGATCGCTAGAGTGTGTTCGAAGATGCGACGGTGGTGTCGTCGAGCTACGTCAGCTGACGGGAGGTCACGTGCAGACTCGTGATCGGCTCGAGCTGGATCATGAATCGGCTCATGAGTCGTTTTGGAGTGAGCCGTGAGCTGAATCGGCTCACGGGGAAAAATGCCGCTCTGAGTTATGAGCAAAATGAATTACATCATTCGTGAATGTCATGAACAAAATCACGAGTCCGTCATTAATTATTGCTAACGCTATGGAGAGTGAGTCACATGGTTCAAATGAAAATGGTAAGTAACATGAGGAAACATAACACCCTCAGACAAATTAACAAGCCATTTCAGGGTGTTAATGAAAAGAAGAGCATGCAACATTAAGTGCAAACCTCTCTACAAGATCAGTACAAAGTTTGCTATTGTAAGGTATAAGCAGGAAACACAATATTGACAAGACGGTGGTAATATAAATATAGCCTCGTTCCTCGGAGAAAATCCAGGAGAATGGGGATTGAGATGGGTTCATATTTCAGCAGCATACTTTTATGGAAACAATAGCAGAAGATAAACAATAATAAGAATCCATCTATGTCTCCATTGCCCTGGTTTTTTTTCCGAGATATAGCAAGACTATTTATTGCTGCTGTTTATGTATGTGAATAATATTCCTCGCAAATGCACTGAACAAGTTTCAAACACAATATTGCAGATACTGAACTAAACTTTGCCAAACTTCAGTCCAGGACCAAAGACATGGCACAGACATTCCACATCCCTATAGCATACCCTGAACTTGGTGAAACATTGTCTGCTTCCTATAAAATCAAGGGATGGACATATTTTTCATTGCCGTTTGTCACAACAGTGAACTTATCCATACCTGAACCCCTCCCCCCCAAATACTATATGAGCCGCTGAAAGCATGCATGACTATGTGAAAAAACCAGCAAGATCGTCTTGTCTCATATGCGCATTGTGTGTCGCACATGACCTCCCAGGGATATCGCCAATAACGATTTCCGCGCAGCGCGCAGCTTGTGGGAATTTGGCTTCCAAATTAAGTGGTCTTGGAATGCAAGTACCGTGACACGCAGCATTCTAGTCTCTACGAATCGCGGAAATCTGTTTTGATTGCTAGCCCAGGTGATTACGGTTCTATTAACCAGTACTAGCCATGCCGTCGACGAAAGCATATCAACAATTCAACATAGGATTGCAGTTCTTGCAATAGCGGTAAGCCAGGACAAGTTTTAAACGTAAGATCAGCTTACCGGTACTAGCCATGCCGTCGACGAAAGCATATCAACAATTCAACATAGGATTGCAGTTCTTGCAATAGCGGTAAGCCAGCACAAATTTTAAACGTAAGATCAGCTTACCTATTGCCTGAACATAATGAGAATTTCGACTCACAATTGCACTTCCCACAAACAAGCCCAACAAGAGCCCAATTCATTCTACCCACGTCTACCGCCAGCAAGGAACTGAACTGAAATGAACTGAACTCCAGGCAAGCTTGTGAACTTAACATCTGAACTAAAGATAGGCTAACCTATGCGCCGGCTGTCATTTCCACCAAGATGCCTTAAGCTCATCTCTTCAAGTCTTTCCATGATGGGCTAGGAGTCAAGCTTCGCAGAGGTTAGAGTGCCACGCTACCTGCATTCCAAGACTACTTAATGTGGAAACCGAATTCTCACAAGCTGCGTGTTGCGCGGAAATAGTTACTGGTGATATCCCTGGGAGGTCATGTGCGACATACAATGCGCATATGAGGCAAGACAATCTAGCTCGTTTTCTTATCTAGCCATACATGCTTTGAGCAGCTTGGGTAGTATTGATTGGGGGAGGGCGGGAGGGACCAGGTATGGATTAGTTCATTGTTGTGACAATGGGCAATGAAAAATATGACCATCCCTTGATTTTATAGGAATCAGACAATTTTTCACAGAGCCCATGGCAGACTATAAGGATGCAGGATGTTTGTTCCATGTACTAGCTTCTGGTCGCAGGCTGATACTTATGTATATTTTCTATATTATATATATATATATATATATATATATATATTTATATATACACATAATAGACATATGGGGAACGTTCAACTGTCCGAACAGTAGGCAGGTGTTTAAGCCTGTTGCTTCTTGGTAGAGAAGCTACCATGTCGCTGGGACTCCGTCGCCGCAGCCCGCGCAGTCGAAACAGAGAACTGCTGGAGTAGCGGTTCAGTTCACCGACCGAAAATGAAAAACCAGCGTAGTCATCTGAGTCCGCAACGCGAAATTAGATTGTGACACAAGTCAAGTTGCAAAATTATGGCTAGGAATAATCAGTGGACAGATCACACAGGTTAAAGATCTTACCCACGGGCCAGGGAACCCGCGCCATTGAGGTCGTATTCTTGATCTTCAATCTTCTCATACAGGTTTCGCGTTATTTTATTTAAATCTTCACGACTTGTAGGATTCGAAAGCTAGACCTCTGGATCCTAGGCACTATGACGTGCCGCTTCGCGACAATGCGCACGCGCGCCTCCCTTTTCAAACACAAATCATACGACATTCTCCAAAAGTAAACGCCAAAACCCTTCTCTAAATCACTGGCGTCGCCCCTGCGCGTCACCCCGGCCGAAAGCTCCCTGCGCGCGCCCCTGCACATCCAAGCAACAGCACGACCAACACAACATGCGGCGGCCGGTGGTGGCCGGCAGCACCGCAACCGGGGGTCAATACGTGGGCCGATGCGGGTCCGGTGACGGGTCTGCGATCCCTGGTCGACCGGTGCGGTGCGACACTGCACACTGCACGGTGCAGTCCGACACAGCACACTGCACGGTGCAGCGCGACCTACGTCGGGTTAGCATTGCTCGTGCGAGTTCGGTGACCAGTCGGTGAGTTCGGTGAACAGTCGGCGAGTTCGGTGAGCAGTCGGCGGGTTCGGTGAGTAGTCGGCGAGTTCGGTGAACAGTTGACGAGTTAGGTGAGCAGTCAGTGGGTTTGGTGAGCAGTCGACGGGCTCGGTGAGCAGTCGGTGAGTTAGGTGAACAGTCGACGAGTTCGGTGAATGGTCAGCGAGTTCGGTGAGCAGTCGGTGGGTTCGGTAAGTAGTAGGCGGGTTCGGTGAGCGGTTGGAGGGCTCGGTGAGCAGTTGGCGATTCCGGTGAACAGTCGACGAATAAACAGTCGACGAGTTCGGTGAACAGTCAGCGAGTTCGGTGAGCAGTCGGTGGGTTCGGTGAGCAGTCAGTGGGTTCGGTGAGCAGTCAGCGAATTCGCTGAGCAGTCGACGGGAGCCGTGACAAGTGGGGTATACAGGCGTCGATTGGATTCCAGATTTATTGGAAATTCCAAAAGTTTTGAAACCCTTATCTGTAAATCAAGCGGGCAGGGATAAGAAATCCTGTGCTTATTTTTTTTGGGGGGGGGCAACCGATGTAATTATGTTGTGTCGCAAGGTGGTACGCATCTCAACTTATTGAATGCTGCTCGTTTTGGCATAATTTGATTTTGGGACATAAACAAGTCATTGATAGAGCACACTGGCCAAGACTTCCATTTCAAACATGAGATAGGAGAATCAGTATTAGTAGGGCAGCATGTGTCGGAGAATCAGTATTAGCAGGGCAGCATGTGTCGGAGAATCAGTATTAGCAGGGCAGCATGTGTCGGAGAATCAGTATTAGCAGGGCAGCATGTGTCGGAGAATCAGTATTAGCAGGGCAGCATGTGTCTGTAGTAAAAGACATCGATCGGTGATCGATGTTACTGTCATTAGGAAAGCCTTTGCTTCTCATTGGTCATCCAGTTCCGATTCATTACTACCCGCTATCCGGCCCAGCTTCCGCCGTTGGCGTAAGTCATAGTTGAGCTTGGTGGACGTCGATGTGTATTGTAAGTTGTGGATGTTTTTACGGAAGTCAGTGACGCACATTACTTAGCTTTTTCGATTTGAGGGAGGAATGCAGCAACAAGAAAGACGGTTGCCGTCATTGGTTGCAAGTTGCAGTGGCTTTGACCTCAGACACCCCTAGTATTTTGTAAATCCGATTTTTTATACTTTTTGGATGGACGGTTGGTTCATCTCTGGACATCGGATTGGACTTTGGGCAAAAGCTTGCCGAAACCAGCCCCTTTGATGAGGCATGTTTGAGCGTCTGGTGAGCTGCCAGTAGATGCAGAGAGGGGTAAGAGTGTCCTGAGACAGGTCGTGTCTGTGTGAGTGCGTGAGAGTGTCTGGTGTTTTAGGTGCCTAGCGTACTGTCCCGTCCTGTCCTAGTGTACTGTCCTCCCTCCACACCGCTGTGACTGAACACGAGGCCGGCGCTCAGGCTGAGGTAGCCCGACAGGCTGTGTGAAGGACTGCTAGGCGGTCGCGCAAGGCGTCTGGTAGCGTGTGTCATCGTCCCGGGCCTTCTGTCGCCGGCGTTGCGACCTCACGAAGCAGTGCTTTGTTCAGATCCAGACTTGAACAGTGACCAGGCGCTAGCTTGGCCTTTGTGCGTTTTTATCATGTTCTTGGTGTGCTTTCATCAACGTAGAGCCTCCATTTCCGTGGCGCTGCATGCATCCTTTTGACTGGAATCAGATATGACGTCATAGCTATGAAACAACTTATAATTAACGCGTGTTGGATGAGTGTAGTGGTCACGGTCAGAGCTAGACTGCGACACGCTGTGCTCATGAGGTGTAGTTCGAAAACTCGTCGATAGATGGCAGCAGCATTGGCAGAAGCTCAATGTTGAGCATCTGCGAAAGGTCATTTTTGTGAAGGCGGCTTATCGCGCGTCCACTCATGCTGTTGTGATTTATCACAATGTGTGACGTCATCGACATCACTACGTGACATCGCCAATCGCGCATTTTGTGACCCGTCATGAGACAGCTGTAAGTCGCTGCCCACACAGGGTACCATCACCGGCCATACCCCTCCGCGTGCCATCACCATCGGCCATCACACATAGCCATCACCCGTACCCCTCCTGAGACAAATGGTGCCACTTTCACTCATCATCTCATCATTGTGTGACGAGATGATGAGTGGCGTCGTATCTCTCCTGCCACCAGCGACGTCATTGCCGTCTTTCTCTGCCACCAGTGACGTCACTACCGCCTTTCACTGCCACCAGTGACGTCACCACCGCCTTTCTCCCACCAGTAACGTCACTACCACAGTCCTCTGCCCACTGGCCCAACACCGCCTCTGTTTCCGCTGCTGCCGCAGGTTGGCCGTCGCCGCCCCGGCCTCGGGGCCCGGCGGTGACCTGACCGGCGACCCATGATGACGTCACTGGGACAGGCGGTGTCGTTGTGCCTCCGGGTAACGTTTGCGATCGTCCTCGTTGCCATCCTGCTGAACATGGCGTACGGCCTCTTCATCGGAGTCAGCGAGTTCTACGGTCACGAAGAGCTGAAGCCGGTGCAGTAGCGCCTGATGAAAACGGGGATGAAGCTGGTGCGGGTGGCGGTGCTGGAGGCCATGCTGAACCAGGTGGAGTACCGGCGCTGTTTGCGGTGTCAAAGCCAATACTGTGGCCATACTGGATGCTTTCTGAAGGGCACGATAATCAATTTACTGTGATAGGTAGATCGGCTATTTTTCCCGCATTATTATTAAGGTAGCCATAGATTATCCACTTACCGCGATACCGTCAGAGTTTGGCTGCCACACGCTGCGCTCACAAGGTGTGCTTCGAAAACTCGTCGATAGATGGCAGCAGCATTGGCAGCAGCTCCATGTTGAACATATGCGAAAAGTCATTCTTGTAAGTTCGTTCTGCACCAACCGTTAACGCCTGTGCTCCACCCACAGCTGAAGTGGTTTGACACACTGTGGTCCATACTGTGGCCACACACTGTGGTCCATACTGCGGTCACACACTGTGGTCCATACCGTAGTCACGCACTGTGATCCATAATGTAGTCACGCACTGTGGTCCATTCCGTATTTACGCACCGTGGTCCATACTGTAGTCACGTACTGTAGTCCATACCGTAGCCACGCACTGTGGTCCATGCCGTAGTCACGCACTGTGGTCCACACTGTAGTCATGCACTGTGGTCCATACTGTAGTCACGTACTGTACTCCACACCGTAGTCACCTGCTGAAGGTCACTATCTATGCTTTCTGAAACTTTCACTGAGGCAGAAGACATGCAGGAGTTCAGCCGCCGTTCAGACAGCCAGAACAACGGGCTAGGAGGACTCACAGCCAATGTAAATAGGGTCTGGAGCAGCCGACAGGCTGCTCCAGACCCTTAGCCACGCCCCACACCACGCCCCACACAACAGGTGACCCCACAAGGTCACCTGTTGACTGCCTTAGGGTTAAACCACGACAACACAGCGTCTCGAAGAAGCTGAAACATTCGAACACTGTGCGATGATATTGTCGAACATGGCACGCTTTTTGTTTCAGGGACGATTTCAGTTTTGGCCCTTCGAGCCCCGGCCGGTGTTGAAACCGGCGCAGAAGCCGGTTCGGTATCGCGTGCTGTAGACGGCAGCGACCCCGAATTGCACCGAAGCGAGCAGGGAGGAAGGCCCAGGAGAATGCGTTGGTGACTCCAAGGGGCCAGCGTTCCAGACCTTGACAGTGCAGAGACCCTGAAATCCTGTGACGCTGTGACCCTGTGACCCACGCGACCTTGTTGACCTCACCGTAGGCCCTCAGCAACGCAGCTCCGACCGACTGCTTATCGAGTTCAGCGCTGCACGCGGTAGCGGGGTGCGGTCCCAGCAGCCGCGCGGGCACAAGGTCACGTCGTCGGTCGCTCGCTGCTGATGACCTGCGCTCCCGGCGCTGACGATGATGCACGTCAGGTGACCCGGCGCGTCCTTCTAGTCCTGTAATTTCGGCGTTGTTGCAAGTCGTGAAAACGTGCCTGCTAGGCAAGAAGCCACAAGCTGGATTTTCTTTGGGGTGTCGCGTGCTGTGATGGATCCTTTTCCTCCGATCAAGCAGGTCACATTTCTGGACAACGTCAATGCTCTGCTTGCTCCGATAGCTATCATGGCTGTTAAATGCAATGTAGATGCAAAGCAACTTGTTGAGAAGAACCAGCCTACGTGCCCGGATAAATGTCAGCCGTTAGCCAATAGAGAAATGTGAGGCCTACTCGTCTATCAAACATCGATGCCTTCGGCTGAGAAAGGATGCTGCGCCTAGCAGACAGGGACTAGCAAGGTCTTAGCCCACGTCAGCGTTTACATTGACCGGGCTGCAACAAAGTCGGTTTAAAGGTAGAAATTCTGGTATAATGGAATCACGCATCGGGTGCGTATAACCAATGCCAACACACGCTGCAAAATATTTTACATGTGTTCTCATTGCATACCATGCAGCACTAACGCCTAATATACACAAGGTTAATACACCACATTTTCATCGTACGAAATCATTGGGATAGATGCTGCTCAAAACAAGAATAGGATTTACTAGAATAAGACACTTTTCGGCGCAGTAGAAAACGATAAACGCCGTCGCCGACAATATATATATATATATATATATATATATATATATATATATATATATATATAGCGCTTATATGTATATATATATATATATATATATACATATATATATATACACATCTCTCTCTCTATCTCTCTTTCTCTCTCTCTCTCTCTCTCTCTCTCTTCTCTCCTCTCTCTCTCTCTCTCTCTCTCTCTCTCTCTCTCCTCTCTCTCTCTCTCTCTCGCTCTCTCGTCCTCTCCTCTCCTCTCTCTCTCTCTCTCTCTCTCTCTCGCTGTCTCATCTTAAAAATGCTCGTATGTCCATCCTGTTTCAAACGGCGATCAGACATCAGCGTGGACACTGGCGATGTCTGAATTGAAGTATTCATGCGAGTAAAGCAGATTCGGAGCAGCACTGGGGCCTCTGTACCGGCGCTGGGGCCTCTGTATCGGTCAATAGCCAAGTGGTTCGATCCCCGCGAACGAATCCTAATGGACTCCTCTGAGTGGTTCTTGTATGTAGGTTTGGAGGCTAGATACGGTAACCGAAGCCAACTTTTTTGGTCGGTAGAAAATGTGTGACAGGTTTTGCTTCCCACATCAAAGACGGCAATCGTGTATCGACGTTTGAAGCTTCTATTTAATCCAGAGGAAAACCGCAAGTTCCAAGACGAGGAGAGCCCCGGAGAGGAGCGGCCCGTAAATGTACACGTTTACGGCTGCTCGTCCAGCTCGTCCAGTTTGTAGCATATGTTTTATCACTGTTCGGTATTCCTGCAAAACCGCTCAATATCTAGTGAAGACAGAGCTTAGTTCAGGAACGGGGCATGACCTATGCCCCCCCCCCCCCCACTTGGCTATGTCCCTGGTTGCTGGAGAGAAGGAGGTAACTGAGTAGTTGAGGGGGGGGGAGGGGTAAGTGCATGAATTACACGGGGTCGCCCAGTGATCGGCTTGCACTGTCAAGGCCCCTTGCGAAAACTCCATCAACACTCCCACTCGACCCCAAGGGCGAACCCACCATCACATCTTGGAATGGCTAAGCTTTCATTAGCGCGCCAGGTTCTCGAAGACCAAGCCTACTTAAAAACTTTGCCTTTTTACCGTCTCAGGTCTGGGATGGGTAATGAGGGGGGGGGGGATGTTCGTCCGGTCCGTCCGTCCAAGCGTAGGAGGGACGGACCGGCGGCTGCTCGTCCAGTCGTCCAGTTCGTGGCCGAGGGCACAATCAGTCCTGAAAAGGGGGTGGGGCACAGGGTTGACAAACGCCCCTGGTGATGAAACGCTCCCACAAAAAGGGATATGGTTCACTAGGTTTCGGGTTCAAACAATTTTTTGTATTGCTTTTTGTTTGCCTTCTTTAACTTCAACGGATGTCAAGGTAGACTGGAAGATGCGATTTTGTTTGTATTTATAGCCAATGAACGGAAGGAAGTGGCCATGAAATGACTGCATGAAACAAGCAACCGCCCCTGATAATTTTACAATCGTTCAGTACGCTATCAAAACCGACGGCACACAGAGGCATTGTCAGGACTTTACTGAATTCCACAAATATCTAAGATTTCCATGATCGTAGATTGTGGATTAGAATGCAGTATTTTTGTTTTACTTATCTAACCAACCCATTTTTGTCTGTAAATGTCCTAGTTATATCAGTATGGATTGGTAACGACAATATGCAGCATAGTTTTGAGCATACCCGCTCGCAAGTCTTGGAAACAAAAACCCCGACGCCCGACGTTGCAGTCTCCATAGGCCTGCAGCGTCGGCTCTGTGATTAACACTAAGCGCCGGCCAACGAGCAGGCAACGATCGCGCATCTGCAGAAGTACGTTTGTACGTCTTTGGACATTAATTCGCGTGTCTGACGTAATTATGACGCATTCGTGTGATCACGTAGTCATGACGTAATTTCACCCCTGCGACTTTAAGATAACAGGAACGGACTAGTGCGCTGTGTGCGATTTATTCGCCTGATCGATGCCTGCAAGTAAGCTACACTCCTGAGCAGGGCGATTCTGGTTTTTGAAGTCTGAACTTTGGATGTTTCACATTGTTCAGCCCCTGCTACTATGCCGGTTTGTGTAAACATGCTCTTGCAGAGCGTTGGTGCGATCAGATGACATTAAGGGTCCTCTCAAAGTCTCTGGGATTTTCTTATTTCCGGTCTCTGGCCTTCAGATCACGCTATGTTTTTCTCCTTTCTGGTGCGAACAAAATACCAGCTGTTATCTCAATCAGCCTTTTCTTGGTCTGTTCTTTTTATGGCGAGCATGACATCTGATCTTCACCTGAGATGGGCTGCAGCCTACAAATACGCTGTTGCGTGGCTTATGTCGCAGGCCGTGGCTTCCATCCTATTTAGCACGACTCATCCTTTGGCATCAGCCGATTGAGCCAGCCTTAAAGTGAAGTGACCAGATCAGGGAGATGAGATTCCCAGATCACCCCACAGTCAGCGTAGGCAGTCTCACCAGTCAGGACAGCGGCCGGTCCGGTCTGAGCAGCGTCCGGTCTGGCGACGGAGGTGTGTCAGCTTGGCGCGGCCCGTCCGCGGGCGTCGTCTGCCGGGACAGCTCCGACCGTGGGGCCACCTGTTCGGCCGAGCGAGGCGCCACCTACACCAATGAGGCCGAGCGGCCACCTACACCAATGAAGAGTCTTTTGCTGAGTTTTAGAGCAAAAGTGGGATGGGAAAAGTGAGTGGACAACAGTGCGTATGGAAAAAGTACGTTTGGCAAATGTTCGTGAGAAAAGCATACAGGTTATTAAGTGTGTAACGACAAATTTAGTAGTTCAAGAGGTAGGTGTGATTAGGGGTCGCAAAGCAAAATGCTCGTCGAAAAAAGCTCGCATGGAAATGTTCGTGAGCGCCAACGATCTCATGGGAAAAGTCCGTAGTTCGTTACTCGAACGCAAATGTTAGCGTGCAAACGTATACAAGCAAAAGTTTACAAAAGACCATATGCGGATGTAGGAAGTGGGGAAATTTTGTAACTAAACGGTCCTTAGCGAAAAGTTTGTTTGACAAAGCACGTGTGCAAAAGATGACATGTAGATTGCAAGCTGCAATGAAAATCCCAATCTTTGGTGCCTTGACTCGGATTCGTGGACACTGCGGGGGTGAGCACATGGCGTCAACTGGTGAGGGGAGTGGTCAACCGGTGAGGGGAGTGGTCGCAAATGGCGGTGGACAACGACCATTGGCACTGGCCAGGTACAGAGCAATAGAACACTGGTCAGGTGGTATGCTATGACTAGCTTGTCTCTTCATGACGTCAAACAGTCAGCAAATGAGTTCGGACTTATGAAAGCTCTCCAAAATGAGCCTGCGATGGAAAGAGCCGGGCAGCGGTGCTAGTCTCACAAAATGAGCTGGATGGGTGGTTGGGCGAGTGGGCTGGGGGCGGGGCTAAACAGTGAAAAATGGCCCAGCCTACTCCCCAAAACATGCCTAAAAGCAGGTTCCTCCCCACATTTGGCCCACCTCCTTCCCAAAGTTGGGAAAGGAGCCCAAACGGGGTGGGGGGGACTGAACCCCTCCCCCAACTGAATGGGAAATTATGCCCCTCGGACCGGAGATCAACAAGGAAAAACGTACGTTCCGCGGATGCCCACCATGCTTATTGTGTTCCCTCTCTATCTCCCACCCTGAAGACGCCTCTGTCGGCGCTTACACCTAGCACCTTCTGAGCGCGCCACTAACGCGACAGGGTAAGTGTTGTATTTGAATGAACGTCGTGCTGATGGCCTGAGATTGGGTTTTGGTCCATGTCTCGGGGACCGGTTGCTTCGGATGCCAAATTGAGATCTGTTAAGTAATTTTCGGTTCCTTCCAGTTCATGAGGCGGTGGCTGCCATAAATTTGACTGGTCAGTATTGGGCGGAGGTTCGTTTATGTTATCGTGGTCCGTTTAAGTGAAATATCTTTTATGTTTATCGCCGTGATCAGTACGCCTAACCTAGGTACCAAAATCGCCGAGACCGCCGGAGCACCAACGGCCGAGGCTGTCCTACGGTGAACGAGCGAATTAATCTGTACACGGACTGCTAGTAAACACCGCGTGCTAGGTGGGCAGTGTCGCTCACAAATGTCGCTCCACCCAACGGTGGCGTTTGTTGACCGATACCCTTACCCTTGACGCGCACCTGTGGCCATCTGGGCTGCGGCTTACTGAGGTATTTGGTCTTTCCACACTGATTGGAGACGTTAGACGTCATGGGACTCTCGGTGGTCGCAGAAGCACTGAGTAACGGATCTGAACCTGAATTTTTGGGGCTGCGACAGCTCCATGGACATTGGTTGTTTTAAACCGACGACTTTTCTGGGGACCGTCCAAACCACCTTACGACAGCTATGTACTGCTGGCGACGGACGTGCTGCTTTTGGCGAGGCAAAAACGGAATTACCGCGTATTCAGCCAGCAGCCAGCGCCCTTCTAACACAAAATAGGCGTAAACTGCCTTGGTTAGACCAACATCATGACCTCTGGAACAAAATGTGTTGAAGTTCGGATTTCAACCATTACTGTGCCGATCAAAGTGGACTATCTTTTAGCATTTTTACGGAACTCGCCACGGCGATGTTAATGGCGCTGCTGTGACAAACTAAATTTGTGTGATTGTTATTGTTTGCGGGCTTGGTTGTTATTGAGATCGAACTTACTGTATCCAGAACGTCAGGTAGATATGCATACGTTACTGAGATAAATTGCAAAGATGTTGAGCTGTGCATTGATTGTTCAGACATGTGATTTCGACTATGGTTAATGAAATATCGCTCTTTTTAAGTGAACCTAACTTATCTTCGTATTGTGAGGGCTGGGGATTATTTTAAAGCATATAGTCGTTTGTTTTCTATGACTTCATGAGATAGGGATGATTGAGGTGTAACACCAGGACCGTGGTTTCCCATTTTGTGGTGCCTGGGGGAGGACCTCCAGTCCCGCGTCTTTGGAAGTGAGGTGGCTCAAGTTGCAGATGGAACACTAATCATTAAAGGGTATTTTTAGCCTTATTTTCCCAGTGCAATCCTCTAATATGTTGTGGCAAACTGTGCCTCTGTGTATGAAAATGACTGGGAAAGTGCTCAAAACCTTGCCCTCCAATGTATACATCATAACACCTTTGTCGGTTCAGCATTTCAAATGGTGTAAGTCAATCAAAAAACACTTGCTACATGGCACACCATGTTTACATACTGATGTCACTGCTCAGGCTACCCAGGCTAAATCTGGTTTAGATCATGGTGTACTGAGCTCTTGCAGGCTACTTTTTATATTTTCTGTGCTCATCATTTAAGGTCATATGCTGCTGCAAAACCAACTCCATTAAAAAACATGCATGCAATTGTGTTGCAAAGTATGCTGCGAGGAAAGCTATGATCAGAGATTAGAAAGAAGCATAGCATCATCATTATCTGTGGATATTCTCCATTTTAAAGAAAATGCAGCTTGAAATGTAGACAGTTTTCTTCTTATCCAGGGTGTTCAATATCTGCGAACAGCAAAGTGAATATATGTAGTTGTGAAATTCCTGGACAGTCTCAGAAAAGCCCCACAGGGTGTTAAGGTATTTGGCCTGACTGCTTACAGATAGGTTGCTCATGAAATGAACTGTTCCAGTGCCCAAGTCAAATCCCACATTTTTGGGAATTGGTTGTTGTACCATGCACAAAGCAAGGCCTTAATTTCCCACTTGCCTCTGTTGTATCTTTTTGGCTTCCACTGACCCATGCTCACCCTAATTAGTCTCTGCTCCCTGGACCATCAAGTGCTGACCACTTTTCCAATGCCGATCCCTCTTGGCCAGTATTGTTACACACTGACTCCTCAATGCCAGCTGTCACTGTTAGCCCGCTGCCAGCTTCAGGTGGTCCATTTGATGCCTGGGGAACTCCACCAGGTCTTTTCTACCCTTCACAATCCCAGCTAACCCCTACTGATCTCACCTGACTGGAGATAGCCTGCATTAATCCTGGCTGAGCCTTAATTTGCCACACAAAGACCATGCACATTCCATCACAGGGAAATCTAGGGTGACTGCCTGCAAATTACAGCTGGGGGACTCTGTCTGACCTCAGCTGACCCCCACTTAACTGTGGCTAACACCAGCTAGCTTCCACTTGATCCTACTTGACCCCAGCTGACCCCCACTTGACTCTCTCTGACCATGGCTGACCCCCACTTGATCCTGTCTGTCCCCAGTGACCCCCACTTGACCCTACATGACCCCAGTGGCCCCCAATTGACTTCAGCTGACCCACAATTGACTACCTGACCCCAGGTGACCCCAACGTGACCCTGCATGACCCCCATTTGACCCTACATGACCCCAGATAACCACACTTGACTGGGTGACCCCCACTTGACCCTGGCTGACACTCTTGGACCTGACGCCCTTCCCACAGCCAGAAGGCACGATGGGTGCGGTGCTGGGACGGCTGGCCGAGTCAGCTGGCTCGCTGACCAGCCTCAAAAGGACGCTCCAGGAGCTCGAGGATGATGATGAGGACGCCGGTGACGGCGACTTCGACCGGCTCATGAGGACACCGAAACGGTGCGGACTAGGGCAGGGCGGAACGGGATACGATGGAGGGGTGCGAGACCTTTCGTGTTCCATCACCGTGGCTAAGCTGCGGTATGGGGCGGCGTGGGGAGGTAGGAAAAATAAGGGACGCCGTGCCGCAGCTGCTAGGCAGTCTGAATTCAACACCTTTGCTGTGTGTGTTTATTCCGCATGGTTCGTATAGGTGTGTTTATTCTCAGAGAATGCTTGGCTTGGAATGCTTCAAAATGGAACAGTTCGTCCGTCCTGCTGATCTGGCCGCCGCGAACTCGGACACATTACCCGGCTTTGCGGCTCTCCTTTCACTTAGAAATATGCCTTTTCAGCGAGGCCGGCTTTAGGTATGTGGGTAACTGTCTTGTGTCATGTGATGCCACCACTCAGTCACCGAGTGAGATCGACTCACCTGACCCCACTCAGTTGACCGTACTCAGCTGACCCCTTCACACCGATCAGTCTGAACATTGCGCCTGCTCTCAATCTCGTGTGGATCTGGATCTCTGGATGCCGCTGGATCTCGTGTCCAGCATCTGCCGTGCCCTCGTTGGCGGCGGATATACAAACAGGTAGTACAGACACGGATAGACAGACGAGTTAGGTAGTACAGACACGGATAGACATACAAGTTAGGCAGTACAGACACGGATAGACAGACAAGTTAGGTAGTACAGACATGGATGGACAGACAAGTTAGGTAGTACAGACACGGATAGACAGACAAGTTAGACAGCACAGACACGGATAGACAGACAAGTTAGGTAGTACAGACACGAATAGACAGACAAGACAATAGACAGACAACGTACGGACAAGGGTAGGAAGCTTCAGGGTCCAGATCGGTGCGGCAAGTCGAAACAACACACCAAAAACTCGCCGCGAAGAGGAAGAAGATGGCAACATTCTTGCCATCGTCCCGATGTCGCCTATTTTCTACGCAGCTCCCCACCCGCCGCTCGCCGTCAAAGTGCCGTCACTTGGACTCCCGTCGCTGAGACCTGGGCATGCCCCATTTCCAGACGCAAGCTGGTGTCCACGATGACCTACGTGTACGAAACCATGTTCAAGGGCGGCGAGGGCAGCGACGTCACACTACACGCCCTGGGACGGAAGTGGCGACTGCACAAACTTTACCTCTCTCAGGTCAGTGGGTAAGCTCTGCCTCTCTCAGGTTAATGTATGAGCTGTGCTTCTCCCAGGTTAGTGGATAAGCTCAACCTCTCCCAGGTCAGTGGATAAACTCTACCTCTCCCAGGTTGGTGGATGAGTCTTTCATCTCTAAGCTGGCGGACAAACTTCGTCTATTTTTCTGCGGACGTGCTTCCCATGGTTCCTCTCAGGCAAGTGGACAAGTTCCGCCTCTCCATTCAGTGAATGAGCTCTGCATCTATGGGGTCTATGGGATGAAGCTTTGTCACGCGTAAGGTCTACCAGGCCTGTCACTCGAGACATGACACGGACCCAACAGAAGCACTGCTAGGTTGGCGTAACGCCCCGGCTGAGAGTAGGGGGTTCCCTGAACCGGGGAAGGCTTCACTCTTCTTCACTCTTCTTCACTCTTCACTCCTCTGAACTCTAACAGGGGACCCAATGACGTCACGTAGAAAGAACCGGCCTCATTACGGTGGCTTTCAAAACACTCCAAGTGCGTCAAATGACTTCGGCAGTCGCCGGGCCCAGATGATCTCAATACATAACCATGCAAGCACAACACACGAAAAAGAGCCATTGCTGTCGTGTGAAGGGTACAAATAAAAACAGGCTAACTAACGAAGTTGTCAAGTGCATTGCGAGGAACACTATTCGCATAGATAAGGCAGTGGTAATGGCCTCATTCCCCGGAGAAAAGCCAGGAGAATGGAGACAATGATGTGTTGATATCTCGGCAACATGCCTTTATCGAAAAATAGCAGAAGCGATTACAATAGAAACTTATGCAGTTGCAATAGCAACAACAGTATCAAGAGCAACTTGAACATTGTCTCTGAAAACTGAAAAAACTGAAAACTGGCCCGTCTGTGTGATGTTCCGCATAACTTATTTTCCCTCATGTGGCCAAAAGGTACGAGCTCTTGCACTTTCATCCGAATCCCATCTGTTCATCGGCTCAGCCGGTGAAACATGTACGCCTCCCGTAATTGATGGGCTGCTCTGTGAGGCGTCTGGTGGGGGACCCGCTGCAGAATCGTAGCTTAGGACCCGGTGCGAGTGAGTGTACCATTGGAATCGACCTGCAGAACTTCCACGAAATTATTTGCAACTTGCAAGCACAATGGTGCCAGGAGCACAAAAGAACGCTTCCAAGCGTAAACAGTATGCCAAAATCCATGGAGATACATTTGCACGCAAAAGTTTTGCATGTGTAAGTCAACCTGAAATAAATGCAGTAATTTGATTACTTTTCTTGGCCAGGGCACCCAAACCAATCTTAAGTATTCCCGGCTGGGGTCTCAAAGAAGTAGGCATGAACTCGCACACCGGATGGCCGGCATACGGACCGGACTGGACCACCGTGGCTAATCGCTGCGCATCTGGTCCAGCTGGTTGCTGACGTGGTTGGGTGTCTGGCCGCCTGCTTGGCTGCACATGCACGAGAGGCTAGCGGGTGATAATGCACTTGACACGGCACGGCCTCTGTGTGCGGGGACTGCCGCGAAGGCGGACTTACCCACGCGCCGTCGTTGGGCTCTATCGAGATACTGCTGGTCCGTGACGGGCCAGCGCTGGTCCATGACAGGCTAGCGCTGGTTTGTGACAGGCGAGCGCTGGTCCGTGACAGGCGAGCGCTGGTCCGTGACAGGCGAGCGCTGGTCCGTGACAGGCGAGCGCTGGTCCGTGACAGGCCAGCGCTGGTAGCGACCTGCGTTCGTGACCCCACGCGCAGCCAGGTGAACCCTCGGAGGGGCGGCGGCAGGACACTCCCGCCAACAAGAGTGATGATAACAGCGTGACAAACTCGCGCGGAATGTGTATTTTCTTGTGACACGTTTGGATACGTTTTGTCTTCACTCCGTGCGCATTGGAATGAACACGAGTCAAAACATAGGCACACGTTGGGGATGAATGCGAGTCAGAGCACAGGTATGCGTTGGGTGGGGACCCCGAAGAAAGGCTTTTCATTCCGTCCTTGTCGGCGTCTCGTTCGACGCATTCGCCGCTTCCCCGCCGGACGCTTCTGCCGCGCTCGAGGTGGCGCAGGGGTCACAGATGGGTTGACCTTTGTCGGGGCCGCGGGGTGGCGATGGGGAGGGGGGTGAGCTGGCCGGTCTGTCGCCGGCGTCAGGGGCTTGGCTCGACGCCCGGGGCGGCGGCCAAGGCCAACACCGCGGCCGCCCGGCGCGGCTCCGGTGGGCGCGTGCTAGGCACTGGCCGGCGAAGCGTTAGAGCGGGCCACAAGAATGAGGCTTCGGGACCTGTAGAGACAGTGCTACAGCTCGATGCGAGTGTGACTCCGCCCTCGCGCGGGGTTTCGTGGTAGGAGACTCCGTGGCGTGATGTACCGGCAAGGATTTTTTGTTTAATTGCTCGCAACCCTGATACTGATCGGTCAAAGTTGCTAGAGCGTCGTTGCACGACCAAGGCACAAACGAGCCAACATTTTTCCTGCTGAACACAGATCGCGGACATGACCAGTGACGTCACGGCTGAGTCACCACCGGTCTCAGGGGCCCGTTGAAGGGTTCACCGACCGTGGTCGGCCGGGCTCGTTGCTGGACGCCGCGACACTCCCGCCGAACGCTCTCCCTTTGGAGAGCGGCGAGGGTGTGCTGTGCGTTCGCCCCGTGCCGACTGGTTCGGATGTGTGCTGTGTGTGTTCTGCGGAGGGAGGCAGGGGCGCGGACAGCGGGAGCATGGCACGCAGGATGTGCATGACGCCTCTCTGCGTCCTGTTTCCGCTCGTTTTTCGTGACCAGTCTTCAGTTGACGTTAAAAAATCATCCACCACCGCGGTGTGTGGTGCACGACGCCGGGCCGCATACGTGTCACACGCGTGCCACATGCGTGCCACATGCGTGCCACACGCGTGCCACATGCGTGCCACACGCGTGCCACACGCGTGCCACACGCGTGTGTGCCTCTCGTATGACGAAGCGCCTAATGCTGACTGAGCTACGCAGACCGTTTTGGGGTGTATGCGCACGACGCTATCAGCCTGCGTATGACTTGCATTCGATCAGATGTTCCCGCAGATGTGGTCAGACCTCGGTATGTCTCTGGTTCGCGTATACGTACATTCCGGATCCTGCAGTGTTGTCCCTGACTTGCGGAGCACGTGTTTAGTGCAGCGCCACGGGTGCTACCGTCGCGAAAGCAACGCGTGTCTGTAGTCCCCGTGCCAAGCGGAACATCTGGCCTAGCCATGCCGGCTGCGGGACATGTGCTTAGCATTCCGCAGTGGGAGTTAGCCTCACGTGAGGAACACATGTCTGTGCTTCCCTTCCTGAGAGAATACGTGCTCTGGCCCATGGGCGAGTGTTCCGCGTCTTGGAACGACGTTTATGGACAGCTGTGCAGTAACGAGTCTCCGCGAAGCCCATGCACCTTTCCATGGGATGACGGAATGTCCTGGGCGATTCAGAAATAAGGCGAAAGAACCCTGCAATGATAGATGCTGTGAGCGTGGTAGAAACGGTGCTTTAAAAAAGCTTTACGCTGGTACCCTGTCCGTTTTTTTTGTTGTTTTGTTGCATCTGATGTCGGTGAGAGTGCGGAGGGAAGCTGATGCGAGCACGAAGAAATGCGCGAGACGCGAATGACATGTGCGAAACAAACATGCCAGGTGCTCCGCACGGCGAGCAGGCTCACAGAGGCTCTCAAACCATATTTTAGTGGTCTTGTCGGTGGATCTCGACCCATCGTCTCACGGGTTTCGGATGTCACAGCTTGTCTGCTCTTCGCTTGTCTGGTTAGCCGCCACCTGGCGTTGGGAGCTCCCAGTAGATCGATTGTTGGCAAGCTTGGCGAGTCCGCTGCCCCGCGTCCAGTGGTTCTCATATTCTTGTGGTATGAAGTCTTCCGCACGTGATCATGAAGTCTTCGGCACGTGATTGTGAAGTCTTCGGCACGTGATCGTGAGGTCTCCCGCAAGTGATTGTGAAGTCTTCGGTGCATGTGATTGTGAAGTCTTCGGGTGCGTGATGTGTGAAGTCTTCCGAACGTGATTTTAAGTCTTCCGCACGTGATCGTGAAGTCTTCCGCGCGTGATTTTTAAGTCTTCCGCACGTGATTGTGAGGTCTTCCGCACGTGATCGTGAAGTCTTCCGCGCGTGATTTTTAAGTCTTCCGCACGTGATCGTGAAGTCTTCCGTACGTGATCATGAAGTCTTCGGCACGTGATCGTGAAGTCTTCCGCACGTGATTGTGAAGTCTTCCGCACGTGATTGTTAAGTCTTTGGCGCGTGATTGTGAAGTCTTCGGTGCGTGATTGTGAAGTTTTCCGCACGTGATTCACAGAGATGCTTCTGAGGAGCGAACTGTGTCCGTTGTCCGTGCCGTCCCCACAGGGACCAAAGGGTCCCTGTGAGGAGCAGCCCACACATTGAACGCACCGCCTGGAACCACGTACCATCGAACGTTCACCATGCCACAACACGGAGCGCGTTTAAGACCGCCATATGCGGTATGATTTTAACCACTGACAGCCTATCTGATCCGACCCATAGTGCGTTGATAGGTCCGTTTCAGCGCCTTGACTACTGCTCGTATCATTGTTGTATACCTTTTGTGTGTGGCCTTTTCATGCTGTATATACATGGCGTGAAACCATAACAGCCACCATGTGGATGGTTTCTATTATACTGATACCGATACTGATACACAAGGCGCACAGTGGTCTCTCCACCGGTCGGGCGGGTTAGGCTGCTCGACAACAAACAGGTCACCAGTCTCAGTTTCCCCGGAGCTGTCAGCTCATCTCCCGGAGCTCGGAGCTTGAGCAGGAGGTGGCAGGTGCCGTCAAACGCGCCTGTCTGCGTTGTTCACTCGGGACGTCAGTTTTCCGCCGCTCAAAATAATGCGAAAGCGGCCAGCCGCGATTTACGACGTCGTTGGCATGCGGTCATGTCCTCCACCCAATTACCCCGGGGCGGGATGTCCGTCGCAAATTGGACGTCGACGCCGCTGGCGATGGCGGTGGCGCTGGCGATGGCGATGGCGATGGTGGTTTTTGGCAGCGAGCCCTGAGGACCTGGCTTCAGTGGAGTGCTAGTGAGCGGCCCTTCACGAGCGCCAGAGTCAACAGCACGCGGCACGCGGCACGCGCTGGCCGCGCGCAACATCGCAGGAATGGGGAGCGCGATGTGGACCCCAGCGACCGCCAGCTCTGGACGAGTTTGGCGTTGGTCTCACGGTGTTACTTGGCTCCGTGGTCGGGCGTAGGAAAGTGAGATAAAAAGTCGTCTTCTGGACTTTTTTCGCTTTTTTGTTTTTGTTTTTGCTTTTTGTTTTGTTTTCGCTCTTTACCATCCGCCTTTATGCGTATCTCCGACTGAAGTGTGGGGCTGTGTCTTTGCTCCGCCTAGCACGTGTGTGCTTGTGTGCTGGCGTCCGGGGCTGCGAACGTTTTGCTTTATTGACGTGGCCGTAGAAGGGGCGCAGCTAAGAGAGCCGCCAGGGAAAGGCCAAATCGCAAGTTAAGTAGGAACGCAACCGAGAGTGCCGCTCAGGAAGAACCTTTAAATCTCTGGCTTTGATGCGGTCTGTGGGGGCATGTCATTGCTACATTCATGTCACTTTAGGACATGAATGTAGCTGAGACTGCACAACGGCGTTTTTTGTAATTTTGCTTCATATTACTTTTTCTGGTGGCCGAAGAGTCTCATCTTGCATATGCTGGCACTTCACGCGCCTTTGAGCCACAATAAATCAACGAAATAAGCATCCGGTCGCAAAACTCGCGCTGCATCGTCGCCATCGAGGCCCAAGGGGACTCCCCCCCCCCCCGAGGCTGACACCTGGCGCCGCCCCTGCGCCCGTTCTCCGAGGCTGCTACCGCGACCGGACCGGGACGGTGTTGTTGACGAGGCGGCAGCGGGCAGCAGGCTCTTTTTGCGAGGACCGCACGTGGAGGCGGCGGCGCGTTTTGGCCGCCGGCTCGCCGTACTCGTCCGTCAGCCCCGCAGTTCCGAGGCTTCGCCCCTGCGTCCGGCGCCACAAACGGGCCGTTCGCGTCTCGGAAAGGCGGGGGGCCAACACGTGGCCTTGCGAGCATTATTACAAATGGCGGCGGTGTTCCGGTTACCGGCGGTTGCCGCGTGAGTCACCTGCGTGCGGCGGCGTGACCTTTGTTCACGCGGCGTGACCTTTGTTGGCTGTTGTGGCGTGCCCTTGCACGGGACGTGTTTGGCTGGCGCGCGCGGCGGCCCGGCGCTCGGCCGACGCTTGCAGGAGCTCTCCGACCGGCAGACCCAACTGTCTAGATTCATCTAGGTTCGTAGACTCATCCTGCCTAGACCCATAGACCCGTCTATCTCGGTCCCATGGACCTATCTATCTAGGTCAGTAGACCCCTCTAGAAGCGCGGCCGTGCGGCCACGGCGTACCAGACTACCACTGCGGGAGTGGCCTGGATTGGGACTGCGCGCGGCGGTGGTGGCGCACTGGGTAGGTAGTAACAGTGCTAGGGTAGATACCAGTTACCGGGTAGGCAGCGAGTGCCGGTTGGATAGTGACAGTACTAGGGCACGTACCAGTTACCGGGTAGGCAGCGAGTGCCGGGTGGGTAGTAACAGTACTAGGGCACGTACCGGGCACCGGGTGGGCAGCGAGTGCCGGGTAGGTAGAAGTAGCACGGCGCACTGAAGAGGTGGTAGTTTGGCTGAGAGGTAGGTAGTGAAATGGCACACCGGGTGAGCAGTGGTGTAGTGTACAGGATAGGTACGAGTATTTGTAGTAGATCGATGGTAGTACGACACACTGAGTAGGTAATAACACGGTGCGCATATTAGGTAGTAGTATAGCAGTGCGGCGCATGGTTCGATAGTAGTGTGGTGCACGGAGTAGGTAGTGCGGGGTGCACTGAGCAGGTAACGGTGTGGCGCACTGAGAGAGGATCTGTGACATAGCGCGCAGGTTAGAGGACGCCGTGGTATAGCGCGCGGTGTGGAGGACGCCATGGTATAGCGCGCGGGGTAGCGGACCCCATGGTGTAGCGCGCAGGTAGTAAGGCACATTGATAGGTGGTAGCGCAGTGAACCTGGCAGCTCTTGGTAAAGAGCACAGGGGTGGTAGAAGCACACTGTTCATACTTGTGCGTTGTGAAGAGCAGCACTTTTCTCTCGAGTCTGGGTGGTACCGGCTAGCGAGGCTTGCATGCAGTCGATGCCTTCGACGACAGCATGCCCCACCCGAAGACGGAAAAGCTAGTCTGTGACAATGTCGTCTGACGTTGGTCAGGATGTTGGGTGATGGTGATGGTGACGGTGATGTTGGCATCGCCTTTGGAGCGGCTGGAGAACCGAGCAATGTCTGCATATTTTTACAGGCGATTGCCAAGGTCGGAGGCACTTTTCCATTCTAAGAGACGCGCAGATGTAATGGGCACGCGGTTACTCGGGAAAAAAACACACTTCAGCACTCGCTGATTTTGTGTACCGTCTTACGGTCCGTAAAACTTGTAGCTCTGAAACTCAGAAAGAAATTGAAGCAAAAGACTTGTACCATTTTTAATCAGCGTCTCGGTGTGGCAGGAAACCATGTCTTTTGAAGCCTGCGGTTTCGTCCACGGAGCCGCACACGCCTCCAGGCGTTTAGCAATAGGCGGCCGGCTAATCTGACCCGGCGTTCAGCCACTGGCTGAACCCTCGTGGCCCGCTCAGCCACTGGCTGAATCCTCGTGCCCGCCCAGCCACTGGCTGAACCTCATGCCCCGCCCAGCCACTGGCAAAACCCTCATGTCCCGCCCAGCCACTGGCTGAACCCTCATGCCCTGCCCATCCATTGAACAAGCCCTCATGACCCGCGCAGTCACTGACTGAACCCTCATGTCCCGCCCAGCCACTGGCTGAACCCTCATGCCCCGTGCAGCCACTGGCTGAACCCTCGTGGCCCGCTCAGCCACTGGCTGAACCCTCGTGCCCCGTCCAGCCACTGGCTGAATCCTCATGCCCCGTGCAGCCACTGGCTGAACCCTCATGCCCCGCCCATCCACTGAACAAGCCCTCATGACCCGCTCAGTCACTGGCTGAACCCTCGTGACCCGTCCATCCACTGAACAGGCCCTCATGACCCGCTCAGTCACCGGCTGAACCCTCGCGACCCGCGCAGCCACTGGCTGAACCCTCGTGACCCTCAAGGGAGCCTGCCCTTGTGATTCCGGCTGGTCCGGCTGTGAATGCCTCAGTTCTAATGTGGGAGTCGGCGACGCGTTCCGCCCCTTTTTGCTGGTGTTTTTGCTCTGGCGGAATCTAGGCACCGCTAAGCTTGGCCACTGCCAAGCGCTCGGAAGGATCGTGTTTGGCCTGCTCCACACGAAAACGAAGTGAGAATGCTATTTAATATCTTCATGTAAATCAGTAAGACGCCTGATGCGGCGTGTGACGAGCGAGACATGGTGTGTGAGCGTGTGAGATATGTCTGTTATCATATGTGTAGATCACGCAAAAAACTGAACTGATGGAGCCAGACAAGTTCGGCAACGGATGATATTTGGCTTTATCCATGCGTTGGAAAGTCTACATTTCATGAGAGTATGAGAGGTAGAGGTTCACTGATGTAGCATTAGCACGCGAGATCGAAATTAGCTGTATTAATTGGATTTTAAGGGCAGGTCAACTGCATTGTCTATTTTGCGCCCGGAGACAAAATTATTTGAAAAAAAAATGACTTGCTCCCTTCCGAAGAACGCTGGCAGCCAAATCGCCCCACAGCAAACTTTTCCTACGTGAACATATTCCATCCACCCTTTTCCTACGTAAACATATCCCCGCCATTCTTTTCATACGTGAACATATCCCCGCCATTCTTTTCCTACGTGAACGTTTCTACGGCACGCTTTAACATGTGAACCGTGGGGTCTTCGTTTCAAAGGTTCTCCTAAAGGTTTTAAAGTTCTCAGTTCTCTTTGTAGAACTGTAGATTGCATTCCGTCTTGCCAGGCTCGATGAACCCGGTACGGAAATATTATTTCATTGTCTCACGCCGATCCGTGGAACATTTTCGTCCAGAGATGGCAAATTCCCACGGCGTACTGGGCCTGTGGTGCGGTCGGTAAGGTGCCGGGTTGATTATTGAAGGGTTGTGCGTTCGAAGCCGGACTGGTGTACAGTTTTTTTACCAGTTCTTCATTAAATGTGTCGAATGAAATACGGCCATCGCTGTAGGATCTGCGCCTCGCTACCCTCAGTTACAGGCTTCCAAGTATATAGTGGAAACTAAAGCTCTAACACGCGATTGCACATTTAGTAGATTTCTAGTAGTATAATGAAAGTTATGTACTGGACCGCGTTCCACCCGGCGTTTATTATTCTCTTACTGACTATGAGTGTGATAACGCTCGGTAATTTTAGTCGACGCAATCGATATAGTTGCAGTTGTATGTGTTCTTCACATTTTGAACCATTTAGTCGCAAAAAACGGAATATTTGCATGGATATTTACCGCAATAAACAGCGTTACACACCTGTGCAGATTTCACGCTCCAATGTCTTTCGGTGACGGCCAACGCGTCTAGTAGGCGAAATCGGCGCGGGTAAAGCTGTCACTGCCCTTTTTCCGGTTGACGACCTGCCACGGGACAAACAACGCCGAGATCCTCCGACGAGCTGAAGCTGGCACATTCGCCCATACTTTGCATTTGGATGGCTTGGCTTTGCTTTGCTTTTGGCTTTTGGATGGCTTGGCTTTGCTTTGCAAAGCCCGCTTGGCTTTGCTTTGCTGCCTCTGTCTGCTTTGCTTGCGGAGATCTGCCATAAATTCTTAAAAAATATCCCTTAACAGGTGGATCCACGGCCTCCGTGTTAGCGCGTGCTCTGCTGGATATGTCCGCTCGCCCTGTCGCCGGCGTCATCATTCATTTTCCTCTCCGTCAGTGCTAGCTAGTCTCCTATCGCTGCAACGCGCAGTGACCGAGATCTGGACCAGTTTCCTGGCATTGTTCTCCAGCTTTTTTGGCGGCTTGGAAGTTTCACGGTTCGCGTGTTTGTAGAATGGAGGCGTTGAAATCGTGGAACACTGAAGTTGTGTCTGAAAAACTTGCCTTATCCAACAGCTTGCGCTATCCAAAAGGTTGCCTAACCAGCATCCATGGTGTGTGGAAATGCCTGATTGTTTTAAAGCTTGGCTTTTACATAACTGTGTTTCTTATGGCTCAAAACAGGAAACCAATTTTTGGCTATAAAGCCAGCTTCTACCGAATCGCGACGGCCCGGTCGGCCTGCGCAAGCTGAAAACATCGGAGTTCAAGCCTCAAATGAGACTTATTCTGCTTCCTTGCGTACGCCGTAAGTGTTGCGTCCAATAGTATAAACCTGAAACGTTCGTGAAATGCCTCGTGGCTGTGCGACGGGGCTCTTGCATTGCAAGGCAATTGCCTCGCATCAAAGTAATGTTTTTAGCCACGTGCGTGGTGTTTGCTGTATCGTATACCCATTCACATTGCATATTTCTTCGTCGCACTGCATCGTCTTGCATCTTTTTTCTGTCGGCCGCTCGATTTCGCCGCTGCTATAATTCTGGGCGGATGTGTGCTTAACATGGGCCGTACGGAATGCTAGCACACTGTAGCAGTCCCAATATTAGGTCAGCCCTTTGGGTCTCGGCCTTATGATGACGCGAACGAGAGCAGGGTGTGCAAACCAGTCCGTAGTTCTGTCGCTTTGCGGTCTGCTGAGGCCGAAGGGGAGGTTTTTGAAGCTGTGGTTTCACCTCGCTGTAAAAACCGCGGATTATGACTTTTCTTACTCCGCGAGCCACCTTTGGGTTTTTGTGCGCCGTGAACTGGACAGCAGCTCTCGAGTCAAGTCTGCCGCACCGCTTTCCCCTCCCCTCCCCCCCCCTCCGCGGGCCCAGCGCGTGGATTTGTCCGGATGCGACCCCCTCCGTCGCTGCTGAGGCGCAGCGGTGCGGTGGTCTGCGCTCCGTTATATTTATGCCGGCTCTGCGGGTTGGCGCTCGCTGGGAGTCGGGGTGTGGCAGCGGCGCCGCCAGGCAGCGAGCTCTTGTCCGGATGTGGGGCAAGCCGCAACCTCATGGTGGTGTTGGTGATGTTGAGCAGGATCCTGACCCGGCCCTGACCTGTCCTGGCCCGCTTGACGCTTGGGCGCGCTCTGGCCCAGATGTGCGCGGGGCACGTGGACTCGTCATGGGTTTCCGCTAGCGGTGGACGAAAGAGGCTATCCAAGATGCGTTTGGAAAGCCGAGAGCAGCCCTATCGGCTGTTGCTGTTTGTAGCCGGCTTGTAGTTTGCAGTTTGCTTGCAGCTGTTGCTAGCCGACTTTAAGTTTGTAGTTTGCTTATGGTTGTTTGGACCCGTGACAGCTTGTTTGCGCCGTCTGCACGGGGCAACGACGGGAAGCCGTGCACTGCCAATCCGTGTTAATACCTGAGACGGGGACCGACGGCTCCTCCTGCGAGCACATCAACTGCTGCCGAGCAATGACGTCATCTGTCCGCCGCGGCTGACATGCAAGCCAAGCACCTCTCGCGGCCAGCGGTGCGTCGGCTCGTGTGACGTCACATGTACCTGTGGGCCGGTGTCGGTGGCGCCCGTCTCGGCATGCCTCCGTGGTGTCTGCGATCACCGTCTGTGGCGCACTTCGTCGGGCGTAGCGGAGCGCGCCCGCGTCCAGTGGCGGGTCCAGGGCGGGGGCACGAAAGCTCAACGAGGGTCGTGACCCCGCACGACGTCGGAAAATGCAGCCTCGTTCTCGCTCCAGACGCGGTGTTCGGGCAAATGTTGCTGTGTTCGAGGCTCGCCGTCGAAAACACACCTCCCGAATATTCGCGGCTGATCGCGCCCTTGCCGTTGTGCCGCGGCATGCCCGCATGATGCCGCCCCCCCCCCCCCCCCGTCGGCGCCGGCGAGCGGGCTCTATTTCGGGGTCGGGCCGCCGCTGGCGCCATCCTCCCGGCCCTTCGGCCAGCGCCGCCCGCCGCTCCGGCACCGGCCAGAGGCGGCGGCCGATCCCTGACCCACTGTGGGGGAGGCACGAGCTAAATCGCAACTGGGATTTGGCGCTGAGCTGAGCAGCAGCCGCAGCAAAGGTTTGGAGCTGAGCTTTAGAGCCGGGCTGAGCAGCGGCGGAGCCGAGCTTTGGAGCTGAGCTAAGCAACAGCGGAGCCGAGCTTTAGAGCTGGGCTGAGCAGCAGCTGGGCCGAGCTTTGGAGCTGAGCTAAGCAGCGGAGCTGAGACTTAGAGCTGAGATGAGCGGCAGTGGAGCCGAGCTTTGGAGCTGAGCTGAGCAGCAGCGGAGCCGAGCTTTGGAGCTGGGCTAAGCAGCAGTGGAGCCGAGCTTTAATGTGACCTGCTCGTCCGGGCATTACTCGGCGCACCAGCGGTCTGTGTGTGGCGAGCGCCAGCACAGCCGCCGCTGGTGAGTGATCAGCTGCCGTGCCGTACCACCCGCCAGTGTGACGCGTCACCGGATATGGGTCAAGTGAGGCGACGTCGGACAGGCGTGATCTGAGCGGGCTTGCCTTGGGCTTCACGTAAGAAAACACTGCGATATGTTTTCTCCGCCGCGTGCTGCCTCGACGAGAATGAGCGATGGCTGAGTTCTGCATTTATTCATGGACATGCGCCTCTTTTTTCCCGCGATATCGCGGTGAGAATGCTGTTAAACCGATTCGCTGCACTCTGATTCGTTTGAGGGTAAACCGAATGCTGGGTTCCAAGAGACGCTATCAAAGGCTGAAAATGATGATTCGATGGTCAGTCATCAAAAACACCCATTTTTTACGATTTTACGCCCATTGTCGTCTACGTCCGCTGAATACCGCCTGTCGTTCTGGAACGGTTACGTGATGTGGGACATGCATTTGGTGTTTAACTGGAACCTGCACAGGCGCTTTTACGCCCGGCTAATATGCATTCAGATTCATATCTCCGTCACACCTGTGTGATGCATTCGACTTTTACGCCTGAACGGACTGTTGTTTTTCGCTAAATTGTTGCATGTACCGTATTTTGTATGGAATTTTGAACTACTGATAATATAATAATGCTGATAATATAATAAATCTGGTAATATAATAATAACTACTAAATAGTGAAATTGTGTTGTTCAGAGCAGTCTTTTGCACGTAAAAGCGTACCAAAATTTCAAAGTTGGCTTTTTGGGTCATACCTGATCCATCGCGAAAGTTGCCAAATGATGTCATGCTCTTCAACATGCATATCGTTTGAAGCATAACTCAAGGACCAAAACCAGCGGCCATCGCATTGCTCACTAGGAGAGGAAGTGGGGGGGGGGGGGAGGGGGGGTCGGGGGAGATGAGCTTTGTGTGGACGCAGAGTATGCAGGACTGAAATAGTTATGCAGCGGGAACGACTTAAATGCTACGGGGAAGTTTGACGGATTCTGATGAAGTGCACCTAAATGCCGTGCACTTAAAATGCCGTGCACTTAAATGCCGTGCACTTAAATCCCATCTCCAATGATTGCGGCCGGGGGAGGAGGGCGCAAGGCCTCGGCGCCTCTGCTCGTTTCATAAACACTGAAGATCGCGGAAGCGTTACAGTAAGCAACGGCCTGTGCTAGCTCATGTGCTGTTGTGATAATGTCTTCAAGTGATGCATTGCTCGCATGAATCAGCGCCTGTGCACTGGCGACAGCACTGGTGTCCTCTCAAAAACGAAACCGTGCATTGTCGCGTGCCCCGTCGTGTTTTCGCTACGCACAGTGGTCGTAATAACCTGCTTGAGCACTCTTATTTGTCAAGCAAAAACTAAGTTTGTCATACGGTTAGTTTTTAATACGCAAAACAAATATTCATTTCGATGTTTTTTCAACGGTTCATCTCGTTCATGCCGTGATATCAAATGGCTCATTCAGCCATGCTGACATTTCATTAACGCTGCGTCTGATGCCAAAATAAGTTTAAAGATCATCCACGCCTGCGATGATGGAAAACGGCTTCCTCGTGACAAGTGTACAACTGTGATAAGTGTGACTTAAAAAAGTCGCTGCGAGCTGAATTTTGACACCCACAATGACGTCATATGCGAGCGTGTCAACAACATTGTTGGGCTCCCCGATTCATAGAGCTATGTTGCATGCGAGGTACATCCCCATAACTGGATTCCTCCTATCTGTGTGACGCTGTTTCTGTGCTGATCGCGAAGTGAGCATTTTGAAGGAGACCCCGCTGATTGAGATGTACCCAGAGATACGGACATAAAAAATGCACCCGAATAACTTCAGAGATTTCTGCATATCAGACCGCTGTCACTAATAAGATGCATCATATCAGCATCCCACGTGTTGACATGAAGCCCAGATATCCAGATAAATTTATTCAATTATTCGGTAGGGGACGAATCTGGCGCACGAAGCAGCGACTGAGGTCACTTCCGTGATGTGCCTCTCCGTATGTACCTCCTCGTCGTCGTTTATCGGTGTTTCCGGGCGCACCGATGGCAGTGGTCATTTGGCGCCCAATGTGCCTCTTCCGTTATGTACCTCTCCGTAATACCTCTTCCGCGATGTACCACTTCACATCTCCGTATTATATATTTTGGGCATTGTCTGATAACAGCTGTGAAGCGACAGTGAAGAGGCCATTGATACGGACTGTTCTATCGCGCATCCGGCTCCGCCCGCCACCCCCTTCGGCCATGTGAGGTCACGATTACTGACCTTCGCGGCCGTGGTGGTGACGTTATGGCTTCCCGGGGTACATCCTGGAGAGCCCAGTGGATTGTCACGCGACTTGGCTGGCGGAGTTCAGAGCCCTTTTACCGCGGGGTCGGAGGTGACGAATCTCCACCAGTCTAGGTCACAGACATTGGATTTTGGTCTGAAGGGTCTGCGGACATAACTAAACACCCGTCGCTCCGCGAAGCATTCTCGGCGAGCACTCTTCGCGAAGCACTCTCGGCGAAGCGATCTCTTCGCGAAGCGTGCGCTGTGTCGTGTGTGGTGGCTCGGATGTTGTGGAACACTCCGAACAGCGAATACACCAACTCAGCACTGCCACGCTGGTGTTTGTTTAGCCGACCCTCGTGCGGCGCTGCGGTGCTGGATGTCACTTCCTGTGCCGTCGGCCTGAAGTTGCATTGCGGCCGCTTTTTAGTAACGGACGCCCATCGAACGTTCTACCAGATTCTACCAGGCTCTACCGGGTTCAAGCGTTCTACCAGACCTCGCGTTGCGTGATGACTTCCCGGTGCCCGTTGCACGTGCCTCGCTGAAATGCTCCATGGAATTGTGTTGCGAAGCTGAGGGTGGTGAAAGCTGTGGGTGGTGCAACTTTTGACTTGCACTGTGTGTAAACTAGTGTCAAAGTGCAGTTTGGACCTAATCCGATCACCTGTAGCCCGTTGTGCAGATGTGAGCCCGTGAGGTGTGCCGTGGCTGAAATAGCAGAAACTGGGTCTCTGTAGTAGCTCAGCAGCTTGTGTTCCAGCTTTCTCCTCACACGCTCAAATCAGCTATTTTCTCTTTATTTATTATTGAACAAGCGAAGGCACTCGACGTTAGCGTTCACATTTAAAAAGACGAGCCGACACCATTGGATAAGGCACATTGCGGTGAGCTAACATTCGAACTTCCGCACGCGATGCGGAAAACAACACGGCGCTGGTCTTCTGCTGTGGGACGCGGCTACGGTAGGCTGAGCGACCATCTTTGCAGGCATAGTCGGCCACGGCACTAGAGGTCACGTGAGGACGGATCGGGTCACGCCAGGTGGGCGTCAGGCTGGAGCTCGTCAGCCGGAGTACTCCACCGCACCTCGCTGCAGGAGGTCAAGTCACTGACCTGTCGCTGACGTCACCAGCCGCATGACGTTGCCGCCCTGATGTGCCTGACCCCGCCCCACTTTACCCGCCGGCACCGGCGTCTGGGTCACGCTGTTTCCCACATAGCGCTCCCCTCCCTCCCCCCTCCTCTCTCTTTCTTCTTTCGTACCTTCTTTTTTCTTCCTTTCTTCCTTACTTCCTTCCCCCTTCCCTCCCCGTCTCCCTCCCTCCCTCTCTCCCTCCTTCCCTCCCTCCCTCCCTCCCTCCCTCCCTCCCTCCCTCCCTCCCTCCCTCCCTCCCCCCTCCCTCTTTTCTCTTATTCTCCCTCCGTTTCTTCGTCTCACTCTTCCCCTTTCTCTCTCCTTTTTTCTCTCCCTTGCTTTCTTGCTCTTCATTTCGCTCTCTCGCTCTCGCTCTCTCACCGCCGGGCGTCGCGCGACGGGGCGCTGCCCTCGGGCCTCGCGACGCCGGCCATTCGGTGACGTCACACTCCGCCGCGGGGCCCAACTCTCAGCTCCCAGCTCTCAGCTCACTCAGCACCGCGCCGCGCCGCTCAGCGACCGACGAGGAGCGCGCACAGCGCCAGCGCCAGCGCCGCGCCGGAAGCCCCAGCGCGCCTCGGCGCCGTTGCAACAGCTCGCCGGTGCAGTAGCAGGCCGAATCCTTGCAGCCGTCGCGTTCGGTCGGGAAGCACGAGCGCAGCCGGTTGGTTGCGTCCTTGGGGTCGACGATGTTGACGCAGCCCTTGTCGGTGGCGGCGCAGCGCTGCTTGTACTTGTCGACGAGGCCCTCCTTCTCCATCATCGAGCAGAGCGGGAAGGCGGCCAGCCGGTTGGTAATGTCGGCGGACAGGGTGATGCCGGCGATGGGCTTCGCGTTGCGGCAGGCGTAGCACTCGCGTGCGGCGGCCGCGCCGCACCAGGCGGCCAGCGCCGTCAGCAGCAGCAGCAGGCGCATGGCGACGCCGCGGGACGAGGAGACGGGCTGGGTTCGGGCTACCTCGTGCGTCGCGCTCCGCCGCGGGCTCGCTGTGTGGCTCGTCGCTCGCTGTGCGCCTCGCTGCTCGCTGAGTGTCGTGCTGAGTGCCTCGCTGCTCGCTGGCCCGCTCTCCGCAGCGCACTGGCGGTCGCCTGGCCGACCTGCGCGAGCGACTTCCGTCTGACTGGCTGCGCGGCTGGCCTCCGGTGCCCGTGTGGGCGGCGCCGACGCCCGCCCGTCCCGCTGACGTCACCCCCCCCCCCCCTCCACCCCCCCCCCACCGCGCCGCACGGGGTGCGACCGGGTGCCAGCGGCGAGGGGGGGGGAGTCGGCAGGGGGTGCTGCAGCGCCAACGCATGGCAGACGTTGTGATGAGGGATCTGTTTGAAATGTTAGCCGGATTAAATATAAATATTTTTAGACGTTATTCAGCGCTGTGAAGTTTTCGGCCGCTGTGTTTGGCCTTGGGGTTCGGCGAAATTGCCAAGAATTGCACCTGGATACAGATATGACAGCCCACGCAAGAAGCTTCAAAAGGCCGTTGCTTGCAAAAACCATAACCTGCTCCATGTTTTGTTCTAGGGTGATTCCCAGACACATTTTAACTCCTTGACACATCGGCACGGCTCGGCGCGGCTGGCTGTTGTCACAGCGACGGTTGGAGATGATGGGCGAAGTGATCTTTCGTCTCTGCAGCAGTCGCTTTCCATGTCTCGCTCGGAGGCGGAGCGACGCATCCAGCGGCATGCATCGATTTGAATTGCAGATTAAGGGTCATGACCTTCGGCTGCGTGTCGAAAGGCGCGGGGCGAGGTCAGGAAGGTGACAGAAGCCATGCCGCCCACCGGGCCCGGCAGAGCGTGACGTCGTGTCACGTGACGTCACGGTGTCATGGTGTCGGTGCGATGCGTGTCGTGGTGTGAGTGGGAGGACCGAGACGCACCAGCGGCGGCCATCAGGCCTCGGATAGAGCGCTGTCGGATAGAGCGCTGCCCAAAAGAGCGCTGCCCAGTAGAGCGTTGCCCGGCAGAGCGCTGCCCGGTAGAGCGCTGCCAGTTACAAAGCGCTGGCCCCGTGGAGCGTTGCCCCGGCAGAGCGCTGCCCGGTAGAGGCGCTGCCCAGTTACAAAGCGCTGCCCGGTGAGCGCTGCCCAGCAGAGCGCTGCCCGGTAGAGCGCTGCCCAGTCACCAAGCGCTGCCCGGGGAGCGTTGCCCGGCAGAGCGCCGCGGTGGTCACAGAGCGCTGCTCAGAGCCGTCTGACTGGCCGCATCACTGGTCCTGTTTTTGACTAGCCCGCCTACACACAGTATCCCTCGCCGTTACCCGGGTACCTCTCCCCGGCGAAGGCTCGTCTGGCGCCTGCGCAGTCGTGGGCCGCGCCGTCGTCCATCGCATCGCACCCAGCGGGCGGCGTCGGCGGTGCGTGCACAACCGGCTGCTCGCGTGCCAGCGCCGGGGCGTCGCGATGCCCCGCTCTCCGGTCTCGTGCCGGCGCGCCCTGACCTGCGGCGTCGGGGAATGCGAGGCGGCGCGGTAGTGGCGGGAAGTGCCGCCGGCCGCCGGCGCAGACGGGTTCGTCGCCCGAACCCTGGCGTGGGCGCCCTGAGAATCAGCGCCACCTTCGGAACTAGCGTTACGCGTTGTGGCCGTTAGATGGCTTCGGTGGTGGATCCGTGATGAATGGACCCTTGCCAGCAAGCGGCAACGAATACTGAACTGGAAACTGAATAACTGGGTCTAATTATGACCGAAATAATTAACTTAGTGGGGAGGGTTTCACTTATTAACAGATACCGTCACACATTACCCAAGGTACGTCCTGAAAGATATGTCAAGATGTCTGTGGAGCGTAAGCAGCGTCTTATGGGCTAATTGCAATGCACAGTCCAAATGCATCTTGCGGCGCGTATAGCTGTTTGTGCTTGCTCAGCATGTAAGTTTTGAAGTGAATTTGCGAGGAACATTATGCATATAGATGATACTGTAGCATAACCGTACTTCTCGGAGAAAAGTCAGAGAGTGGAGAGATAGATCCGTTGATATTTCGGCAACACGCATTTCCGAAACGAACAACATGAGTCGTTGCTACTGTTACTTGTTTTGATAAAGTATGTTGCCGAAATATCAACGCATCTATCTCTTCATCCTCCTGTTGTTTTTTTTACGAGGAGTAACGCTATTGC
>NW_023595962.1:1549260-1571760 GCF_011947565.3 Pollicipes pollicipes
ATATCAACCACAAGTTAGTAACACCTTTTTCTTCCTTCAAAATCCAAATATCATCTACTTTTTGTGATTATTTCGAAATATATGTCTTAGTTGCACACACTACCAATGAAACTCACGACAGCTACCCCCTAATTAACAACTCTATCCTTCTTAAAAATCTCATCATGACCACTGCGGTAGACGCGCCTGTAAAACCGAAAGAACATGTCATACCATACCAAATAAAATATCCTTATTTAGCCTCCTAATAAAAATAAAACTACTTTGTCACTTTATAGCGTATTAAAATTTGTGGGGTTTGTTTGCACGATTTTGCGCCAGTGTCTGTTTTCCACGACTTTTAACAAAATGTCCCGAGATTTTCTCCCCTTCCATAAAAACCGCCAAACTCAAATTGCGATACGTCCGATGCATCCTCGTTCGTTTGCATGTACGTTCCCACAAAAAGCCCAGAGGCAGTTACCGCCGGTGCCACACGTCTGTCACTGCGTCTGTCATTTGTATGTGTTGCCAGCCGACATGCATGCCCAGTTTTCTTCCGTCACCTAGCATGACCTTAAATTGACCTTGGTGCGGCGATTGCCGCCACTTGTCCCAAGTTCCAGCCACTGAAGCACACGCCGCGGTGTGGGGCCACTGGCCACCCTCATCTTGGGCCTCCCTGGTCTGGCTCCCTCACCTGTCCCTTTATCTCGACCATGACATGACCCATGACCCGCCCGCCTTGTGTTCGGTCCGCCCGACCAGGTCCGCCATGACATGACCCATGACCCGACCCGGTCCGCCATCGGGGTCTGGCGGGCCGCGGCTGTCCCGCTTCCAATGCGGCTGCCACGGTTCCCTGCACAACTGTGTCAGTTCGTTTACATAACTGCGACGTCCCACGGGCGGAGGCGTGGGTGGCTCACGACTGCGGCCGAAAATCGCCACCAGCGATCAAGATGGTCGCGTGCATATGTGTGAAAGGCGATTGAAGGAAATATGGCAGCACAACACACTTATCAATCGCTGCTTTCTAGTCGGTTGTCCCACTGGCCCCGAACACAAGGCAGCGCCATGACGTCACAGTAGCCAGCGCTGACTTGACGTCCCGACAGTGCAACGGTGCTGATATCAACGTCTTCCTTGAAAGAAGGGAATCGTTATTTTTTCCCCTTTCACGCATCGCCTGCATCCTCTAAGGGGCTACGTCCCGTTTATCTGGGGTAAAGCTGCATGCGTCAGCCATGAGAGGTCCAAAGCGCTCCCTGGTGGTGGGTGTGTCCGAGCGGGGGGACTAAACCATGAGAGAAGTCCCGGTACTGACTAAGTCCCAGTCAGTACGGGGATTCCTCTCATGGAGGACTTTCCCAAGTGCTTTGAGTCTCGCCCACGACTATGCTTTCTTTCATCGCTTAGTTTCGAAGCGGTCGAGAGGAGCAGAAGGAGCTCTGCAGATCCAACCAAAATCGGAGTTGGGAGTTCCAAACCTGCTCGTAGATGGAGCCAGGCATGTTGTTAAGCAGAAGGAACTCTGCAGATCAAACCCAAATCGGAGTTGGGAGTTCCAACCCCGCTCACAGATGAAGCCAAACCTGCTCATAGATGGAGCCAACCATGTTGTTAAGCAGAAGGAGCTCTGCAGATCAAACTAAAATCGGAGTTGGGAGTTCCAAACCCGCTCATAGATGGAGCCACGCATGTTGTTAAGCAGAAGGAGCTCTGCAGATCAAACCAAAATCGGGGTTGGGAGTTCCAAACCCGCTCATAGATCGAGCCACGCATGTTGTTAAGTGGAGTCATCAGTTATCACAGGTAAAACCACTCAAGTTCTTGCTGCAATAAATAGTTTAATTAATGCCGAATTATTTATGACCAGATGAAATGAGGGGCGTTACTTACATATGCATGATGGAACAGTGGAATTGAGTTGTCTTATCAAACATCAGTTTTCAGTTAATTTTATCTTTAAGTCCAATATGTTATATATTATATCTCACCCACGCAAATTTTAAAAACTTTTTGCATGCGTGACAACGCCATATCTTTGTCAACTTGTCAAATTGGCTAAGCAAATTGTCTATTGCCAACCTTTGACACATACAAGCAGTGCCACACGTTGAACCCAACAGCAACGCCGCAGATCCAGCCCGGTAACGCGTATCACGCTTCCTTTCGCGGGGAACGGCCAACCACACACGTGCACTTCCATCCCCGCTCCCGTCTGTTCCTCTACTCCGTCTCCCCTCCTTGCCGCGCACTGGTTGTGGTGGACGTCTCTCACCAAAGAAGGTAAACTGGTACGGACCAACCTGAAACGGCTGAAAAGTCGGTAAAGGAATTTAAATCGTGATATGGCAGCCCATGTAAAGGTAGCCCACGTGCAATGTGATGTTCATAGTAGAACGTTTTCAAATGGGAGGCGTGCTGGGTAGCTGTGAACGCTACCAGCGACCTGTGTCTACAGGCTCTTTATGTGCTTGAACACTGCGCTCTGTCATGCCATTTATTTTAATGACAGTGCTGGCAATATCAGACGGTTATATTTTACCGTCCGATCGACTGAATGTATGAAAGCTTTCCCCGGCATCATATGTTGTGAATTGCCTCCTACAAGCGTTTTACTTAACCCAAGAGGAACTGATAATGTTCATTGTTATTTGTCGTTGCTTTAAGTGTAGAAGTGCACGGCTGTGAGCTCTAGTGCGCATCTGCGGGACGAACAACTTGGTATGTGCGGTGGCTGTGGTGAAATACATGCAACCATTGGCTGGGCCAAAAAGTCATCATCAACGGCCATGACGTTGTGTGGCGGGCTAAACTCAGCGGTAGTGGAACGAAGCCGGCCTCTGACGATATGGTTGTGATGTCCTAATCAACGTCTAACCACAAAACGCGCGCCTGAGAAAAAATAAAACACTTGTTAACCTTGCCTTCATCGTCAGTAATTAGGCAGCTTGATGATGTTCTCCGTGTACAAATCTGGATCAATCCCACAAGAATGCAGGGAACGAACTCTCACCGAACACTCAGCTTCGAGGGCCGACATTTATACGACCGGAAAGACGGTGAGACTGAATCACCAATCTGAGGTTCTCCGCTTTTACAGAATATGGTTATAGAGCAACACTTTGAAATGTTTTTTTAAGAGTTTGGATTTTGTCTTCTTCTAACCATGCAATATTGTTTAGCGTTAGCCATAAGATATCCTGTTTTATGAGTTCCTGCGATGCCAGATCTCTTTCTGTGGAAACGTTTTAGAAATTTTAGAAGAATTATTTCAGCCAGGGCCTTTGATTTAAATTGGCCCTAAGACATGGCGTGAATTTTGAAGCGCATTTGCGAGGAACATTATCCACTTAGATAAGAAAGCAGCAATGACCTTATTCCCCGCAACAAACAACCGCTCTCCCCCCCCCCCCGAAAAAACAGGAGAGTGGAGTTATCAATGCGTTGATATTTCAGCAACATGCCTTTCACGAGCCTTTTCTGCTAGTCTTTCAATCAGGATATTTGCGAAAATACCAACGCATCTTTATCTCTATTCTCCTAGTGGTATACTGCCATATAATTTGACACATACACTGCAGGAATTATTCCTCTCTTGAAGCACTTCTTAAGTTAACGTTGACGCCTAGTTTTTTTATTTTTGTTTGTTGTTTTTTGAACGTGCGCAGTACATCATCCTTCAATTTTTGTGGGCGGACTTCTATATCAGCACTGGAAGAAGCAGGAAAGTTCTTGCCGATATCTGGGAATCTAAACGAGAGATTCGGGATGGGACCTCGATGAGGCTGATCTTCGCTGCTATTACCTGCCTAGGCGTTGCTCTATTAATCACAAAATTCACTTCGATGAAGACATAAGGCCAAAAGTTCAATGCATTTATCTCTTCATTCTCCTGTTTAGTTCACGATGAATAAGGCTTTTACGATTGTGTTATTTCTGAATGCAGTTCTGTCCGGTGCGCTCATGCAAAGGTGATCTTTTAGCACACCCTCGGATGGGATTGCGGGTCAAGTTGACCCTCGACGACGGTTTTTGCAGACTTACCTCCCACCTAATTTCCATGTTGTGGCTGTACGCGAAGACAATTCCCTCCATATTTTTTCCCGCAATTCCTAGGAATTTCTGCAATGCTCTGAGAAAAAGGGGCATTAAACCATGTTATAACAATTTCCGATCAATTCTTCGATAACAGGACCAGTTCAAACGTGATTTTGATTTATGTCATCGACCTTGGGTTACGCATAAAGGTCAGATGAAGGGGAAAACCGGATCAGCTCACTGCGTTGCGTGGTAGTGGTTCACACTCATTCAAAGTTATTTTCACATCTTACTTTCAATTCATGTAGGTCAAAATATCAAAACAGGTTAAAACACCTTAATATTGGCCCGTCCGCCGGGGTCATGCTTTTCAAAATGCTAAAATATCAGTTTTCTGCGTTTGAGTAACAAGCGGCTATGCTTTCTGCGCTTATTTAGAACACAAAACTTCCGGAGGAAGATATTATTGACCCGAACTCACACCACAGTGCGTTCTTAAAAATGTTTTTCTCAGTTAGACTTTCAGGTTCATTGAATAGACGCGAAACGTCCTCCCAGTGTATGCGTTCGCGAGTGAGGCGAAGAATTCAAGCAGCTCAATTGGGTAGGGTAGCATTAGTGCTTTCCTATTATTTCGTTGTTGCTGCTGAAGTCACTAGTTACGGCGTGTTTGCTGAGGAAGGGAAGTCGTGGTTGGTGAGACGTCACTGGTGGTGACGTCTTAGCTGGGGAAGAGAAGCCGCGGTTGGTTAAACGTCGTTGACGTTGAAGTTCTCGCCAACAATTTCACAATCGGTCGAGACGACGCTAACCTTGACTTAACGGTCAACACTGAACGTGACGTCAAAAATTGGTGAGGACGTCACTAATCCTGATATCATATTTGGTGACACGTCACGATCATTTAAAACCGAATAAATCAACGAGCCTCAGCCTTAGTCTTATCCCCCGCCAGAACACTAGGAGAATAGAGATCAAGATACGTTGTTGTTTTGCAAACATCCTGATTGAAAAGAGTAGCAAAAAAGTTTCGATTTAGGCATGTTGCGGAAAAATCAACGCATTTTTAACTCAATTCTTTTGCTTTTTTGGGGGTGGGTGGAGGAGCGGTTGTTTGTTGTGGGAAATAAGGTCAATGCTACTATCTTATCTAAGTGGATAATGTTCCTCGCGAATGCACTTCAAAATTCACGCCATGCCTTAAGACCAGTATAAATCAAAGGCTCCGGCTGTCAGCCCAGTGAAAGCAATATTATTAGCTAGATACACCGTTAATCATGCTCGGGTACGGAGTATAGAGTATATTTGCCTTGTTGCGTCCGCGTCAAACATGCCAATGAGTATTTCTAACAATTCTGAAAAGTTTCGATAGAAGGAGACCTGGCATCACATGAACCCATACAAAATACCTTATGGCCAATACTGAAAAATATTGCATCGTAAGAAGAAAGAAACAAACGCGAACCTTTCACAAAAAAAATTTGAAAGTGTTGCATAATAATCCTATTCTGTAAGAAGTAGATAACCTGGTACCGATGATTCAGTCTCGCCATATTGCTTGTCGTGTAAATGTCGGCTCTCAAAACTGCATGTTCGGTGAGAGTGGTCAGACGCTGATGAGTATTTCACCACCATTTCGTCAAAGGTCGGTTTCTTTCCACTACCACTGAGTTTAGCCCGCCGCTCAACGTCATGAGGCGTTGATGTTGACTTTTTGGCCCAGTCAATGGTCGCATGTATTTCACCACAACTACCACACATACCAGGTTGCCCGTTCCACAAATGTGCACTAGAGCTCACAGTCGTATATTTCCACACTTGAGGCAACAACAAACAGCAACAATGAACGCAAATGGTCGTTATTGGGATAACTGAAGCGTTTCTCTGAGGCAATGCACAGTATATGATGTTAGAGAAAACTTTCAGAAATTCAGTCGATCGAACGATGAAATATAATCATATGACATCGCCAGCACTGTCATTAAAACCAACGGCATAACAGAGTGTAGTGTCGAAATACACATAAAGAGCCGGCGGAAACAGGCCGCTGGTAGCGTCCACAACACAGCACACCTCCGGTCTCGATAACGTACTACACCGCACACCACATTGCATAGTGGTCCAGCTAGGCTGTGAGTGGGAAGTCTGAACGCATACCACTGAATCTTCTGAGATCTGATTTGGGGAATAACGTTGGGCTATGTTTGCGGGTAGCAGATGCAGTGCATGTGTCAACGGTTGTGTGATAATCAGTCGCTATCGTGTAGAATGTGTGGACGGAAATAGATGACTTGCAGATGCTGTAACGGAGAAAACAAAGAACAATGAACAGGGCGGAGTGTTGTAATAACTTGATATCTGATATCACCGATGCTCAGCCATCGCGACCGGGCCAGTCCCGCTAAGTCCTACAAGGGGTGAGTCCGTGCCCGCTGCCTGACCGAAAACACAGCTCAGAGCCGTTATTTTATCTCGTTATTTTAAGCAGCTTGGCCTAAGTTACTCCCATGGCTTCTTTTTTCTTCAATCGTTTTACAGGGTTTGTCCGCCGTTGATGGCACCGCCGACGCCGTTGTTGCCATTGCCGCCACCGTTGTTGGGATTGCCGCCGCCGTTGTTGCCATTGCCGCCGCCGTTGTTGCCATTGCCGCCGCCGTTGTTGCCATTGCCGCCGCCGTTGTTGCCATTGCCGCCGCCGTTGTTGCCATTGCCGCCGCCGTTGTTGCCATTGCCGCCACCGTTGTTGGGATTGCCGCCGCCGTTGTTGCCATTGCCGCCGCCGTTGTTGGGATTGCCGCCGCCGTTGTTGCCATTGCCGCTGCCGTTGTTGGGATTGCCGCCGCCGTTGTTAGGATTGCTGCCGCCGTTGTTGGGATTGCCGCCGCCGTTGTTGCCATTGCCGCCGCCGTTGTTGCCATTGCCGCCGCCGTTGTTGGGACTGCTGCCGCCGCCGCCATTCATCCCGTTTATACCATTTATGCCGGTCATGCCGTTCATGCCGTTCATACCGTTCACACCGTTCATACCATTCATACCGTTCATACCATTCATGCCGTTCATGCCGTTCATACCATTCATGCCGTTCATGCCGCTCATGCCGTCCATGCCGTTTGTTCCGTCGTCAACGTTGCCTGTGTTGTCCACGTTTATTGTAACCGGAGAGGCTGATCCTTGGTCATTGTCGTTTCCTGAACTGCAAAAAAGCAATACCAGTAGATGACGGGCGTGGTCCAGTAGGTTTAAGACTGAACAAACAAAAACGATGCCTAGCCCTCCTGCGTCTAACGTAAAGAAGGAGAGGCGAGGAAAAGTATCGCTGACAGTACAAATAGCTAAGGATGTCGCCGCTATTCAACACGCGTCCCATGGTCCAATATGTATCTGCCGAGGTACCAGACTGCGCACCCGTTAGGCCCGCATATACCGGCCCTCATGCGGAGCTCACCATCAACATACCTATCCCCGGCCCTCGACTGAGAGATTGACAAACGACAAAGGCGGAGAACAAGCGGCCCGTCTTTACTGCTGAGATGCCCCCCCCCCCCCCTCCCCCCCGCTGCGGAAGGTTTTTCATTGTGTGTATGCCCGGCCACAAGCGCAACTGGTACCTTGGTAACATGTATTCAGCTAATGCTATTGGTTGTGCGCGGGATGTACTGATAACATCAGTGGCCTCTAAGCACATAGCATTGTTACGCAGCGGTTTACTGTCTCACCTGGAGGCCAGCAGGTACACAGCTCCCAGCGCGGGCAGCCATAGCGATGACGTAATCAACGCCGTCAGAGCGTGGTCCTTCAACGCCTGGTGTTTGTGCTTTGGGTACTTCGACTGTGGCTGGTACCGCAGTCCCCGGCTGGACACCCCCCTCCTCGCCACCCTCCCGGCCGCCTCCAGGTCTCGCCGGCGTACGCTAACGACACGGTCGGACTCCGTCGCCAGCCACCGGCTCGGCGGACGTCGATCATGACCTCGAGCTTCGTCGTCGGCGACGTCGGACGCTGAGGAAGACGACCGACGACGTCTGGACAACAGTCCGGGTCGTCCCAGCTCGCCGGCTCCGTTGGTCGTCGAGATGTGGCTACAGCCTGAAATGGTGTCGATGTTTGCTGTGTGCAAGAGAGTGCTGTATGATGCCAACTATTTCTGAACGTCATATTTCACGTTTTCAGCATTGTTGTCATCAAAAGCCTGTTATGTTTACCTAAATCGCGTTAGTGGCAACGCTTGTCGGTCGAGTTTCACGAGCCGCCATCACTAAAAACACTAAGACAATCATACGGCAATGATGTGGTAATGGCCACCGGTATACACCATTTCGAAGGGGTTGACGACAAAAGTGCTACAGCTTAGCCTGAGAAAGGCGCTCTCTAGATGACTGCAGCGTTGTCGCGTTGCCGCCCTGGAAGGTCTACCTGACACTGACCTGGATTGAAATTTGACGGCTTGGCCTCTAAAACACTGCTTATGTCTGAGGTCACGAGAAGGTCAGAGCTGTCTTTGTTCTGAGAGCCCGCAGAGTCGGCGACATTCGCGGTCAGAGAGCTGTCAGCTTCAAGGGGCCCATCATTCAGGGATTTGTCGGGACGAGAAAGATTTCTGTGCCTCGCCACGTTGCTGTCGTTGGTGTCTTCTGTTGGATCGATGTTCACACGAATCGGTTCTTCGCTCTCGTTGACGTTCTTCGTTCGGTTAAATCTTTTGCCGACAAAGCTGACGCTGTCTTCATTCGCATTGTGGATGACGTCATCATTTTCCCGGCCGTGGGGAGTCACGTCATTACCAGCTGTTTCGTCACCGGCTACCTCCCTGTGCAAGATTTCGACGGAGTCAATGATGCGTTCGGCGAAGTCCACAAGCTGGAATTCCACGCTGCGGCGGTTTCTAAGAGATCCACTGTCTGCGGTGCTGTCGGTGTCGGCGATAACTGCCGTCATGACGGCGTCACTTGAATGACTTGCCGAGCGCGAAGTTTCATCTGAGCTGGAATATAGAAAAGTATCGATTGGATCGTGGACACACGTATTGTTCCAGACATCCGTTCTGGATTAAGTGGATTGCAGGCTTTATCTAAATGAACTCAGCTAAAAACTTAGCTGTACAAATGTCCCAAGAGGACGTTGTTGTATTTTTTTTTTGCAACGAAAATCAGGAATGTGCAAGGATTTCAATATATTCTGGATCACTTAAATCATGATGCAATTTATTCTCGGTAATGCGTTTCAATCGCGGGGTATGTAACTCAGAACCGAAGTCCCAGCAAAGAGAAACGAAAAACTGCTAATCATCATCGTGTTAATCTGCCTTCTGCCTGCTTCAGTCCTGTCTCGTGGATAATTTAAAAAGCATGTGCGGCGGGGTACCAACCAAGTGGTGTTAAGGAGCCCAACGGTCCTAATTTGACAAGTTTGCACCATACAGCGCGTTATAAGGGGATCATATGCTTCTTGGCATAGGACCCCACCACACGGCCTCAAAACAGGCCGACAGTGCTGGTCATATTCATCGGCATTTGGAATAAGAGGAGGCGCCTAGACTTTGCGGCACTTACTTAGTTGGAAGTGGACAGCAGATAGAAGAATCCCAGCGCAGGGACCACCAACGCGGACGTCAGTACTGCAGTCAGTGTGTGCTTTGTCAATGCGTCGTTGGACCTCATGAGATTGGCGAATGGTCTGCTCCAGGTCAGCCATGGATTGTACTGCCCGTAGTCTGGGTAATCCTGTCTTTCTCCTGGGTTATCCGGACTGTAGTCTAAATATTCCTGCGCATAGTCCGGCTGTCCCCAGCTACGATCCAGATGGTCCTGGTTGTATTGCGGCTGATCCCAGCTATAGTCCTCGTTGTAGTCCAGCTGGTTCCAATACTAATCCAGACTGTTCTTGTTTTCTGGAGGCAAGCATGTGACCAGTGACGTCACCGACAGCGTCATCACGCAGACGACCACGTGACGTGTAATCGTGGTGATGCAGTGATGGGTCGGGTCCGGTTGCTCAGACCGCTGCTGGAGTATTCGCTGATTGTGGCGGCGATGCTTCGAGCGAAGCCAGGTGTCTCTGCGTTCTGAAGCATGCAAGGTGACGCTAATATCAGTATTTGACCCATGCATCAAAACCCCATTGCTCTTCATAATGGACCAGAGTTAATAAATAATCCAACGCAAAGCCAACCCAAAAAGGCGGACATTTCTGTTTGGGGTTTTATCTGGATTGATGTCAGATCTTGACGACTGAGGAAGACATCGGCGCAAAGCCAATTTCACCGCAAACGCCAATGTACTACCCGTAAATCTCTCTACGGTCCAACACCGTCCGACCCATAGCGAAGGCAGCTTTCGACCGGTAAGCGACCCTTGCCGCACTTTTGAAACCGATTTCGAACACAAGATATTGGAACCCAATCTGAATCAGTTTACTGACGACAGTGTCCAAAGGCTGACCCACATGTAATGGTAACAACACCAGAATCTAGCTACGTTTCATGACAAATTTGCTACAGTGGTCTACAACATGACGCTTCGCACCATGCACCGAGTGGCGGCTCCTGTTTTGTTTACACCAGTCTGCAATTCACCCGCACTTCTGCACCACACATGTCTAACTCGTCTCTGCTGCCGCAGCGAACCGCTTAAGTATATTTCTGCTACGGAGTGACCCACTTTCCAGACCGGGCGCATTCGCCACCTCTCTGGGAACGGGTGGAGCCTAACGCTCCGCAATGTGAGACGCGAAAAGCGCTCCCAGCGTACGCATTTGCAAAGGAGTTTAAACATTTAAATAACCTGCCTTGCAGGAACAGCTCTCACTTTTTTCTTTCGTAGCTGTCACTGTCTTTCCGTCCTTTTATCAGTCTTGTCGACATATTGCCGTACTTGTCCATGAAATGCAGTACAGATTTCACCACGTGTTATCCCTTTTGGAGCACAATCATACCACCATGCATGCTTACAAACGGGCATACGCACTCAACAAGCAACCGCAGCCTTTCAGCTACAAACAAACAACTCTCCAAACACCAGAAGGTATCTAATGACTCGTAGCACCACCATCACCAACAGTGACACCGCCATCTACAGCGCTCCCGCCATCTACAGGGATACCGTCGTCAACTGCGACACCGTCACCAACAACGACACCATCATGAACAGCAACACCGCCACCAACAGCTAGACCGCTGACGCTGAGGTCACTAATAGTACTGCTGTGGGTGTTTGCATTGGCAACGGTGGCGCCTGAAACATAACCGTCGCTCAGGGGTGAGAAAGGTGCCTTTTCTGGCACCGACGAAAATTTGGAACCGCCTGAATTATCACCTGGGGCCGAATCCCTCAGAAACCGTTGCAATATAGCTCTAGATACAATAAACCACAAAACAAAGACAAATTTCATGCAATGCGGCATAACCATCAAACATTTTTTTGGCATTTCATTTGCACTCAAGTGTCATTTGCTAACCATCAAGCACTGAATGACGGTTGAGACTTTACCAGTAAAATCATTAGATAATGGCATACTTAACATAACCAGTTTGGAGGCGTGTTCTGATAACATAACAGGCACCACACCCACCACCCCATCGTCACTATCTATGATTATGTGACGTTTGTCTATTCCAAAGAAGGTATGCGCCAATGCCGTTGTCTTTTTTACGTTTCCTTCGATTTTAGCGTCCATATCTACGACGATATGTGTGCCCAGGCGTACAATTTCGAAAGATCAACGTTTCCGTTCACAGAACCATGTAAGATAGTCGCACGCATCGAAGATGGCTGAGCCGTGGGTTGTTGGGTATCGTTCCTGACAAAGTTGAACCATCCGTTGCTCCGTGCCACTGCCATTGCAGCGTGGTGCTCCAACTCTAACACAGTGCAGTCTTGGCAGGGCGCCCCTGAGACTCCTGACACTGCCCTGCTTACAGGCTGCACTCGCAATTGCATGTTTATGCGTTGATGACATCAGCCGCATTCCATTGCAGGTGGGTGGTGTTCGGAGTCAGTGGTGTTCGGAGCCAGTGGTGTTCGGAGTCAGTGGTGTTCGGAGCCAGTGGTGTTCGGAGCCAGGGGTGTTCGGAGGCAGTGGTTTTCGGAGCCAGTGGTGTTCAGAGTCGGTGGTGTTCGGAGGCAGTGATGTTCGGAGGCAGTGGTGTTCGGAGCCAGTGGTGTTCGGAGGCGGTGGTTTTCGGAGGCGGTGGTTTTCCGAGCCAGTGGTGTTCAGAGTCAGTGGTGTTCGGAGTGAGTGGTGTTCGAAGTCAGTGGTGTTCGGAGCCAGTGGTGTTCGGAGGCAGTGGTGTTCGGAGGCAGTGGTGTTCGGAGGCAGGGGTGTTCTGAGTCAGTTGTGTTCGGAGTCATTGGTGTTCAGAGTCAGTGGTGTTCGGAGTCAGTGGTGTTCTGAGCCAGTTGTGTTCGGAGACAGTGGTGTTCTGAGTCAGTGGTGTTTTCAGCCAGTTGTGTTCGGAGTCAGTGGTGTTCGGAGTCAGTGGTGTTCTAAGGCAGTGGTGTTCGGAGGCAGTGGAGTTCGGAGACAGTGGTGTTCGGAGGCAGTGGTGTTCGGAGGCAGTAGTGGTCGGAGGCAGTAGTGTTCGGAGTCAGTGGTGTTCTGAGCTAGTGGTGTGCGGAGCCGCGCGTGGCTGATGTGCCCGATATGGAGGGTGTACACGTGTGTTCACCACGGGAGAAATGACCTTATTTTGTATTTTTGCTATCGGAAATTATTCAGACCGACGCTAGGCCACTTTAACGCCTATGCATTCAATCATGGCATTAGGTTTCAGTTTTGTGGCTTCGTTGTCTTCCACCACGTGCCATCCAGAACGAGCGTTGCTCTGACTGGGCACTCCCACTGATGAGACGCCTTCATGGATCGGTCAGGCAGGCAACGCAAGATCATTTACAACATATTCGTGGACCCTGTCGCTGATCGGCTCGTTCCGGACTGTAGCTTGCCTCGCCTCGCTTCGCTGCGCTTCGTCACGCTTCGCCGTGGCGCCTGGCCACCGTTGGCGGACTGCTGGCCGTTAGGCAGTCCGGCTTCACTTGGATCCATGTGTTGCGGCACAGACTCAGTTGTTGCACTTTTAGTCGTTTCGAACGCGTCCCCGTCTGTGGGCGCCTCCCGTGCCAAAAGACTTCGATGCCGAGCGACGAGCAGCGAGAGAAGACGGAGGTGAGCTGGGAGCGGGGTAGAGGTAGAGAGGCAGAGCGAATGGTGAGGTGGTGGTGAGGAAGATATAAAAGCACGGTTGACTGCCTCTCGCGCAGGGCAGGCTATATATATGCATTAAGTCATTGTTTCTCAAATTAGCCGTCGGAACAATGATTTAAGATACCCCGGATGGCTGGTTGGATATCACGCGTTCAGATGAGGTCACTTACCCTGCCAAATTTTCAAAAATCAGGAGAGTTAAAGGCGTAAAATTCACCTGGTTGGCCTGCATGTCATGCCACTTCTCCTAAAATGATATGCTTCTAGGTAATGACCTCCAGGTCAAACGGCGTCAAGCATGGCCAAACTCTAAATTGGCGTCAGAAGTTCCCCCGGGCCTACTTATATAACCGCCGTGGACGTAGAAGTCAAAGCCCTCTTTGACGTTTATGATAAAAAGTTATAGTGACCAAAAAAGCCTATGAGATATTTTTTAAGCTTTTTAAGTTGAGGAAGCGTCAAATATTGCGCTAGGCGAAATGTTCCTAGAAATGAAGGGCTGATGTGGGTCACGCTAGGTCAGTGACCTATTCTGAACCGCAATTAGCCCGCGAAAAATTATGCTGCGGTCCCTGTTATACAGACATTCGAAATGAGCGCCAGAAACTACCCAAAACAGTAAGCTTTCCAGTAAAAGGGCAGGTTAGTTTCCACCTCGGTCTGACCTTCATACCTCGCCTAAAGTCAATGAAATTTGTCGTAATCCTAAACTTGATTGTCTAATTGTCTAAGAAACTATTTCAGAAGCGTATGGCTTCGCCTAACACTCCGTTGTTTCACCAGAATGAGCAATGTCCGAGAAATTGCCTTTGCTGACAGCCACTGCCTGACTTCGTTCACCCATAGGCAGCGACCTTGCAAGGTGCAATCAAGGTTGCTTTGAGAAAGATCCACTTTTCGATTTCGTTCAGCTACGCTAAGCTGATCGTTGTCATAACGTGCCTTGCAAAAATAATTATGCAAAAAACATTGTGGTTAAAATTGCCTCTCCCACCAGGGCCTGGATTAAACGTGTCCCGTTGTCCCGTTAAACGTGTCCCGTTGCGCCCTGCCCGATTTCGTCCTCGGAGCTCTTCGGAATCTGCTTCCAGGATGGGTGCTGCCCTTAGTACCGGCGCGCTGGCGAGACCACGAGTCAACGCCATGTGCTGTTACGTAGCATCGCTGGCTTCTCTACGGGGTTGTTCCGACTGCCAACTGGAAAGAAAGAATGGAAAGGCACGGTTTGTTGTCGTATGTGTTCCAACTGCTGTGCCGCACGCATGCGGGTATCATTCTTATCGTTTGCGGCGCGCTTTTGATTAGGGTCGTGAGCCGCGGTTAGCTGCGCCACATGGGATGCTACACTTATGTAAGCAGCCCAGCACGTCCGAGGAGGGAACCGTGGCAGCCGCGTGAGAAGCGGGGCAGCTAGAGCTGGCCGACCCCGGGCAAAACAGGTGGAAGGGAATATGAGCCTTCCCATTCTAACGCACAAGTCGCTTGCTAGGCTAGTGCCCCTCCCCCCCCCCCCCCATTAGCTGATTGAATGAAAGTCCCTGCGTGTTCTTCTGTATTAGCACGGGTAATACCATGGAACATGGTATCTTGCTACCTTAATGATAGTGAGATGCACTGATCCATCCCATTCCCTCTTTCAGTAATGCGACGTCCGTGTGTGACCTCCCGTCACCTCCAAGGTCAGAGAAAGTTGCATAATCATCGGACCCTTCCGTTGCACGCGCGCGTTGCATACGTCCTTTCCAGCGCAAATTACGGAACGGCCCGTTGCCAAAAACATCGTGCTCAAAATTGGTAGTTCACGAATTTGTTGCCAGCATCCTGTTCCGGAAACTTGGCTTTAGCACGTTAGCTGTGGAGTCGGTAGGACTTTGGTCTGACAAAACAAAAATATACCGAGATAGCCGTATGTTCAATTACGGCATAACCCTTACCAAATCAAACTACATTTCAAACTGATTTGATGAAGATGTTTGTGCGTCTAAGGATGCATGCACAGTTTGTGCATTTCAAAAATATATCACCGCTGCATAAGCCGTCGATTGACATGCAAGCGTCGCGTTTTGCTCCGCGCTAGACTGAAACGTCTGCGTGGTGTGGGAAAAGATGCTGGATTCGTAATCCAAGGTCACTGTGTAAGAGTCCAGGCGCATTGTTCGGCTCGACTGGCATCGTTTCCCTTATCGCCTTGTTTATTGGCAAGACGCGCCAAATGTCAGCATTGCAATGGTGCCAGCGAGGCTGCCCAACTATCTGCCGTGATGACATGCTTCAGACGTTAATCATTGATCGTTTTTAAACTGTGACGTATGTTGTTCAGTGTCCAGTTGTCCTGTCCGACGCGAACAATCAGAGGCGTTATCCGTGTGACGTCATTTGTCAACTTGCTGAGGGTGAGCTTTGATCCAACCGCGGGTTGCCATTCACAATATTTGCAGCGGTTTTTTAGGCAGCGTTGGATTGTGATCATAGACTCGTCTTCAGACATCAAGTGCTGTCAAGAAAATCCGTTTTGCACGATAATTTTAACCAGAATCTGCTGGTACATCGATACGCACTGGGGTAATGGGTCCATTTGCTTCCGTTCCCCGAAGTTCTTTGCAACTTTATCTTTTGGTAGAAGATTTTAGATGTGCGTAAGGTAAGGTTACTGATCAATGGTAGGCTAAAGTCAAGCTGTGGCTGTCAGCGAAGGCGATTCCCAGCATATAGTTCAATCGAATGCGACAGTGGTGTGTCAGACGAATCCGTGTCTGTCTAAAAAAGTTGCTTAGGCACCAAAAGAACTGATTTTGGCATTAGAGCAAATTCCATTGAGCTCGGGTCGGATGTGCAGGCCAGACCGAAATCAAAACCGACCTCCTTTTTCTGAACCTCTTACTTTAAGGTATAGTTTATAATGCTCATTTTGAATTTCTTGATAACGAGGATATCAAGTGATATCTTCCATGATCTACTTGGAGATCAAAGCAGGCCACTGACGTTAAATAGTCCAGATGAGCCTTTTGAAGCGCACCGCTCAGCGTAATCCTGAACGTTTACACAAATTTCAAAAATCAAAACAATTTTGTAAGTTTTCGGTTATTATGATCTTCTCAAGGCAAAACAAGGCCACTGACTTAAAAAAACACCAGCGACCATTTGCTTAGAACAGGTATCTATGTCGATGGCGGGTGAATGAGAAGTGGGAGCGCTGTGCACACTAATCTTGAGTTTAACCCTTTTGGTCATATTGGCTATGCAGGTCTTTCCCCAATGGACCTTAAATTTTCACACAAGCGATTTCTCATACGGACCAATCTTTCGTGTCAATTTGTTGTTTCTCGCTTCCTTCGTTTTTCATACCACGGAGGGTCATATTGACCCCCGAGCAAAGGGTATTTAACCGGCCGCCCGGGCGCGCGTTGGAACGCTCCCGTGTGGAAAGCCTATAGGTACCTGACTCAGAGGGAAGGTATGCATGTATTCGAACACAGTTTCGTCAAATTTTGGGGCCCGCAGGGCCTTCGGGTCAACTGAAGTTGCACACGTTCAAACTTCAGATTGCTGCCCGAAGTGCCCTCAGGCCTCTTTTTGCAACCACCTTGAACCTAGATAGCCTTCCTAAGCAAAAAGTCGTCGTTGTCCATTTCAGGTGGGTTTCCTTATTTGACCTTCAGAATATTACGGCAGCAGCAACGTAGGAGGTTCGTTGACAATGCTGACAACGTTGATTTTTGCATTCAAATAGGCGTCAAGGATTGTGCTACGAGGTAATGATCCTATGGTCCTATGCCATTAGTCTTATTGTCCTATGGTTATGGTCCCATGGTCCTAATATTCGTCGGGGTGATTTTGTGCACGTACCCTTTTTGCCTTTATTTTCCTTTATCCTTTATTAAAGCCAAATAAAAGGTACCTTGTCGTCCCAGTCATCACTAACTTGGGAATGTACGTCAAAAACTAGGCTATAAGGTAGATAATTCAGTAAAAGGTAAGCTAATTTTTACTTCAGTCCGACGTCCCCAATGACCTTACAAGATGCATCTAATTTCTAAAGAAAAAGATCGGCCGTTTAATTGTTTATAAGCTACACAAGGTTTGGTGGAGCTGCGCCGCACTGTTCGGAATCTATTCTAGAAATACCTTTGGAAGGTAAAATGACCCTCACCCGTACTCGTGTTATGTGTTGAGAACTCAGCACTAGAACTCTCACGAACACTTTTTTACGATTTCTGAGATGAAGCGTGGTTGTTTATCAGCACAGGCTACATCACAGATAGTGCCATGCGTTGGATGGCGAAAAAGGCGGTTTTGTCCTTGGTCGCGTCTTTAATATTTGATGTGTTAATAACATATACAATTACACACTCTCTCATTTAGCTCCAAACGAAATAGTCCGTTTTGATGAAGCGGGCGTAGTGATTTTTCAATCGCGTCGTTTTGGGTAAAATTTGTAAAATACATCTCTTTGCGACGGAAATGGGTTTTTGTGCAGCCAGCTTACGTTTTGCTTGCAAGTTCATGCACTTCGGTCACATTAAACTTTATGTAATTGAAAAACACAATTCAGAATTTTATTTGGGATGCTAATGACGATTGGGTTAAGGCATGGTGTTGATTACGATACGATGATTGCGACAAGCAGAGGGCTAACGACAGTCATCTTGTTGATATGTTGCTGAGCGCATCTTTCGGCATCAGCAGAATAAGGCCCCGGTTGCATACTTCTATCCGTACGTTATCCGTGCGTTATCCGTATGTTATCCGTAGATTATCCGTACGTTGCAAGACTCGTTTCCGTTCCCATAGCCGCACGTGTTGTCTTTCCAAATTTGTTCCGCATTCCGTGGACTCATCCGTCTGGTTTAAGTACCAGGGGGTTTACACGGCCAGCGAAAGCTTCCGCCGCCGAAATACGAAAACATCGTAAAACAACAAGCACGTGGTGTCACTTTATTTCACCCTGCGTGATAGGCGGATAATCGCGGCTAATTACAAGACGTCACGCCATTACAAAGCACGTGTATGGCGTGAAGGCCGGATGCTTTGTGCAGTTTCTCGAGTGACGATTGTCTCATGGCCAGAAGATGCGGCCGGTGACCTCTTCCAAGCTCTTCCGCAAGGAGAGAATAGGGCTCTAGCCCCATCACTAGCGCGGATACGGCGGTCCAACATGCAGTGACCTGCGCTATAGTCAAACCGGCCACATGAAGGAGCTCAACGCCACAGCTGCACGCCGTGGCTGAGTTTCTCTTTTCTTACGTAACGTAAGCGGTCGACTGGCACTGGATCTGTGACAGGGCGTAGGCGTATTTTCCCCGCGCGATTTTGAAGTTCATCCTCTGAACGGATTTACAGTGACAGTAACACAGCAGTTCAGTAAAAAAACGATACAGTCCCAACATTGCTTGGTGTTGTAAATGCTAATCTGTTCCTATTGTCAGTCTGAAAATTGCGCAGGTGAGGCCTGAGGCCCGGAATACTTGCTACACGCACGAAAGATTCGCATAACGCCAGCAAATTTACTGCTTTTCGATTCGTGTTCGTTTCCGTTTGCTCATTGACCGCTGCCTCACGTTAGTGGCGGGGACCGGAGCAGCGTGACTTAGCGTGACCTTTGGAAAATCAAGTTATGTTTCAGTCTTGTGCGACGTAACGCTGGAGTACGCCATTTTCGCTTCTAAAGACTCGTGGGTGCGCGTGGTCAAACAAAGTGAGTACAAATGTTTGATTACATTTTCATCCACGACCTAAGGATGATTCAAGGGTAATCAATACCTTCGAAGAAGCTCGACAAAGTGCGATAAGGCCCCTGATTGTTATCACCTCAGAAAAATCCGACTGACCCATTGTTATGTTATGTGACCGACTCATGTTACTGACCAGAGAGTCGAATTGGAATCCGCAGATAATGACCTGACCTGAGCATGACATTTGCTATTGGAAAGCGTGAACAACGGGCAAAAACAGGGACTGAAATGTCGTGTTGTGGGAAATGAAGAGGACCAGATGCGGCTTCGACGTGATGGAGAAGGGGAGGGGGGGGGGGGAGCGGGAATGCCCTATCCACTAACGGCCCAGGGATGCGTCCCGGCGCTGACTGTGGGTCATAGCTCAAAGAGCTGGAAGCTCAGAGCCACAGAGCTTGGAGCTCGGAACCACAGAGCTCGGAGCTCGGAGCCACAGAGCTCAGAGCTCGGAGCCACAGAGCTCGGAGTTCGGAGTCACAAAGCTGGGAGCTCGGAGCCACAGAGCTTCGAGCTCGGAGCCACGGAGCTCGGAGCTCGGAGCCACAGAGCTTCGAGCTCGGAGCCACAGAGCTCGGAGCTTGGAGCCACGGAGCTCGGAGCTCGGAGCCACAGAGCTGGGAGCTCTGAGCCACAGATCACAGAGCTGGGAGCTCAGAGCCACAGAGCTCGGAGCTCGGAGCCACAGAGCTGGGAGCTCGGAGCCACAGAGCTCGTAGCTCCTAGCTCGGAGCCGTAGTCGAGCCGGTTCGGCGAGCGCGCCGCCGTTGGAGAAGTGCCGGAGCGCCGCCGGTTCGGCGCCGACAGCCGGCGGTGACCCTTGTGGCGGCGCGGCCGGCCCGGCTCAACCGAGCTCTGGGAAGCGATCACTATCTCCTCGCCACCTGGCCAATGGTAAGCCAAGAGTTTAGGCCGCCACGGCAGCACAATGCGTGAGAGAACGCTCATCAGACCGGAGCAAATCTCTGTCGCGCCAGCGTATGACTTGTGTTTTTGGTGTGTTTTTCTGTGTTCGTGTGTATGTAACGCGTTTCTATTTTTGTTTTCATTTGGACCGCCCCGGGCGCGGCCAAAACAGAGGCGACTCCGGCGTGGCAGAGGGTCAAGACTGCTCTCACACCTGGCGGTCTCCGCGTATGCCTGTGAGCGGACAGTGGGTCACACGCAGGGCTTCAGAGGAGCTCGCAAGCGGGGCTTCAGAGGAGCTCGCAAGCGGGGCTTCAGAGGAGCTCGCAAGCGGGGCTTCAGAGGAGCTCGCGAGCGGGGCTCCAGAGGAGCTCGCAAGCGGGGCTTCAGAGGAGCTCGCAAGCGTGGCTTCAGAAGACCTCGCAAGCGGGGCTCCAGAGGAGCTCGCAAGCGGGGCTTCAGAGGAGCTCGCAAGCGGGGCTCCAGAGGAGCTCGCAAGCGGGGCTTCAGAGGAGCTCGCAAGCGGGGCCCCAGAGGAGTACACAAGCGGGGCTCCAGAGGAGCACGCAAGCGGGGCTTCAGAGGAGCTCGCGAGCGGGGCTTCAGAAGAGCTCGCGAGAGGGGCTTCAGAGGAGCTCGCGAGCGGGGCTTCAGAGGAGCTCGCAAGCGAGGCTTCAGAGGAGCTCGCGAGCGGGGCTTCAGAGGAGCCCGCAAGCGGGGCCCCAGAGGAGCACACAAGCGGGGCTTCAGAGGGGCTCGCAAGCGGGGCTTCAGAGGAGCTCGCAAGCGAGGCATCAGAGGAGCTCGCGAGCGGGGCTTCAGAGGAGCTCGCAAGCGGGGTTTCAGAGGAGCTCGCGAGCGGGGCTTCAGAGGAGCTCGCAAGCGGGGCTTCAGAGGAGCTCTCAGAGCGATGGCCCGTGCAGCCGATATCTGTCGATCCGGTGAAAATAACGGGGATGTATCTCGGAACATGATAAGTCTCCTTCGATCTCTATCGGATTCAGGGCTTTTGGGTCCTTTCCCCGGGCCCAAATCTTTGGTGATTCTTGGGCGTCTTTGGACACTCGGATGTTCTCTGCCTCGTGATAATCCCCAGGTGCCGCGTTGCCAATTTCCTGGCGACCTGTTAGCCCTCTTCCGGACAAGCCAGTCCTCTCCCATCCCCACGCTTTTGATGATTCGCGATGGTGAAACGATGATGATGATGTCTCAGATCTTCAAAACTATTGGGCCAGTTATGAAAACCCAACGGTGTTTTACTGATCTCTACAATATCTCAGCGTCTAAAGCAGATGACAGAAAGCTTAAGGAAATTCCAAAGGAGGCAAAAGCATCAATCTTAACGTATATTTGGCCGGCGGTTGTGCTTATCAACCAGCCTCGGCCAAACGGACGTACCTAACGCCAATCGATTAGATGACAGCTTCGAGATTTATGTGCTATGAAAAAGTCCCAAAACTGAAAATTCATGGGCGTATCCGAAAGATGCAAGGCAGGGTCGTGGCATTAATTGTAAAAATGAGTCTGCAAATGAGTACGCACGGAGAAAAAGGGATGGTGTTTTGTTGAAAAAGGGATGGTGTTTTGTTATCCGAAAGCAGGTGTAAGCGCAGAGATGCTACAGACAAGGCCACGGTGACTTTTGGGATGGTGAAACACGGTGAGCTAAGAAGGTGGTAAATTGTACTGTCGGCAGTAAGCCTACAATGCTCTTCAAAGCACCTTTGGCGTCTATAAAGTGCTTGTGCACAAACATGCACCAGGCGTAACCAGTTTTGAAACAGCGGGAAGCAGGAACACGAGGTTTGAGCGCAACCTTTTGCCGCGATGTTCAGCTGACAGCCCGATGTTCAGATGTTCAGCTGACAGCCTGCTGTAGATTGCTATGGTTTCCGGATGCTGCAATACGACACACTTTTTGCTGTTCCTGGACTTGCCTCTGAAAAATTTTGGGTGTGGTCTACTGCACATAACTGATGGATTATACGCAGCGTGCCATTCTAGGTATTGATATCGAAGATGATATGAGGTCCCCTTCTCCCATCCCTGCAGGTGTCTCTGGAGCAAAAATGTTTGCTTCATTTTTTTCAGCTTCGCTTGCGCACGTGATTTTCCACGTTATTAATTCCTAACGCCATAGTGCTGGAATACTTGTGCGGTGTATTCCGCTGTGTCCCTTTTCCAGGCTTTGAACATGCCTCTGGCACTGAATGTATCGATTGTTAGGCAGAAAAGCGGGCAAGCGGGTGATAAGAAGGCGGTTAAGAATGGGTAACTCATTAGGGACAGGGAGCGGGTAATAAAGGCAATCTGATCGTGGGGGCATTGATCTATAAAGGCATTGATCAAAGATAATATAAAGGCATTGATCATGCTGGACTCATTGCCCTTAGTTTTTCAATAACCACGATCAATTTTGGCGTTCTTAAAGATAGTGGTCGGCCTGGGTCCTCTGTTAAGTAGAGTCCAAGTCTAAGCTCTGCTTGGGCTTGGGTTCTCTGCTAGGTTAGGTAGAACTGCTTTGAGTTATTCAGCGTTTGAGGACCACCTGGATTCTTCGGGTGGCTTGGCTATGTTGCGGCTCTTTGACTATTTATCGTGTTCTTGGTGATTTATGGCATAACGCTCTTAACCCTTGAGT
>NW_023595962.1:1576760-1586760 GCF_011947565.3 Pollicipes pollicipes
TGCTTTGACATCTTAAGTGACATCTTTGACATCTTTGACATCAACAACAAGTCTGCGCATGACAAATCTGACAAAACGTGGACCTGGGGGTGATCCGTAGCTTTCCGTCCTTTTGACCGTACAACTGACCATCAGGGCCACGAAACGGTGATTCTGTTGCGCGTGCAGTCAAGAGCATTTCGAGCATATTTCTGGTGAAATTCAAGTGTTGTAAATCAAGATGTTTCACTTTCTAGAGTTTTTTTTGAAAATGCAATAATTAGCATCATACAACATGGAAAAAAGGTAACGTGAAGTTCACTGAGACATAAATAAATAAGCTTTCAACGCCTGTGAAAGCTAGAATACTAGCCATTGTCTGCTTTTATGAAAATGGAGTGTTAAATCTGGAAGTAAAAGTAACGTTCAAAACGTTATCTTTGTTTTGCAGATCTCCATATACCGAGATACCTCTGCAATTAGCTCGCCCCTGAGGTTTGCTGCCCAATTCAAGTACAGATTATCAGGACATCTGAACCAAGAGAACCAAGAGAATCTGAACCAAGAGAACCAAGAGAATCTGAACCAAGAGAACCAAGAGAATCTGAACCAAGAGAACTACTTGATAACGTGGCCCAGCGTACCGGCCGCAATACCCGGTGGAAGTACACCTCCACTCACCTTGTAAAGTGATCGCATTACACTGACAAACAACTGATTTCAGCACACAGCGTCAGCCAGGCTGGCAGATAATCAACGGACCTAGCTTTTCACGGTTCCAACGCACGCGCTCGCCCCATTCACGCACGGAGACGCGGCGCTGCGGGCTGGCCAGGAATGAGGTCCGCAGCTGCGTCGTAGACCATAGACAACAGGTCACGTCATAGACCATAGACCACGGCATCTGGCTGACGGAGGACTGTGCACATCACGTGCAATGCAACGCTCGTGTTGTGGTTCGGTTGAGAACGGAAGCCTTTTGTTCACTCCTGGTCATCTCATCGCTATGGGATGAAGAAGAGTGGATAGGGGAGCAGCAGGACGACATGCATCTGCGAGTCCTCCCCCGAGAATATCTCCGCGCAGGGGCCCTTCCTCGGGGAGGGGGGGGGGCGGGGGCGTGCTCGGCGCCCGGACGGAGGGGGGGGGGGGGCATTTGAGAGCCCTCTCTTGGCCGAGGCCCTGCTCTGCCCCGTACAAACGGGGCGCGGCGAGGATGTGAGATGAAGCGCGAGGGAGAAGATAAAGAACTGTGTGAGATTGACGTACCAGCGGTTACGGTCGCAGGCTAGCAAAACTGAAGCCGTGCCTGTGTGACCAGCTCCACCAAGCTCTGGTGATCATCTGCGAGGCTCCTTCGCCTGAATCTCTCGGCTGGCAGGGTGACATACTCAATGCGAGCTGCCAGTCCGTGGGCCCGCGTTTGGCGTGTCGACGCCGTTTCCTCTACCCATGTATCACGCCTCCGCATCAGGTGGCACCGCACCTTCGTGTCCAGCATTGTAGCTTCGCAAAATGAGGTTGGGTGGAACTGAACAGTGAAAAAATGGAAAACCCTGCCCCCAAAATGCGACAACAAAGAGGTTTTCCCCGCGATTTGGCCTACTCTCTTTTCAGCTTTGGGCGACGGGGTGGGGGGGGGGGGGGGGGAAGCTCCCGAGCTGTAAACGAAACCACACTCCTGTTCGGGTTCTAACTACCTGTAAGTGCGCTGAAATCATCCTCGCTTGTGCCAGAAAACTCAGAAATCCTTGCATCGTCTGAATAGCTGGTACCCATGAAGCTTCTTCGCTATGCAGCGTCAACTGAGGTCCCGTATTTTACTTCGTGACATCCTGATTAGTTTACTGCTTTCGTAAGCGCACCCCATGTGTTTTGCTTTTCAAACAAGTCATGTGTTTCTATTCGGCTAGCAAACTTCGCCTCTTCTGCGTTCATGTTACGGAGACCTTAACGCAAGGATCAGCCCGGACCTCCAATTTCGACCCCTTCCAGTTTAGCCTGTCCTAATTAACTAACCTTGCTTTGCATCGGAGGTAACCGCCAACAATGCAAGGCTATCCAAGAAGATTTCACATTAGCCCACATACCCGAGTCGCACCAAATCTAGTTTTGCAAGGTGTTGATGAATGCCCTTTAATTCTGCAAGATATCTAAGGCATCCATGTCTATGAAAGCCAAATGAAGCCAAGTGATAGGCCCTGGTATACAGAAGTCCTACCGTTTACCATTTGTACAAATTTGGAAATTTTCAGATAAGAAATGTTGAAGTTCTTATACCGACAATAACCGACCTGCAGTATACTAGGAGATGCTGTTTAAGTGGACTTACAAGGCGAGCACTAGTCCTATTGTCAAAACTCTGCATTGCATTGCATTGCTTTCGTTTCAAGCATTGCTCGTGGTCAAATCACTTGTGAGTGACGTCGTATATCCAGCCATATCTCCAGGCACTGCTCCAATCGATTTGGTTCAGATATTACGAGTGTGCGTGTTTTCCTGAAATTTGCCAGCAGCCGCTCCAGCACCTCCCTCCATGTACGTTTGGCCTGGCAGGTCAAGTCTCGTCCCTCACTCGTAATCATGTCCAGTTTGAGTGGTCTGGCGGATTTCAAGAAGCATGTGAGTCCATCAATTGTTGCTTATTCACCACGCGTTCCAAGTGCCCGACTTTTAAAAGTCGACAGTCGACAACAGTCGCAATGTGGTATCAACGTTTTCACTCTGTCATAATCCGGTGCGAACGCGGGAGTTTCCCATGCGGGAGGGACACACTTCCAGGTTTTTCGCTGAAAACCCAGCTTGGTGTACCATAGAAGCGGCGAATTTGCTGCAGGGCCCAAAACAACATGCTATGTTTTCGATTATTTATTTTTCCTTGTCTTTCTCATATTTTTCCAGTTTCAACATTTTTTCACTCATATTTATCACGTTGATATACGTCATCAGGTTGCAAATAAGGCGGGTTTAGTAGGGGGGAAAATGACTAAATTACCCTCAACGTACACAAGAAAACGGGTTTAGCTCGGATGTGACCCAATTTTCTGTCAAAGTTGCGGGAGGTCCCAACCGGAAAGCAAACAACACCCGTGCATGTAAGAGCACTGACAAGGGTGGGAGGAAGACGTGGGGACGCCACTAGTCATAACGCACGAGAGTTTGCCCAAGAGTTTGACAGATAATTTTTCAAGCGACCGCTCCGTACACGCTCCTAAAACTCCGCATACGCGCAGAGGAGCGATAAACGTCTCGTTGGTTGGCATGCTGGCTGCCATGGCAAGCAGTGCTGCTGGCGGCGACATCGAGCCCCGTCTCCGCCGTGTCTTCCCGACGCTTGCCGACAAGACGCTCCGCTGGTTGGCGTGTCGCCACGTGGGTCAGACGTTGGTGATGTGTTCACTTTTGAGGATGAGCACGGCCCGAAATATTTAACATCTCAACATTATTGCTATTTAGCACTTCCAACGTCGCTTTACCGGTACCTCGTGGTATGTTGGGGTCTATGATTAACGTAAAAGCTTTGAATTAATAAATTGTGATATCATATTTGAGCTAGCCCATGTATTATTATCTTCTTCACCCTATTCCTCCAGCACGACGGCTACCAATTGCTTATACGTGGTTCGATGGTTGATGTTTGGACCCAATGGTTGCAAGCGGCGTGCCTATCTCGCCACGTCTTTCCGAGGACGATGTTGCGCAGCACAGTAAGTTGGATCCATAGTTCCAGCACAGTTTCACAGCGGGTTGAAGGTCACTGCTAGGAATCGCGCGTTCCATCAGCATCACACCGCGTGCTCCGGCTTGGGCCAAGGACTCCGCCGTCTTATTCCTTGCCATGCCAACATGGCTGGGGATTCACAGCAACGTAGCGTCTTTTCTCTCCGAATAAGATTATCCACTTTCTCCAGTCAGTGCTCTTATCGAGGCCGGTCTGGCGTAGTAAGCAGGGGGCTTACAGTCCAAATAATGAATCGTGTTTATTCATGGGATTGAATGAAAGTCAGTGATTGGAAGAAAATGTGCATCTCTACAACGGAAATGGACACCTAGCCTAGAACCCGAAACGCTTTCACCGTTTTCCACAACGGGAGTGCACCCATCCCCGGGCGCCCTTGGGGCGGTCTGTATTACGTGCGCGTGGACAGAATGCGATGAAATGCCCTTTATTGCCAGCTCCAGAAGCCGCCGCCAGAGGTTGTCTACTTTCTGAGTTCGGCTTGAGAAGGGCCGACTTATGGCTTCAGATTTCTTCAAAGTAAGTGCTGTTCACTAGCAAGCTTGACTTTAATTTGTGGGCGTCTGTTCGCCGATGCCACTCGCTCCTGCACCTACATATCAGCAGCGAGGGTCTGCTGCGCCTCCTCATAACTACCTCTGCGGAGGCTCAGCAGAAACAGAGCAGAAGCGTTTCCAAAATGCTGGACGCGTCGGACATTGTAAATTCTTGGTGTGGCGCGGTTACTTCGGGTCACCGGCTTAAATGCAGCTCATAGTCTGATTTTGTTCGGTTCTGTCGCGACTTGGGTTTTTCCCCAATCACGATCGCCAATTAAAGCACGGAAGTCGGCGCTGGGGAAAGGGAGGGGAAGGCTGAAGGTGAGCTGCTGCTCACCTTCGGGGACGTTAAGTCAAACGGTATTGCACGGCGCGACATCCATTGCTTTGTATTAGAAGGCATTGCTTGCCCCTTTCATTTGTTTTGCATTATCGTGCTGCTGATTACCAAGAGCACTCGTCAGCTTGAGATACAAGGTGTTCGCCACAGGAGCCGCGCGCATCGTCAATCTTTGCGACCATACCGCAAACGGTACGCGCGACCCCCCCCCCCCCCCCCCTCCTCATGCCCTCCCCCGCGCCGTCTCGTGCCCTCTGTCCATCCACCTGACCGGTCCGCTACTGCTACTGACCGGAACACAGCAGCGCGTGCCGACGCCGTCAAGGTCGAGCGCGCGCGCTGCCCGAGCGAGGCGGGCTCCTCCGCTGCGGAGATCGCCGAGTCAGGCGGCGGATCATCGCGTGTCACGCCGCCAGGTGATGAGGGCAGCGGCCATCGGACCCGGTCGCAGTGTCGGCCGGCTCTTGCCCTGAGGCGGTGTGGTAGCGGCAGGCAGCCCTCGGGTGATCAGGCAGAGAGGCGACGACGGCACGGACGAGCTCCTGTTGGCTAGTCTGAGAGGCCCAGGGATATCACGGGGGATTGAGGCTGGCTTTTGGGAGGTTGAGCGCGTTGTTGGGTCAGTGGCTGGTTAACTCTCTGCCTTTTGTCTGGAAGCGGCGCCTGCAGAGACCGCTTCTAGTGAAGACAGCAGTCGCAGGCAGTTTGTGCGGTGACCTTCTGAACAGTCTTCTATGGTTGACTGAAAATTTGCGTTGTAAGGGGCGCAAAGAGCTCGTAAGGGGCGTAATCTGACGCAGAAGCAGCGGTGAAACACGTGCACTGATCAAGAGCTCTTCGAATCCCGGCGTGAAGGTCAAGACCAGTGTGAAGGCCAGTGCAAGTTGGAGCATCAGCGGGAAGCGCTCTGAAGTTTTCTTGAGGAATTTTGCCTGCCAAATCGCATTGGCTATTTTTGGCCTACTTATTGGCTATTAGGCCTATCATTTAACACTGCATTGCGCAGCACACGAGAGCCCGTGAGAGATAATACCACGATCCGATTATCTGCGCGCTTCCAGTAATCGTGCGACTATGCTAGGTCAGCTTCAGGTCATGTGTCTGGCGCTGGGGCTCTTAGCCGCGCCCGTCTGGGGTCAAGAGGGGCCACCGGGTCAGCTCAGGTCGCCGCTGATGTCTCGCGAAGGTCAGGCGGCCGGTGCACGGGAATCGCACCGAGACCGAAAAGCTCTGCAGGGGTCAAGCCAAGGTCAGGCGGATGGGGTTCCAGAAGGTCGTCAGGGTCAAGGAATCGGCACTTTGAGGCCTGAGCCCAGCCAGCGTCCCCGAGCGTCGCCGTACGTGGACTACGGCGATATCTATGCCAGCACAGCGGGCTACGCCCCGGCGACGTACACGGCGCGACCTCGCTACTACGGTCCGGGTGAGTGGGGGGGGGGGGGGGGGGAGGCAGCGTCTGGCCCCAGAGCCGCAGCCGGCGCCGCGGCTGGTGTTAGGCACTTGTCACCCTCGCATGTTGTCCTTGGAAACTTTAACACCAGAAAGCACCACGGGGGACAAAGTGTATACAAGTGACACCTGAAGTGCGCCTTGAGCAGGTCTCAAAGTGAGGGGTGGTGTGATTCTCGTGTGATCCCGTGATCATTTTTAGATGCTCCAGGCGCTCTGGGCATGAGCGTTGAACACTTAAGTTCATTTTCGATCTAACCTATACCGACGAGTTATCATTCGGAGTCCCTTAACGTGAAGTCCCTTGGAGTCCCTTGAAGTCCCTTGAAGTCCCTCAACACCACCCCTTTTTCACCCCCCCCCCGCGGTACATCATCACCATCCTCGCGTAGGGTACAGCCAGGCGGCGCGGTACTACAGTAACGCATACGAAGTCGACGACCTAGCAGCGGCCGGGGGCTACCACCAGCAGCAGTCCTACGGCCACCACGAGACCTGCGACTGCTCACAGGTCAGAGGTTCGCAGGCGTGCGGCTTCGGGTCACGGCTCCGGTCGGGTCACCCGGGTGTGACCTTCGTAGTGAGGGATTGGTTCAGGTCAGCCGGATGTGACCTTCGTAGCAGGGGACGTTTTGTTTCTTTAAAGGTTACACTGACTTCCCGGTCAGTTTTATGACATGCCATGCCGCACGTGTTTGGAAGCTCTAAGCTACTCACAATCTTGTGAAATGTAGCGCGCATGCAATGCATAGAGAAGATCAAGCTTTATCGCCTGTAGGTCTTGAAGTCGGTCTGTTCACAGTCAGTTCGATATGGCCCAGCGTAAGAATGACAAAACGTGCTGAGTCTCTGCAGGGTGCATCGTTGTCCCTCGTACTACACGCAGTGTCCTGCTGGCCACCCGCTGTGTCCTGCTGACTACCTGCTGTAATCTGCTGACAATGCGCTGTGATCTGCTGACTTCCCGCTGTGATCTGCTGATTACCCGCTGTGATCTGCTGATTATCCGCTGTGATCTGCTGACCATCCGCTGTGATCTGCTGATTATCCGCTGCGATTTGCTGATTACCCGTTGTCTTTTGCTGACTACCCGCTGTGACCTGCTGGTTACCCTTTGTGATCCGCTGATTATAAACTATGATCTGCTGATTACCCGCTGTGATCTGCTGATTACCAGCTATGATCTGCTGATTACCCGCTGTAGTCTGCTGATTACCCCTGAATTCGTCATGCCGACGTTGTCTAGAATGGCCGTCAGATCCATAATGTGACCATAGGACCACTCCGCTGTGATCTGCTGATGACTGGCACTGATTCTCAGCTACTCAATCTCCATCACCTGCTGCTTTCGCATATCGGCGCTGTCCCCTGCCAAAATGCCCGCACTATGACCTGCTAAACTACCTTAAGCACGACGCTCCTGACCTGCCGGCTGACCCGTCGCCCTTCTCGCAGTATGACCTGGCGTTGCTGACCTTGCCGCAGTATGACCTGCTGGCGCTGCTGACCTCAGTCAGTATGACTTGACGACCTTGCCGCAGTACGACCTGCTGGCGCTGCTGCCCTCCGTCAGTATGACTTGCTGGCCTTACTGCAGCATGACCTGGCGCTGCTGACCTTGCCACAGTACGACCTGCTGGCGCTGCTGGCCGGAGGAGCGGCGCTGGCCGCGCTCGGCCTGTTCCTGATCCTGCAGGCGCAGGCCGGCGGCGGCCGCGGGCTCGGCCTCTCCGCTGAAGGTCAGTCCCTGCCGACCAGGTCACCATCGGCTGCCACCTTGCGCCCGTGATGCAGTGCTTGAGGTGTCAGACACAGTGGAGAATGCGCCCGGCTCCGATTTCCACTGCACGAAGTTGGCCCCGGTTTGGGCCGGGAAGTGCAGTCGCCGATAATCTCCGAATGAAATGTGTCGGTCAATGATCTAGCGATCGCGGCTGGTGTCACCACTGGTGCCGCGCCGCTAACCCCCTGAGACAGCGCTCTGCCGGGGAGGCACTAACACCAACCTCCTCAGCACGAACTGATCTACAGCTGACCCCAAACAGTGCTTAAGGAACTGCCAGGGGCCCGTCGGCGGCCGTTTGACGTGCTAACATGATATGAGAGCATCAGATGGCTTGTTGAATGCACGCCACGAGCTTCCGCGGAGAATCGGGCCTGCTTCCTGGCCGAGGCTCATCGGTCGCCCGTCCTCACGACCGTGGTCGGTGTTCTAGAGTGTCTGCCGCCGCCCTCTCTCACGACCGTGGCCGGTGTTCTAGGGTGGCTGCCGCCGCCCTTCCTCACGACCGTGGTCGGTGTTCCAGGGTGTCTGCCGCCGCCCTCCCTCACGACCGTGGCCGGTGTTCTAGGGTGTCTGCCGCCGCCCTCCCTCACGACCGTGGTCGGTGTTCTAGGGTGTCTGCCGCCGCCCTCCCTCACGACCGTGGCCGGTGTTCTAGAGTGGCTGCCGCCGCCCTCTCTCACGACCGTGGCCGGTGTTCTAGGGTGTCTGCCGCCGCCCTCCCTCACGACCGTGGTCGGTGTTCTAGGGTGTCTGCCGCCGCCCTCCCTCACGACCGTGGTCGGTGTTCTAGGGTGGCTGCCGCCGCCCTCCCTCGCGACCGTGGCCGGTGTTCTAGGGTGTCTGCCGCCGCCCGTCCTCACGTCCGTGGCCGGTGTTCTGGGGTGTCTGCCGCCCTCCCTCACGACCGTGGCCGGTGTTCTAGGGTGTCTGCCGCCGTCCGTCCTCACGACCGTGGTCCGTGCTCTAGAGTGGCTGCCGCCGCCCTCCCTCACGACTGTTGCCGGTGTTCCAGAGTGGCTACCGCCGCTGCTGGCGGGCGCCATGCGGGCCGCTCTGCCTGACCAGCCGGACAAGATCGCCCCCCTCGCCGTGAACGCCACGTGCCGCGTGGCCCGCCGTCGAGGGACGCCGGCAGAGAGCAGAGGTCAGGTCGGGCGCCGCTCCTGGCCGCCGTGGGCTGCGGAGCGCTACTGTGATGCCACGCATGCCCGAATCGCGTCGCGTAGTTTTGTCGAGCGTGCGTGATTCTTCTTTGGGAAGTTGGGATTTATGGCCAGGAAGTTACCATCGTGCATGGCTATTTTCTACACCACTGCTGTAAAGGACCACATTCTGTAGCTGCTTCGCAGGTAGATTATATTGCACAGCTAAAGACACCGAAAATTCACTTCGTCTCCGATTTTATCGATAAGGCACGCGTGAGGAGTTCAACTCTGAAACCAAGGCGCTTGTGGCGCGTGTGATCAACGGCTGTTGTGGTGCGACTCAAAACTGCGCAGGGTCGCAGTCTGTTGCATGTTGTCAGTCATTCTGATAAGGCGCCGTGGTGACAACTGGACGGGAACGAACTTGATTTTCACGGCGCTTTAGCTCCAAGAGAAAATGGGTCATGTTAACCGGCTGTGTGGGGGAAGCTCCTTGACGTACCAATCTGCGTGTGGTGCGTTATTTTGCCTGCTCTAGGCCGGTAGCCAAGACTCATGGTGGCGTCACTTTGCCGCCGAGAAATGCTTGTCGTTTGTACGAGTCTCATCCATGCACGTTTTTGTGGGCAGGCTAATTGGCGTCGGTTTTGCTCATTGGCATCCGAGCTGCGGTGGCAGCAACAGTGATCACTGTGCGTGACTTGACCTGACCTGGCACATCGGGCCTCTGGGGAGGCGGCCACGGTCAGTTTATATTCAGCCCCGCTTCGACTCCCCAGGGTGTACAAGCTCACACCATAACTGTCCATCAGGTCATAGCATATGTGTCACGTGACCCGCCGACGACACGCCTGACCAGCGGGCTAAGGTGACGACAGCCAAAGCATAGGGCCTGACAGCCTGACTGGAACAGGCTACAGTGGCAGCCACACTGTGCGCGTGTCTGACCCCACCTGACCTGACCTGCGCCAACAACGGTGCCTGCAGCGCTCGCCCTTGACCTGATGTGCCGACCGACAGGCT
>NW_023595962.1:1589260-1659260 GCF_011947565.3 Pollicipes pollicipes
AACGATCGGTCATACAGCGTGCAATGTGTCCCGCCCCGTCAGGGGTGCCCGACCCGCCAGAGCCCTTACTGTACTGTGTCCCGCTCTCGCAGGGGTAGCCGACCCGACAGGCCTGCGGCTGGCGGCACGTCTGGCCGGGCTGCTGGCGGAGCAGAGTCCGCACTGTATGCCGGCCCGGCTCTGCAGACTTAGCGTCGCCGCGGCTGGCCACGGCGAGCCGTACGGCACGGCCGTGCGATTGGCCAGGTTAGTAGCGCCACCTATACTATACTGATGAAGATGCACGGACTCTTCCGGCGTGCTTCCCCTTCCGCCGTGCTTCAGCCTGTCATACCGGCCATGTTTCAGCCTATCCAACCTCTCGTGTTTCAGCCTGCCGCTGTCTTACCTGCTGACCCAGGTCCACCCGGGCACCGAGTTCTCCAGCTTCTGCTCGGCCGTCGAGCGGTCCGTCTCGGGCGACTGTGGCGACATCTATCAGAAGTGCGAGCAGCGCCTCCAGCGGCGACCGGAGGAACCTCAAGACGATTCTGTCGCCGGGAACAGCGCCGATATGCACGGAACGTGACGAGGCGGCACGTTCACATGCTGAGACGGGCAATGGGGGAAGACGTATTGTTTTCGCAGCGTGGGCTATAGCACGCATATTGGCAAGGGCATTTGAAGGGCACTGTAGTCGGATGTCTTGGGACACGTGAGCGCTGACACCTGATTGGAATCAGGACGCCGGGCTTTTACTTCATCACAGGGACGGCGCCTACCAAAAATCAGTTTTTAGTTTGACGTTCCTAGAACGAAACGATATTTGTTATGCAAAACAGCAGCAAAAGCAAGTCAGAAAATCCACAACAAATGAAATATTGCCACTTTCCCGGTTTTTTTTGGGCCATACCACTGGCCCATCCGGCTATTGCCGAACCGTCATAAGGCGACACTTCCATCGTATGCTACCTCCCACATGATCGATGTCCATATGACATTTATAGAACCATTACAGCATGGAGACCATTCTTAGCAAGAAGAATCGTACTAGGTGACATCAAACTATTACGCCCCAACTATCTAACACTTAATAGCAAACATGGGTACACCCCTCAGCTGCAATAGCACGATTTTCCACTATATTTTCTTAGTCCTGCTCGGTCTGTCGATGTGTTTATAATGCTAAATATGCCACGGCATTTTTCGTTTAGGCGGTGAAATTGCGCGCAATGACCGCAGAAGGCGGTATCAAATAACACCTGACATAATGTATGTTTTTCGAGAGTGAAACATGGCTTCCTAATAGGATAACAGAATGTACGACACAAACGATACACCGGAATCAAGGAAGCAAAGGCATGAAGATGAAAAACACTACCTCACTACCAGGCGGTGAAATCGCGCGTAATGACCGCAAAAGGCGGTATGAAAAAACACATGGTTATAATATATGTAACTGACGGGCGAAACGTGACATCTTAATGGGACTACGGAGAATGCACGCCACAAACGCTACGCCGGAATCAAAGAAGCAACCACAAGACGATGAAGAACACGGACGCGCCCGACGAGCCTGCCTTCAGCATGCTCGCACGCTTCCTCTGCCGGTCCGCGTCACCGGCAGAGGCGCCGCCGGCGCCTCTCGCTCTAGTCCGGTGGAGAGGTGCTGCCGCGGCCCGGCGCCGTCGCCGCCCAGCGCGCGCACCTCACGGCGGAGATCAGCCCGCGGCGGACGCCGCACAAGTCAGTGCACAATGCGCGCAGAAGACCGGAAGATCGCTCTTCATCAGGCAGGAGGTCGCTGTTTAGCCTCACAACGGGGCGCAGCGCTCCGCCTTCGAGCGACTCTTACACGCCTGTCAGTGTATCCTACACTTTTGACACTCCTGCGAGCGCATCCCGCACCTTTCAACGCTCCTGTGAGTGCATCCCGCACTCTTAACACTCATGTGAGTGCATCCCGCACCTTTTAACACTCCTATGAGTGCATCCCGCACCTTTTAACACTCCTGTGAGTGCATCCCGCACTTTTTAACACTCTGGTGAGTGCATCCGCACTCTTAACACTCCTGTGAGTGCATCCCTCACCTTCGCACACACCGATGAGCCGGGAGCTCTTTCGATCCTCGCCAGCCATGGCGGTGCTCTGGGACAAATAAGAGGGATGGGAAGCGTGGTGGAGCGGAGCGTGAAAAGGGCGCCACATGCAGGTCATCACGGGTCTGGGACGCCGCCATGGACGGGGAGCCGCATGGGGATCGCGCAGGCGCTCGAGCCGGACACGGACTCCCGCCACACCGGCTACGATAAGCCGCCATTGGGCCGGCTTATCGTAGCCGGCATGGCAGTGACGACGTCTGTGGGATGGGGAGAGGGGGGGGGGGGGGGTGATTTGGGCCTTAGGGTGTGCGGTCTACCCTGGTTGTGTGGCGTTAGGAGGCGGCTCAGAGTGCAGGGGTCAGCAGGAAGCCGGGGAACATCTGACCTTAGGATGACATATCAATGCGAACACGTGTCAAACGTGCACTTCACGGAGACACGTGGCACAAGGCCCACTCTGGAAATGTTCCCGTCCGGCGCGCTCTCGCCAGCTTCCACTGGTGACATCCACGACTGCCCCTACGCGCGGGGTCGTGGGGCGTTGCGAGCATGTGGGGTGAGGTCGTGCGCGTCAGTGGCTGCAGCTGGCAGCTTCCACGTCTGCAGTGATCCTCCCAGAAACAACAGTCTGCCCCGAACCGTTTATTGGAAAAACAAACACGACCGGATGCAATAGACCAAAGTGCGCGCAGAAGCACAAGCAAACCGTAAATAACCCAGCGCGGTGAGACGCTACCGCCATCTAACGGTGACGCTGTACACTTGCAGTGCGGACCGCCACCGACAGGCGGCCGCGGCACACGATCGGGGAGGGGCGGCCGGCGCTCCCCGCAGCGCCGCCGACCGTCTGAAGGCGAGGCGGGGGACCGAGACGCCGACCGCAGCGCGCGACCCTGCCCGGCGGCGCGCAGCGGCGGCGACGGCGCGGTGGTGGCGAGCGTGACTCCAGACCGGCCCGGGCGCGCGGCGGCGACGGCGGCGGCGCGGTGGTGGCGATCCCGGCGGCGCGGTTAGTACATGCGGCGCGGTGCGGCGGGCGCGACTCTGCGGAGGCCAGACGGGTGCGCGTCAGAGGGCGGCCGAGCCGCGCCGCGCCGCGCCGCGCGCGGCCGGCTCACGCGGGGCGGGACGGGGCGGGGCGCGGGCCAAGTCTCATCTGGCGGGACCCGCGGGCGACGCCGGCGCCACATCTGTCGGGCCGCGGGCGGCGCGCTGAACACGACTCGTCACCGGACGGACGCCGGCCGCACGTGACCGCCCCACACGCCGGACCGCCGGCGGACCGTCCGCAGTCAGTTAGCTGGGCACATACACACCACACACACACGCACACATCGACAGACACCGACGCACACGCGCGCGCACGCACACACACACACAAACACATCCACATAGAGAGAGGGGAGAATGGACAGCGAACGCAGGCAAGCCATGCACGCCGCCAGCGCCCCGAGTAGAGGAGACGACATACCGGCCACGCCAGTGTCCACAGCCGCCGGCGTTCACAAGCAGGGCCACGGCCAACAGCCGACGGCACCACACCGCACCACAACATACCGCACCGCACCGCACCGTACCGCACCACACCGCACTAGACCACACTGCACCGCACCGCACCGCACCGCACCGACCGGCGCCAACTCGCGCCGCAAGCGTCCGCCGGGGGGCGCGCGCGGCCCACCTCAGGCGCCACACACCGCCGCCGCCGCCCGGGAGGCGCTAGCGACACCTCCACGACGCGCGCAGGTGCCGCCCGCTAACTGAAACGCCAGGGAGGAGCCGGGGTCGGCCGGCCGCGCCGTGCATGTTCGGTGGCGGGGGTCACAGCGCGCCACAGCGGCCAGCGCGAGGCGACGGCACCAGACGGCGCTGCATGCGACGCGGGACGGTACGCCAGTGGATTAGCACGCAGAGGAGCACACGCCAGTGTTAAGACGATCAAAGGACAAAGAGAACGTGCAGTGCACTAAGAGGTCGCGCGTGACAGTGCCAAGTGCGAAATTACTGTGACATGGAAAACGCTCAATCATTTACCCGCGCCACCTGCCGCCTAGCGAATGGCACCCAAGCAATCAGATGTGACACGATGACCTGCGACGCATGCAGCGATTGAAAAGCTATCTCAGGTCTCAACACTTACAAAACAAGCCCGGCAGTCCCTCCAACCGCGCCCGCACTGCGTTCCACCCCGTCCGTTTGCAAGAGGGTGCAGCCAGACCAACTCACCACACGCGAAAGCCGTGCAGGCACGCGGGCAACACAACAGTGCCCTGCCCGCGTGTGTGATCGGCGAGGCTGTGATGCCCTCACGGATAAGACCAAGGCGGGCGAGCAGGCGCGGGTGTGACTGAAGACGGCCAGGCGAGAGATTGCGCCGTCCCAGAGGTACGGGCGTCATCACTTTCAGACGAAACATAAAACTAGACACTGCGCTTCCACGCCCTCGCGCTCTGACGCCCTTCGCCACCAGGGGCCTGACTGACCTGTCACCAGGGGCCTGAATGACCTGTCACCAGGGACCTGACTGACCTGTCACCAGGGGCCTGACCAACCCGTCGCTAGGGCCTGATTGACCTGTCACCAGGGGCCTGACTGACCTGTCAGGGGCCTGACTGACCTGTCATCAGGGCCTAACTAACCTGCCACCAGGGGCCTGACTGACCTGTCACCAGGGGCCTGACTGACCTGTCACCAGGGGCCTGACTGACCCGTCGCTACGGCCTGACTGACCTATCATCAGGGGCCTGACCGACATGTCGCTAAGGGGCCTGACTGACCTGTCACCAGGGCCCTGACTGACCTGTCATCAGGGCCTAACTAACCTGCCACCAGGGGCCTGACTGACCTGTCATCAGGGGCCTGACCGACATGTCGCTAAGGGGCCTGACTGACCTGTCATCAGGGCCTGACTGACCTGTCACCAGGGGCCTGACTGACATGCCGCTAGAGGGCTGACTGACCTGTTGTTAGGGCAGGGGCCTGGCTGACCTGTCACCAGGGGCCCAACTGACGTGTCGCTAGGGGCCTGACTGACCTGTTGCTGGGGCGGGGGTCCGACTGACCTGTCACCAGTGACCTGACTGACCTCTCACAGTGACCTGACTAACCTGTAGGAGGCCGGGCCGCGTCTGTCGTACAGCGGCTCCTCCGTGTCGTAACGCCGCGGCGGCGGCCCGTACGGGTCGTGCATCGGAGGCAGCGCCGCCGTTCGACGCCGGTCGTACAGGTCGTACGCGTCGTACGTGTCGTAATAGCCCTGCGGTGGAGGCGGCGGCGGCACGGCGTCATAGCGGTGTCGGCACGACGGTGGCGCGTTGCGTGCCAGCACCTCCGCAATGGCACGGTCGCTCGCGGCGAGCAACGGCAGGCTGCGGGCATGCACGACTTTCGCATACTCCTTTAGCCTGGGGCTTGCTTATCGCCACAAAGCTATAGCTTTGGTACCTTTGGCCACTGCAGCTAAACAGCCGCCGCCTTGGAAGCATGCACGTTTACCTGCCAGACTTGAAGTAAAAGCTCCCGGCTTAACCGACCCATCAGCTCGGAACCCTGCAGTGCCGCCGAGTCACTGCGATCGCGCGACAGCAGAACGCAACTGAACAACGCCGCCGCAGCCCTCATCGCTACCGCCGACCACACCACAGCCGTCACCACCGCCGCCACGCGCACAGCTCGGCTCGCGCCCACAGCCGCCGGCCGGCGCCTGACCTCGTAGTAGGTGTCACGTCTGGCGGCCGGGTCGTAGTAGACGTCGCGGCGGTAGGCGGGCGGTGGCGGCGCGTACGCCGGGTACGGCGCGTAGCGGGCGCGCTCGCGGGCGCCGGCCGACGCCGCCGCCGCCTGGTAGCCTGCCCAGGCGTCGGTCGGTCCGGCCGGCGCGCCGTACCCCACCAGGTCCTGCCTGTGGGTGCGCGGCCGACGAGGGGTCAAGCGGGGTCACACGTGATCAACAGGGGTCACACAGAGCCAGCAGGGGTCTCGCGGGGTCATACGTGATTAAAAGGGGTCACGTAGGGCCGGCAGGGGTCACGAGGGGTTATCCTTGATCAACAGGGACCACGCAGGGCCAGCAGGGGTCACGCCGGGTGAGGGGAGGTCACGAAGTGTCAGCAGGAGCCACGGGGAATCACCAGTGGCCGAACACGGTCCGGAGGTCGCACAGGGTCAGCCGGAACACATACAGGGTCGGCGGAGGTCGCCAAGGTTCACGAGGGATCGGCGGACTCCGCGAGCTCAGGACGGAGCGGAGCACCACGGACAGGCCCGCAGAGATAAAGCGGGGCGGTGCACCGATTAGCACGAGACCGCGGCGGCTCCAACTGAGCGCCCCGGCGCGTGCCCACCGAACAACGACAACAAAACGCCCACGTACACACACTCGGCCCCCTTCCATCCCCCCTCCACTATTGATCACATCGCGGAACATTTCCACACAAGACCAAAAACGACACGCCCATCCTTCACCCCGCTCCACTCCATGTACGTGCAGCCACACCGCTCCATCCCGACCGCCGCCTCCGCACTGACCGTCCACAGTCCTTGCTCCAGTGGCCGTGGCTGCCGCAGCGGAAGCACATGTCGGCCTTGTCCATGCCAGGCACAGGCCGCACGCTGCTGGTGGACATCTGCACGCGGATGTCCTGTCCGTGCAGCTGGTAGCCGTTCAGGGCGTCGATGGCCGCCTGAGCCTGCTCCTCGCCCTCCATGTGCTGCCGGAGGCCGGGGTCAGGGGTCAGAGGTTATGGGGGTCAGAGGTCATGGGTCATGGGGGTCAGAGATCAGGGGTCGTCTGGTCATGGGTTCATGGGATCAGAGGTCATGGGGTCAGGTGGTAATAGTGAGTGGTGGTTAGTATCGGGGCAGATAAGGGTCAAGGTCAGGGATCAAGTTCTAAAGGTCAGAGCTCAGGGGGGCAGGTCTCATCATTCCAATGTCATCATACAGAACCAGGAATGTATGGTCTATGCTCTGGGCCACGGGTCAGGTCACGGGTCAGAGGTCGAAGCCACAGCTGGCTGGAGTTATCACCTCAGTCATTTATCACAGCCAAGACATGATATGCCCTGTGACTGTGACCAAGGTCACGTCGGTCAAACTTCTGTGTTATGCAGAATAACCAGGCCACTACAGCCAAGGTCACTAAGGCCACATTTAATGTGTACTGCAGCAGGACAAGCACAACCATGCCACTACAGTCAAGGTCACTGAGGTCACATTTATAGCACAACCATGTCACTACAGTCTGGGTCACTATGGTCATGTATACTGCAGTCAAGGCTGTATCAAGGAACTAGTCATGGTCAAGGTTCATTGCACCGCTGCGTGCGGGTGGTCGTGACATCAGCGCAACAAGTTAATGTGTCATCTTAACGTCTCAAGGTGAATAACCATGTCACACCCTGTCAGCTTATTACACTGCACATCTGTTGCTACCATGTCATGAAGTCAAATCATCACATTACATTATCATCATGCCATACCATCATGGTTTTATATCAAAACCTGTCCGTTATTACCACGTCATGAAGTCAAATCGTCACGTTACATTATCATCATGCCATCATGTTATCATAAGACACATGGAACATCACACTCTTGTGTCACACCATCACGATGTCGTAAATCACATCAGTTATCCACATGGTCGTGCCAGCATGTCAAGATTCATCACAGCATCACATGATCATCCCGCCATTATGATGATGGAATGTCCTACAAGGACTTCGCAGAATGCGCCGGGATGGGGGAGGTATGAGAAGGACACCCCCCTCCACAAGTGAATGAGAAATTACACCCCTGATGTTACAACGACTGACCACCATGCTGTGACGTCATGTCAACATGCCACGTCACACCATGGTATCATATCACACCACCATGTCCTCAAATCACACTACCACATTTCACGCCAAGTCACCGTGTCGTCACCGCGTCACGCCACGTCACATCACGTCACACCCGAGTCATCACACTGAACCCCCACCTCGCCTCACCTGACCTCACCTCACCCCACCACACCTCACCCTACCTCACTTCACCCCACCTCACCTCACCGCACCTCAACTCACCTCACCTCACCTCACCTCACCTCACCTCACCTCACCTCACCTCACCTCACCGCACCGCACCGCACCGCACCGCACCGCACCGCACCGCACCGCACCCCAACTCACCTCACTTCACCCCACCCCAACTCACCCCACCTCGTCTCGTCTCGTCTCGTCTCGCCTCACCCCACCCCACCCCACCCCACCCCACCTCACCTCACCTCACCTCACCTCACCTCGCTACCGCACCTCATCACCTCGCCTCACCGCACGTCACCACCGCACCTCACCCATCACCAGGCCATCGGCCGGCAGCGACGCACCACAAAGGCGTAGTTGGAGATGATGTCGGCCTCCACGACAGTCCCGTGGGCGGAGAACAGGCTGCGCAGCTCGTCCAGCTGCGTGTCCTTGTGGATGTTGCCCACGAAGATCTTGCACCTGGCGGCATGCGCACCACTCGGTTGGCTGCCGGTCAGACGGAGACGAGGCGTTGCGCTCGCACGGCCGACCCGCCGGGGTCACCCGGAGGTCAGAGGCCACGATGGGACCACGGTGGCGGTCCAGCTCACGGAGGGAATGGGGCAGGAGCAGAGTCGGAAAGCTAGTTTCCCTTTTCAGTGAGAAAATTATAATTAAAACGCGCAGCGAAACCTGATGGCCTTGCACTCTGTACAACACTGGCACTTAGCGTCCATTCCTTAGTAGCACTAGCCATTCCAAATCCATTCCAAATACCATGCACTAGCTGGTTTCAGTGATACATGACCGTCGTCAAAGACAGTGGAAAATCAGCAGCTTGCAATTCTGAAAGTTTCATAAGTGTGACGGTTTCAGGTTCCATAAGTGTGATGAAAAGCTTTGCTCTACCATTTCCGCACATGTTGCATCCACACAACACTAAACTTTCTGAGCCTGGAGAGCAGCTAGAATCCAATGCTCAAAACATTGCACACCTGTTGCATGATTCCCCAGCACACATCAAACCAGTGTTGTGGTTGAAATGGCATGCAAGCCCCCACATTGCCCACATGGACACTTAAGAATAGTGGGTACTGCGGGTGCCAAGGTATTATCTATCCCGCCTGAGGAACAGATGCTGGCGCAACATTACACCCACCCACGCCCCTGCTGACCTACATACATTTCATCTCGGACCATGGGTGTAGTTTCCTATCCAGTTGGGGGGGGGAGGGGGGGGGGGCTACAGCTTCCCCCTCCAACTTTGAAAAGAACGTTGGTCTAACCCATAAAGAAAACATTGTTGTTTTTTGGGCAGAGGCTGAACATTAATCTGCTCAGTCTCAAACCTCCCCAAAACATATTTGCAAAACTGCTCACCTGTCTGGCACTTTAGAACACAGCTGCTATGTGATGGGGGGGGGGAGGGGGAGAGGAGGACTGCAGCAGCGGCGGAGGCAACTTCCACCTCATAAAGCAAATTTTACTCCACGCAGCACCTGCTACATCTACCCACCGGCAACGGCCCCGGTCACAGCACTTCCAATGGCGTATGGTGCTGACCTGAATCGATCTATGGCCTTTATGGTCTCCACCCGACCCGCTGCCGCCGCCCAAGCGCTAATGAGAAACGACGGAGGCTAGGAATGCTACAGAATTAATCCAAACCTTTTGAATGGATGTATTTCCGGGATCAGAGCTCACGCTCAGCGGTGCTTGTTGTGTGAGCCTTGACACCTGCCATCTGATCGCGCCACTTCATGTGAACGGCAGAATTCGGTGGCGAAGGCTTAACGTGCCGCAATGCCCGGCACGGTCCGTCTGCCCTCTGACGTCGACGGGTCTTTATCGCGACCGCTGCCACCGGCCGCAGGGCATAGCCGTCAAGGCCAGACAGCGAGCGCCCAGAGTGACTCGAACTCACCCCACCATGGGTGGGTGAGTCAGATGGCAGGCGCCCTATCCAACTGACCAATTGGGACGGATGAATGCGTACTGTGTCAAATGCATGAAAAAGAGAGTACCGAAGAACAGTCTTCAACAAAAGAGCCGGTGTCAGTTACAATCTCATGGGTTGCTTTTCTAAGCTTTTCGTGTGTGTTCCGCTCCGCATTCAGCCCGTATGTTATGGTGGAAAATGTGTTCTTTCCAGTGGCCATTTCTACACAAGAGCCAGACACTTCAGGGAGCCCAAGTGCCCAAGCAAGTGTCTTAAGTAGTGTTTGACATCTCCACTATACCTTACATGAAATGAATTCAGTGGAACAGTTGAGAGGTATGTGCAATTATCCACAATTGTTTTCTTATTTGCTTTATTCCAAATAGATGCTATATTCTCAATATATTATAGATATTTTACCACTATCTTAAGTATTTCCAAGCCTCTAAAGCACATTCTTCAAAAGCCTTGTGGAAGTCCAGGAACAGACTATTTCCTGTTATCTGTGTTCCCCCTGGCTGCAGACTCTGCTAGGGGATTCGCCTGTTGTTTGGATTTCGGCGGATCGCAGCTTCCCCGGAGCACCGTTAGATGTCACCACATGTTAAAGCCTGCCCGTTGTCCAGATAGATGTCACTACAATATCGCCACCTTCGCTATCGTCCCCCAAGACGTCAGCACCACAACTCTACCTTTTCCATCACGACGCTAGTTGTCACCGCCATAACTCCACCTTCCCCATCACGCCAAATATCAGCACCATAACTCCACGTTCCCTATCCCCCTAGCGCCAGCACCATGACTCCACCTTCCCATGACGCCGATAGATGTCAGCAGCGGCGCGCTCACCTGCCGCGCCGCGCCATGCCGCGCTTGTTCAGTCCTGTGCTGAGCTCTACCACCATGGCCTTGCCGCACACCTCGCGACCGTTGAGCGCAGCGATGGCGCGCTTTGCTTCCGACTCGTCCTCCATGTGCTGCAGTGGACATGGGAGGAGAGATGAGTCAGGTCAGACATGGGGTGGAGACAGAGCAGACATGGGGCGGAGAGACGAGTCAGATATGGGGCAGAGGGACAGGTCAGACATGGGTGGAAAGACAGGGCAGACATGGGGCAGAGGGACTGGTCAGATGTGGGGCAGAGACAGACTTACTTATGGCACACCCAAAACCTTTGTTCACAAGGAATGGGCTTTTGGCCGTAACACTTTGGGTTAACATAAATAAAAAGTTGCAGCACTTGCCTCCTCTACATAATACCTTCTTTTGTCCATGAAATTTTCTATTTTTGCTCAAATAATTCTGCAACCTCTTGATGTCAGCACAAGTCCAATGGGAGATGACCGTCACCCAGTGTTACTCTCATAATGCCGGCACTTTGCTCAATTGCATCATGGCCAGGAACAAGGAAGCAATGTTTGGCTGGTTATCCCCAAAATCAAATCAGAAAACTCTCAGTGTCACCAATCCCTCCAGTCAACAACCGCCACACAAGCACCAACACACACCCACACCGACAACCACAACCACACACACACGAGCAAGCCCAGAGGTGCCGTCGCATTGCCCGGGCCACTCACCACAAAGCCATAGTTCTTGATGACGTCAGCTTCGACGACCTTGCCGAACGCCTCGAACAGCGGGCGCACGGTGTCGGGGGTGGCGGCGTCGCTCAGGTTGCCCAGAAAGATCTTCACCGTCCCCGACTTGACCGGCATTGTGGCAGCAATTGTGACGGAATTGGGGTAGAGACGGCCCCTGCCGGGAAGAGAGCGGGTCACCCACTGGGAAACAGACGGCCTCCGCCAGGGAAGGGGCGGGTCACCTGCTAGGGAAGAAACAGCCCCTGTTGAGGAGAGAGTGGGTCACCTGCTAAGGAAGAAACAGCCCCTGTCAGGAAAAGAGTGGGTTATCTGCTGGGGTAGAGACTGCACCTGCCAGGGAGAAGGCTAGCACAGCAGCTGCAATGGCTGGAGTGTGGCTGCAGGCTGGCCACTGGAGACGCTCTGCTTCCCCCTTTATAGGGCAATGCAACCACTGTGTACTCTCAGCCTTCCTCTTGGTAATCCATGACACTCTTAATGACATGGAAAATGAGTTAATGACACACGTTGAGTTTGCTAATTTGAAGGCCATGTTGGGTTGAGCTGAGCTCTGAGTTTATGGCAAGGCATGCAAAGACATTCTCTGATGAAAATTTGAGACAATCTCCTGTATGGCGGACCTTCCAGCACTTAAAAAAAAACATGGAGCAAGCTGGTGTCACACAGCAAACGCCATGTGGGTTCTTTTTTTTTTGGGGGGGGGGGTACAAATGTAATTTGACAATTACAGATGGATCATTTCTGGGATCGAAACTCATGCTCAGCAGTCCTCGTGTAAGCCATGCACCCACCATTAACACGCGCTCGGGTGGGGGGCGGGGTCAAATTGACCCCCACAAGGTTTTTCCAGAATGGTTTCCAAAGTTTGCAAAGCTGTAGAAAATTGAATAGCAAATAATTTCACATCAAAAATTTATATGTACCATGTAAGGTCGCTGACCGACGGCGGGTCAAAGTCAGGCCATGCTTTCAGCGAAGGCAATTTCCTGGGAATCCTTCAATTTGATCAACAGAGTGTTAGACGAAGCCATACATCTCTGAGATGCTTTCTTGGGCAACACAACAGTTGAATGAGCGAATTACATTGACCTAAGTTCAGGTATGGTCATACCGAGATCAAAACCAACCTGTTTTCTTACTCCAGGGCTTGCTGTATGGGATAGTTTCTGGTGCTCACTTAAGTTTATTGATAGCAGCAACCACATTCTACAGCTTCCATGGACTTCTTAGGGGTCAAAATACGTCATTGACCTAAAATGACCCATATCAACATTTTTTTAGGATTTTGTTGTTGTTTATTGGAGTTTAGGGGCGCGCCGACTGCGGTGGTCATTTGGCGCCCACACATTTTGTTGTTTTAGGAACATACTGCCTACCTTTATCTTTGTCACTTAGTCAAATGCAAAACTCAAAGCAATCTTGTATGATTTTGGTCTGCTTGACCTTCAAAAGGTCAAAAAGGTCACTGCCCTTGAATTAGAATGTGACGTTTTGCTTAGAAACAGTTATCTACATTCTGGGAGCACTTTGGAGACCAAATGGAACTTGACCTCATTTGAACTTTTGTGTCATGACCTATGAATGCAAAATTTTGACCTAAGTGCCTTCACATACACATCAACATGCCCTGTAAATTTGGAGTCTCTAGCTTTCTTGGTTCCCTAGATCTCAGGGGGGTCAAATATACCCCCACCCCCACCCGAGGGAAGGGTACCTAGCCAGTCACCTGGGCATGTGTCAAACAAAAGAATTCCAGGTCGAAATAGCAGGTGTCTAAAGCGAACCAAACATAACCTGCCACAGGTGCGTGGACTGTACTGCCTATGTAAAGTTTGGTGTAATTTCACTGCATCTCTCAGAAGTTATTCTGGGAAAACCTCTGAGGGCCAAATTGTCCAACACCTAAGCATGCATTAGAGAGCATTCATGTTATTATATAAACCATCAATATTCAAACCACAAAAACTGAGTTTGTGTTTGTAACTTAAATATCTCACAAGCATTACATTTTTGGGAGTAATAACCAAGAAAATTATCCATATATGGGACTAGCATATGAAATCAAAATGCTGTTTTGGAAGTGAAAAACTGAAAATAATATATCTTTACAAGACATCATTCTGTGACACCAATGGTAAAAGCTATCCTGGAAGATTACTGCTGATGCATGACAACCTTTGAGGAACTTTGGACCAACATTGCAGCATATGTCATAGGTAGATAGGTAGATAGGTCTAACCCCAATTAGCATCCCCAAATAGCCAACATTATTGAGAACCATAACACTAAGCATGTGGCTGTGAGAGGATTGGTGCACAAGAGGATCTAGCTGACATCTGGAAACTTAGGTGTCCTTCAACCTGACTAAAGTACCCCTGTTACCAAAATCCACAAGTGCAGCATCACAAAACCCATGTAGATTGGAATCTTTAAACCTAGTCGAATAGCCCATGTTGAATCCAGGAGGATAACATATAGATACCCTGCTCAGGTCAAAGGTGCCACAAGGCCACGTGGGGTGACAAATGCCCCCCACCACACCCAAGCCTGGGGTAAGGCTGCATTCCTGGCTCAGTCAGAGGCCTCAAGCTGAGGTAGAAGCAAACTCCAGACTCCAAGAGCAGTGGCACCTCCAGCTTTGGTGCGTGAGTGCCCTGAGATCCAAGCAGGTGGGCTATGCACCCAAAGCTGAAGAATCATGCCTCAACATGAAGTCAAGGTGCCCAAGACAGAGCCTACAGGCAGATAAGACCTTCTGGCCCAAGTGCATGTAATTGCTAACCCCTGACAGCATGATACCTCTACTACCAGGCAGGGGCATCCCCAGCACTTACAGACACATGCAGAGCAGCCCTACAAGCCCAAATTAAGCCATGTCAAGCCTGCGGGCAAAAGCGAGTTCACGAGAGCAGCCCAACTCAAACCTGAACCTGATGAGGCACCATCAAATCTTGGCAGAGTGCCATTCATGGAAATACTGGCAGAGGAATGCTTAGCAGCACTGTTCCCCAGTCCAAGTGAACAAACTACAACAGCTGTGAGTAGAGAGGTAACCCAGGCACATGCATGGGTTTGTCAAAAACCCATGTACACGGGCACCTGACAGACCGAGTAGATTTGTCGACTGGGCCTGGCTAGGCCTATCTGCTAGCTGTGCCCAGGGTAGATTGTGCATAGCACAGAGGCAGCATTGCAATGGCAGTAGGTATTCTGCAATCATTACTGCACTTTCCTTACAGGCCAAATTTTCCAGGAAAATTACTCATGACATTTGTACTATCCTTGCACAGTCCCCTTTCACCACACCATATTTTGTAGCCAAGATGCTGCCAAATAATGAAGAAAAAGAATACCTGTAATATTCAAACCACATGGGGCTGTTGGCTATACCAAAATACCTTGGGACACATGTAAAAACTGTGTCTATTTAGCTAAGCTTAAGAGAAGATCAAGTGACATCTAGTATCATCTACCCTGATATAATTTAGCTTTACCTCTAGGTTGAATATTTTAGGGTGACCATAATGAGCAGCTTTTTCTTGAGATTGAGCCTAATAAGAGCTCCCCTCTCCCTAACATCATTACTCAGAGAGCATACTCCACATCTTATGATCATATATTAAATTTCATTTAGATGTCATGTCCAGCAACTGACATCACAGCCCAGGGTCTGACACTTCCCAGCATGGTCTCAATCAACAGAACCCTGTAAAAAAATTACATACAACATTAACATCAGCAGATCACAAGATACCTATTTTATGCATCTAGCAATTTTATTCACATACCTGCCAACCAGTCATTTGCAAAGCATGTGATATTTTAGGCAGTGTGCACGGCCTAAGCCAGTGATAATCCACACTTTTAATGACTCATCAAAAATCAGCATTATCATTTGCTGATCACCAGTGGTGCATTGTCTTGATGCAGTGATACCCCTCACCAATAAATCAGAAACACCAGTAGGTTGAGCACACTCTGTTAGTGTGAGGTAATGTTTAATTACTCTTGTCGATGTTGTGGACCCAAAGGAAAGAGTATTACAGTAAAACATATAGGGCAAAATGAAATTCAATGAACAGCCATACTGCCATGCCAGACATGCTTGGTTACACATGCATTTTCAGCAGAAGGGTCAACAGATGATGCAGTCATACATGGTGAATACATGGAATGTGGAGGATCATTCCTCAGCTTATCGGTGAATTAAACACCATAAATAAGCATAGCACGACCAGGTGCATGCTGTTAAGAACCAAGATAATAAGGGTTAACTAAATGCAGCAGCAAAATTCCAAATAATAGACCAACATACCGGAAATGACGCTAATAGCACAAACGCAAACCAAAGGCGGCAGAAATGTCAAAAATCAAATTGACTTCAACAGAAAGCGAAAAGAAAAAATACATGTTTGATTGCAACAAAGATGATGCATATAGTTTACAAACGTCACACAACACACAACTATACATCATTGGCTCCAATTACCCTCGCTTACCTTAGAACGTACGCAATCTAACACCTATCAACCGCCCGCGTAACGTCGCAGACGCCAAACAACGCCACGCGCGAACGATTGTTCGCAAATATTCAGCTGACGATGATTGGAAATGGGCATGTGTCACTAAACTACTGTCGACATACAACAATTTATTTTTTCTTAACAAGTTGTGCAATCAAAGGCATGCAGTGACCAAAGCCGAACAAAATGTTGCTCCCATCTTAGCACCAAAGACATTTTTAATACGACCCTGTAGATAAAGTGACCACTTTTGCTTAAAGTTCGTCGTTTGTGCGATATGTACTGTATGTCATCATTTGTGCAATACTTCAGTACTTGGTTGACACAAGGTGGGTGGAGGGGGGGGGGGAACGCCGACGATGTCAAACATCAGAAAAAAATGCGAGCACTTCAAATTATTACGCACTACGGTGAATTCAACTTGGTTTGTACTGCTTAAATGGAACACTGTATCCAACTGCAGTACATGCCTACAATATGCATTCAAGTTGTACATCACGAGTGCAGTTTCATATTCAGTTACAGAGGCTGAGCCCTGGTTGGGTTTTTCGTCAGGCTCTTTGCCCACGTCGCAAGGGTAATTATTACGTGAAATATTGGCTTTCAAAACGTATGAAAAACGCATGTAGGAGACCATAGATGTGTCTATGCCTCTTACGCATATGCTGTTCATAGCTCAGTTCTTCTTCTTTCGGGGGCCTCATGGTATTCCAGCATTAAAATCAGCGACGCTGTTGTATTGAGGCCGGGACAGCGCCGGGGAGGGCAGCAGGGATATTAATCACTTTTGGTTGCTTTTGTCAGTAAAAGGATGTCTTTGTTCCGCTGCAGCAATTTGCTGCGCATGTCAGCCTCCCTCAGGCAGGCATGCGTACCACATAAAGTTAGTCCAACATCAGTAAGGTGCTTCTCTCTATATGAGGTCGATGATGTGATGTTCGGGTTGAATGAGGATCAGCAACAGGTATGTTTTTTTTGAAAATCACATTTCATCGCAGGAATTCTGACTTCATCTTGTATATGATATCATTAAAACTGAAACAAGTAGCATGGGCAAAAGTATCCAATTTGAATGCATTGCCCATTCACAGGGTACATACTACAACCCTCATTCTTGCAAGAATGTCAGGGTTTTATTGAAGAAAATATATGTACTAGATGTACTGTGGTGGTATGCTGGTTGACATGAGCACTCAACTTTGTTCTCAGCTGCGGCAAAGTGTGAAGGGATTTTTCCAGAAGGAGCTGGCTCCTTATGCAGATGAAATTGACAAGAAAGATGATTGGGATAAGAGAAAGGTAAATGGATATGCAACATCAGGAACACATTTCAGCCCATGTATGCCCAAAAATAATTTCAGCATGACTTGGCCTGGCCTGAGTTTGGTTTGCACACACAAGTGTGGGGTTTAGTGCACTGTTGCATAGGCCTTTGGGGGAGTGGATGTACTTTTTATGGTGACTGGTATCCTGTCATACCTCACATGAATAAGTGAAACCATGGCAGCATGGAATAATACTAAATATATTTTAGATCCAACCCTGATAGTTAAATATTAGTGCTTACATAACATGGAGTTTGATCAGGGAGGGGAGGGGAGGAAGAGTGAGGGAGGGGGAGGAGAGGCAAGGGGATACATGTGTGTGTGTGTGTGTGTGTGTGTGTGTGTGTGTGTGTGTGTGTGTGTGTGTGTGTGTGTGTGTGTGTGTGTGTGTGTGTGTGTGTGTGTGTGTTTGTGTGTAACTATACAGGTACATATGCCAGCCACACAGCATGCTTGTTCTGTGAAACAAGGATGATGGATTCAAATCCTATCCAGGGGAATTTAAAATTCCCAGGGAAGGTATTCACATCATGCCCTCTTCATTGGCTAGGGAACTGGTGAGGTTCATAAGAGCTGCTAGCATTGCAAATCACCAGGGGTGCAGCATAAAGTCAGGCAGCGGCACAGTGCTGACTGGGCTGCCGCCGCAGGAGTTTTGGCGCCAGCTGGGCAAGATGGGCCTGCTGGGCATCACGGCCAGCGCCGACTTCGGCGGCTCCGGGATGGGCTACCTGGACCACTGTCTGGTGATGGAGGAGATGTCGCGCGCCGCCGGCGGCGTGGCGCTCAGCTACGGCGCGCACTCCAACCTCTGCATCAACCAGATCAACCGGCACGGCACGACCCAGCAGAAGGAGCGCTACCTGCCCAAGGTGACGGCGCCGGCAGCTGGAGGGGGGGGGGGGGAGAGGCCGGTCACGCGGGCAGAATAGGTACGGCACAGAGACGGGACAGGGCAGAGGAGCAGGATGCGGGTTGACGGCAATGAGGGGGAGAGGGGGGGGGGGGGGGGGGGGAGCGAACTCGGGCTATTTACGTCGGCGGATGTAGTGCTGTCCCGGTCATGAGGCACGGTGTGATGGTGGTGTCAATAATGCAGCGTCGGTGACAACCTTTAGATAAGCAGTCTTATGAGTGTCGTCAACCTAATCAAAATACAACGCATATGTGTTTCGGTAGCCGGCGGTTCGCGACAGACCCTTGTATCTGATGTCTTACTCGGCGATACGGACGCCTACGACCATTCTCACCATCTTCAAGCATGCCGCCATTGTGGCGCGCTAGGTCCGTGTTCGGCCTTCGCCGCGTGCCCCGCGCGTTCTCTGACGCCGCGCGGCCCGCAGCTAGGTCCGTGTTCGGCCTTCGCCGCGTGCCCCGCGCGTTCTCTGACGCCGCGCGCGGCCCGCAGCTAGGTCCGTGATCGGTCTTCGCCGCGTGCCCCGCGCGTTCTTTGACGCCGCGCGCAGCCCGCAGCTAGGTCCGTGTTCGGTCTTCGCCGCGTGCCCCGCGCGTTCTCTGACGCCGCGCGCGGCCCGCAGCTATGCTCCGGCGAGCACTTCGGCGCGCTGGCGATGTCGGAGGCGGGCAGCGGCTCGGACGTCGTGTCCATGAAGACGCGCGCCGAGCGCAAGGGCGACGGCTACGTCCTGAACGGCACCAAGTTCTGGATCACCAACGGCCCCGTCGCCGACGTGCTGGTGGTGAGGCGCCCGGGGCGGGGCTGGGGACGGCTGGTCGGCGGCAGTGGTCTGCTCGGGATGACCCGGTCCTGGATCTGGCTAAGATGGCCGGCTCCCGGATCTGGCTAACACGGCCGGCTCCTGGATCTGGCTAACATGGCTGGCTCCTGGATCTGGCTAACACGGCGGGCTCCTGGATCTGGCTAACACGGCCGGCTCCTGGATCTGGCTAACACGGCCGGCTCCTGGATGTGGCTAACACGGCTGGCTCCTGGATCTGGCTAACGCGGCCGGCTCCTGGATCTGGCTAACACGGCCGGCTCCTGGATCTGGCTAACACGGCCGGCTCCTGGATCTGGCTAACACGGCCGGCTCCTGGATCTGGCTAACACGGCCGGCTCCTGGATCTGGCTAACACGGCCGGCTCCTGGATCTGGCTAACGCGGCCGGCTCCTGGATCTGGCTAACACGGCTGGCTCCAGGATCTGGCTAACACGGCCGGCTCCTGGATCGGGCTAACACGGCCGGCTCCTGGATCTGGCTAATCCGGGCCGGTCGTTCTGGATCTGGCTATTCCAGCCCTGTCCTTCTGGATCAGCCTAATCCAGGCTAACTTACTGTCCTGATCCAGCCCTGACGTTTTACGGTCTCACCTCTTTCATCTTCATCTGAGGGTTGCTGTGTCGCTTGTGACGCCAGAAAGCAGTCAGATTATAATAGCAGATGTAATTACAGTCGGCCGTTATAATTACAGACACAGATGTCCGTGTCTGTAATTATAACGGCGAAAGGTAGCTGGGCAGCATGCAGTAGCTCACGCCACGCTATTTCATCTTCGTTGCTGTGGCCCCTGCTAGACAGCCGCTCTCCCAGCCCGGACCCAGAGTGGACAGCGACACGTTTCTCCCTGATGGCCCTGTCGTTATAGTTCTCCTGTCTGGTGACCGGTGACCCGGGTCGCCGCAGGTGTACGCCAAGACGGACCTGACAAGCAAGCCGCAGCACGGCATCACGGCGTTCGTGATTGAGCGCGGCCAGCCGGGCTTCTCGACCTCGCCGAAGCTGGACAAGCTGGGCATGCGGGGCTCGCCCACCTGCGAGCTCGTGTTCGAGGACTGCTTCGTGCCCGGTGAGGGCGGGCGGGCGCCGGCGCGTGCCCAGGCGGGGGTGGTGAGAGCTGGGGTTTGCCCTGCTCGCAGCGGGGCGGACGTGTTGAAAGGAGTTGGAGGAAAATACAAAGTCACTCAGGGGGTCCGTGCTTACTGGCTGGTCCGTGGGCACCAGCCAGTCGCTAAAACCATTGGCTGGGGCCTACTGAAAGGCCCGTCTTAAGTTGAACACGTGGAATGTTTCGACATGTTTTTTTCTGGTTCGTTTGGTATTGTGATAAATGACATTGTGAGCTATTGTTGTTTGTTCTACACTGTCCTTACCGTGCAAGGTTTTAATCTCGGCCCGGCCTCAGTAGGACACGAGAACGATGTGCCGGTAGAGTGTCGCCTCAGTATCTGAGTCCGCTGTGCTATGGCTGAGCGCAAGACCTCACAGTTGCGTTCTTTGCTCGAAATGTTCTCGTGCGCAAACCTCGACTTTGTGACCACAATGCTCTGCTCGCGTGGCAGAAATCGGAATTTTTACCAGATGGAATTTGCGTTGTAAGCAGCTGTGATGCGTTGTGCGCGCCCTTCAGGCCAGCTCTTTGACCACCGAGAGATTTTGGTTCGCGTCACTACGCCATCCGTACCGGACCGCCGACCCCCCCCCCCCCCCCCCGAGTCGCCGTTGCGCCTTGCCCGGCCCGACGTTCTCGGTCCTCTCACGCGCGCGGGTGTTGTGTGCGCCCGCGCCTGTCGCGTGGCCTTCCCGGGCCCCGGCCGGCCCGCCGCCTGCACCGGTGTGTGCTCGCTCAGTCGAACCGCCTCTTCTCCTCCGGCCCCCACCCTCTCCCTCCGCTCCCTCCTCCGCCCCCCCCCCCCCATCCCCGGCAGGCTCCCAGGTGCTGGACTAGGTGCCGGTGCGCGCGCGCGCGCGCGCGCGCGCGTGTGTGTGTGTGTGTGTGTGTGTGTGTGTGTGTGTGTGGTGTGTGTGTGTGTGTGTGTGTTGTGCGTGTGTGTGCATGTGCTTGTGTGTGTTCTTGTGTGTGTCCCCTGGCGGTGACCTGGTGTACCCTGCCGTCTTCCACAGACTCTCAGGTGCTGGGCGCGGTGGGCAAGGGCGTCTACGTGCTCATGACCGGGCTGGACCTGGAGCGGCTGGTGCTGGCGGCAGGACCCGTCGGGTACGTACTTCGGCGGTACGGCCGGAGCGGCGCGCTCCATCGGGGCACGTACCGCGCCGGTGCCGCCGGGGCGACGCGCCCCGACCGTAGACCGCCGCGTCCGAGCTGGAGGGCTCGCGCCGAGGCCTGAGACGACTGACCCGGGCCTCCGCGCAGCTGCCGTGACGAGAGACTGGACAGGCGGAGGGATGACGCCGTCGTGGGCAAAATCCGACCTCGTGGCGTGCTCAGCACACGGTCCGGGGGCTGGCGCATCGCGAACTCCGGCAGCGGGACCCGCGGCGGCGCGCTCGTCGGGTGCTCCCGGGATCTGTTCCCATGTCCCGGCCATGCCACTCTCACCACTGTCGCCATCCCAGTCACCCATTATCACTCCTGTGGCATCCTCATCTCTCCCTCGCGGCATCCGTGTCACTCCGTTGTGCTGTGCTTATGCTGCACGGCTTGGGGTGTCGTTTTAGTCTTTCGCTTTTGTTTTTTGTTTGTTTGTTTGTTTTTGTCTTCGACACAGCGCCCCATGTTTTACTCGTAGCGAGCGAGCGAAGCCCCACATCGTTGCGAACGCACGGAAAGCCGCGTTGATTTGTATGCGACAGGTTGGCGCTGCTGCGAACGCGGAGGGCTGGATTGGATTTGTTGGAGCCGTGCCTGTCGGGCGTCGCCGCTGTCTGACGTCACCGCTGTCTGACGTCACCGCTGTCTGACGTCATTGCTGTCTGACGTCACCGCTGTCTGTCGTCACCGTTGTTTGACGTCTCTGCTGTATGACGCCACCGCTGTTTGATGTCTGCTGTATGACGTCCCCGCTGTCTGACGTCGCCGCTGTGTGACGTCACGGCTGCCGCCGGCAGACTGATGCAGGCCGCCTGTGACGTCACGTTCGACTACTGCCACCAGCGCAAGCAGTTCGGCCAGCCGATCGGTCACTTCCAGCTGATGCAGGTGCGGCCGGGGCACCAGGCTAGGTCGTCAGGTCGCAGGACGGGGTCACCGGATCAAAGGGCCAGGTCTTAGGTCGTGGGGTCAGGCTAGTGCTTCAGCGTGCAGCTGCTGTTTCAGTGTTACGCCTTACCGTAGGCTTTTCAGAGTGTGTCGGACAGGACCCGATCGCCTTTTTGTCACTTCATCGTGTTTTTTTTTTCGTGAGCGTGCCGGGGAACTGGTGTAATCAGTACGTGATATCTGCTTCCGTGGGATCCTGGTACGTCCCCTGAGTTTATTCCATCACCTCTCTGGCGTTAACTTTGGCGTTACACCCTTAATGTAATGACCGAGGGTGATATTGTGTACTAAAGACGCTTGCTAGACCGCTTCGTGTATTTTTTAGGTTTGGCCTCGTGTGACCTTGACCTGGAGTACTTGATTCTCATGCATGAACGTACGTTTTAGGTCATCGTATAACGACAGCCTTGGTTGAGCTAGCTCTCACTTGCAGAAAGTGTTAAATGACTCGAACCTCAACTGACGGAAGCTTAGGCATACCGCGCTGAACGACTCGCAAGATGGAACCTTCGAAAAAAACGTGTAACAGTGCCACCGCCCGGGCGAACCGATATGTGCCGGGCCAGAGGCGCGCCACGAGGTCAGCGGCAGCACAGGCCGGCGGTCCGCCTGCCGCGAGCCCGCGGGTAGGAGCCGGTCGGCAGGCGGGCGAACCCTGGCCGCGGGGTACGCCACGCCCGGGCCGGACAGCCGCCTGCGGTGCCCGCCCCTGTCCCTCCCGGAGGGTTTGTCTTCCCTGACTGACTGACTGTGCCCGCTCTGACAGCGTGCCCGCTCTGACAGCGTGCCCGCTCTGACAGCGTGCCCGCCCGGACGGCGTGCCCGCTCTGACCGTGTGCCCGCCCCGCAGGGCAAGCTGGCCGACATGTACTGCGACACGAACGCCTGCCGCGCCTACCTGTACAGCGTGGCGCGCGCCTGCGACCGCGGCCACGTGGCCGGCAAGGACTGCGCAGGCGTCATCCTGTACTGCGCCGAGAAGGCCACCCAGGTGGCGCTGCAGGCGGTGCAGGCGCTCGGTAGGTGGCAGCGCTGTCGCGCCCGGCCGTCCGACGGTCGGTGCTGCCGTCTCGGACGGGGTTGGGGTTTGGCGGGGGAAGGGGGAGGGGCTTCAGGGTGCGTGTGCCAGTCTTCCTGATTCCAGGCAAGCTATGTAAAGGTATGGTTCGAACAGACCGGGGATTATGGTGTGCAAGTTTTGTGTTGTTAGTGACCGTCAGTATGCTGGGAGATACTGGTTGAACGACCTTGCCCCGCAAGATGACGGTTGTATTGACATGATGTAGCTGTAAGTTAGCATTGTAATGGTTAGCATTGTAACCCCCACTGTCTTGACTCCTACTGTCCTGTAACACACACACACATTCCTGTGCCACCCACTGTCTTTGAACTTCTGCTATCTTGTGACACCTACACCCTGCTACTGTCGGTAGACTCCTGCTAAAGAGTATACATAATATGCACCAGCCACTTTGAGACGTGCTGATTTGGTTCCTACACTCCCTCGACCCGAACACTCGCTCTGATGGCTGCCCCGCCCCCTGACGGCCGCCCCGTCCCGCCCTCTGACGGCCGCCCGCCCCCTGACGGCCGCCCCGTCCTCTAACGGCCGCCCCGTCCTCTGACGGCCACCCCGTCCTCTGACGGCCGCCCCGTCCCGCCCTCTGACGGCCGCCCCGTCCCGCCCTCTGACGGCCGCCCGCCCCCTGACGGCCGCCCCGTCCTCTAACGGCCGCCCCGTCCTCTGACGGCCACCCCGTCCTCTGACGGCCGCCCCGTCCTCTGACGGCCGCCCCGCCCTCTGACGGCCGCCCCGCCCTCTAACGGCCGCCCCGCCCCGCCCTCTAACGGCCGCCCCGCCCTCTAACGGCCGCCCCGTCCTCTGACGGCCGCCCCGTCCTCCGACGGCCGCCCGCCCTCCGACGGCCGCCCCGTCCTCTGACGGCCGCCCCGTCCTCCGACGGCCGCCCCGTCCTCTGACGGCCGCCCCGTCCTCTGACGGCCGCCCCGCCCTCCGACGGCCGCCCCGTCCTCTGACGGCCGCCCGCCCTCCGACGGCCGCCCCGCCCTCCGACGGCCGCCCGCCCTCCGACGGCCGCCCCGTCCTCTGACGGCCGCCCCGTCCTCTGACGGCTGCCCCGTCCTCTGACGGCCGCCCCGTCCTCTGACGGCCGCCCCGTCCTCTGACGGCCGCCCTGCTCCATCAGGCGGCAACGGCTACATCAACGAGTACCCGACGGGCCGGCTGGTGCGAGACGCCAAGCTGTACGAGATCGGTGCCGGCACCAGCGAGGTGCGCCGACTGGTGATCGGGCGCGCGCTCAACGCCGAGTACAAGTGAAGCGCCGCCCGGCCGCGGCGACGCCGGCGGGCGGAGGCGGGCGCGTGCTGAGGTCGGCACCGCCGGCTGGTGGCCCGGGTCGCCTGGCTGACCCTTGCTGTACCCTTGAGGTCAAGGCTGGGCTGCCGCGGACGCAGACCGCTGGGGACGAACGCTGGCGAGAGATGGCTGGATATGCCTCGTACGTTCGTCTCGTACGTTATCGACAGCAAGGCCCCGTGGTGATGGGCGTCAAGTGACCGCTGCAGTTGACGCACCCGTAAAACCGCAGCGTCGTGTCGACCTCGTGATGACCTTAGCAGCTGTGGGTGCAGTGTGACCTCGGCGATTGACTCGCTCGGAAGCGTCGATAAACAACGAACAAGACGTCAGGAGGTCGTGTAGTCGGTGGGAGCTGTGTTGCGAGACGTACGGAAACTGGACGGGTGTGGAGATATACCGCTGGATGCCAAGTCTCGGTGCTTGTGATAACATGCGTTAGTGCGTATTGAGTGAGACATTTAGAAGTACGTCGTCGATGATGATACCGATCTGCTATATTTTTGTTAGTTGCGTTTCGAAACGGTCATTGGAGCCAGTGCAATACATACGGGTGGTAGAATGCTCGTTTCTATCTAGGTTGCGGTTTCTGTTTGTATTTATGCATGCTTTGTGTTTGAGAGCGTATAGTGAGATACCTTTAGGTGAGCTTTTTGCGAGATCGCCGTGTATAGATATGGTCTTCCGTGTCTGTGTGTGAATTACAAACCACTCCTTAGGCGGATGGAATATAAAACTGTTTTGAAAGGACGTTGAATAGACGTATTCTCAGAAACATTGAGCTGTTTGCAAGCCTTTGTAATGCAGATTTTAGTCTAAAAATTGTGGAATGTCAACGAAAGTCTGTCGTTAGCCTGCGTAGGCGGGGGAAGTCGCCTTCCTACTTCTACGGCTTTTCGAGCATAGGTCAAAGATAAGTGTTCACGGTAACACGATGCTCTCAGTGCCTGTTCATCTATTGATTTGGCATCCTTTGTGCGATTTTGAAGTTTTGATCTACCAAGACCTGTGACCTGAATCAGGTTAAGGAGATCAACCTCCGAACATTTCTGACCACACGTAACTTTTTTGTGGTTCATTTGCCACTGTTTAAACCTGTTGTAGTAGGGAAAATGATAGCACACACAGTTGGTTAATTTCAGATTTTTTTAAAAGGCAGGGTAAATGATCTCGGGTCGGATAAATTTTGTCAGTTTTCGTAGATAATGCAACTTTGTACGTGTTTTGTGTACTTTCGGTATTTTTTTATGAAGAAAAGAGTGCCAACTTTCGTGCCAAAGCAGTATATGACCAAAGAGCGCGTGGCCTTGGCCCAGGTCATGACTCATCTCTGTGGGCGCCGTGTGCAAAACACATGCGGAACTCAAAATAGGCAGTTTCGTATGTTAATTTTGAACGCAGAATTCGAATACTTCACTGAAACATGTGAAATAATTATAATGCCTACTGAGGTCACAATAGGTCATGTGAGGACATGCAACAATATGTGAGGTCATTCAAGGTCAAATACCTTTGTGGCTAGTAGCGGGGGGGGGGGCTAGATGAGCGAGTATGGCGCGTGTGACCACTTCCTTATCGTGCTCGCGAAACTGATGGCGTCTAATTTCACGAACCAACGCACCTATTCTCAGTTTGTATTAAATGCATCGCCAAGCATGGAAGGGACTATGCACAATGTATACAACAACTTCGCTATCTTGAGCACCAATGGATGTACAATATACTATTTCTGACCTCAGAAAAGCATTGTACTGGTCACATAGACCCTGCTAGCACTTAAGTTTTTTAATTTGGATAGTTTTTATATTCAACCTAAGTTGACCTCGGATGACCTCTACGTGACCCTAAAGTGGCGTTTTTCTGTGTCTGTAATACTCTTGTCCACAGTTGCATATAATCAAATAACTTAAATGAAAAACACGACGTGAAGAAAAGTACCGTTCTTGTAGGCTGCCGGCACAGCAATGTGGTACGGTGACCTAATCTGAACCGATCCATGTGGGAGAACAGAAATGATTAGAATGGACTCCTGACCCTTTCAGCGCTTATTTCCGTGCCCTCGATATTTGTCTTGAGGTGTAAATATAGGCTTTAACCGCATTTATCGAAACGACCGTTTTTATATTTCGTGGCCTCTGGTGACCTCACAGTTGACCTAAGGTGGAATATTTTGTGCATTTTTTATTTGGCGAGACCCTCAAAATGGTATCGTTGTGTTTCTAATACGGCGTCTGGAAGTTGGAGATCCCAGGGGGTTCACCAACTCCCCTCCGGCCGGGCGCGGTTGTCCCAAGCCCTGACCGGACGCGGGGACCGGACACCAGGGGACACCGGGACCGGGGACCGAACACCCTGGCCATAAACAGTTGCCGACAACGCAGCAAGGACAGCACGCCCAGCTGGAGCGGGAGTCGCGTCGTTTCCGCTGACCTGATCAGCGTTTCCTGGAGGTACCGTACCGACTCCGCCATCTGGTGGGCTCAGTGCGGAAGGTCCAACAACGCTGGGTCTCTCGCTCAGCTGACAGATACTACGCGCCTCGCGCGGGCCGAGACATCGTCGGCGCGTGGCACGCACGGACGGCGGCATGTGACGCACAATGCACGCACGCCGCACGGACGTGTAACGGGGAGTCTTGTCCAGGCGCGCCGGCGGCGCTGCGAGGGCCGCACCGACCCCCTCCGCGGAGCGCCCGCGGGTGCCGGCGCCCGTCTGCAGCAGCTCGACCGCCGTGTGCCGGGGCCAGCGTCTGGACTCGCGAGTCTACACCGGACCCCGCTGGGAGGGCGCCAGGCCAGGCCGTGCTCGCGCTGGTGTCAGTAGCCCGCGACCACCGGGGCACAGGCCGCGGCGGCGGCGCTGAGGAGCGCCGTGAGCATTCGGAGTCAGTTAACGTGGCGTGTATAGTCGCTCTTGACTGGGCTCCTGGTTTACACGGCTTTGTCTCCGCTGTTCCGCCCTGCTTGGACGCCATTTCACGGCCAGGACTGCACTGAAATGAGAAGCTAAGCCTGGCAGCGATGTTTCACTCAGTCAGCTGGGGAGGGCCGGTGCCGCTGCTGTGTCGATCCCACCGACCACAGAGGCTTCCGAAGTGGCCAATGCGGACCAATGTTGAGGACTCGAGTACAATTGTTGTTGGCGCACATAAGCGAGGAAGATGTTGCTGGACTGGCCAAGCGCGCCTTCTCGAAGCTTCGGCGGCTTGTTCCGCCCGCGCGCGGCGCCTCCGTGACACCTATTTTTGGTAGATCCCAACCAAGAGATCCACTTGTCTCGGCTGGCGACGCGCGACACTGGCGTGGTGGCACGAGACCTACCTCGCGCAGCCTAAACCACCAAAATGACGGAAAATCCACCACGGAAGACATTTTTCGCCCTACGATTACCTATTGCGAACGGGATGAATACAACAGAAGCTTCCAACTCAGTTATCTGACCGACTTCGAGAAGCGCGCCGTTGTCCGGGGCGTGCGCCTGATCCCAGCGCCCTCGTGTGGGGGCGCGCCAGATCTCAGCGCTCTTGTCTGGTAGACGCACCACTCACCACACGCGGTCCCGCTCCGCGCGTCCGGTCCCCAGTCTGCCAGGCGGGCTCCGCACGCACACGAGGCAGAGTTCGGCCGTAGTCAAGCTGTATTGAAGCGTACAAGTACGCGGCGGGCGGCGGCGGACACGCTACTAAGAAGCCGGCCAGACAGTACACAGCGAGCGAAAGAAAGAGGAGAAAGAGAGGCCGACTATGTACAGCACTACCATGCGGCCGGCCGGCGCGGGTACACAGCCGCGCTCGCCCCACGCGGCGGGCCCGGCTGCGCGTCAGCTGACGTCAGAAGGTCAGCCGGCTGCGGCAGCACCGCGTCATCCAGCGCCGACTCGCCGAGAACGCCGCGCCACGCGCGTCACCGGCGCCGCCCAGTGTCTGCCGCACGTCTCGGCGGCGACACTGCCTGCCGCGCCCTCCGGGCGGCCCGCCGACGGCCGTCGCGCCGTCGCCGGCGGGCTGGAGCCGCGGCACACGGAAACACGCTGGCGCTCGCACCCACACGTCGACAGCAGCGGCCGCTCTAGCCCAGAGCGGCGCCGCGTGCCGCCCGCTCCTCTCCCTATTCAGGCCACCCGCAGCTCCCTGCCCTTCCCCCCCCCCCCCCCGCTCCAAGCGTCCCCCGCCGCGGCCGCCGCTCCCCTCCGCCGCGTCTCTTCTCCGCTCTTCACCACCCATTCATCGGCCGGCGCCTCTCCGCCGGTCGGTCGGCCACGCCGTCTAGCTGGGCGGCGGCGGCGGCGGCGCCGCCAGCAGGTTGGGCAGACCGGCCTGCGCCAGCAGACTGAGGTCGGCCTGCTGCGGCGGCCGCGCCGGCGGCGGCGGCGGCGGCGGCGCGCCGAACTGCTGCCAGCCGGGGAACAGCGACGGCGGCGGCACCGACGGCGGTCCGACCGGCCTTGGCGGCGGCACCTGCCCACACACAGCGGCTGTCAGTCGGCGACACAGGCGGACGCCCGCGCACACGGGTACACACGGCACGCGGCCCACACATCGGCGCTGTCGGGCAGCGATAACGGCCGACAGAGGGATACAGGCCGACAGAGGTATACAGGCCGACTGAGGGCGTCAGCAGGCCGGCGGGTGACCCGCTGGGGGAGTCCCCGCGAGCCGACGGCGGCGGGAGCGCGGGCGCTGGCCACTCACCGGTCCCGGCGGCGGCGCCGACAGCGGCGGCGGCCCCTGCTGGGGCCAGGGCGCGCGCCAGCCCTGGCCGGCCGGCGGCGGAGGCGGCGGCGGCGGCGGCGGCGGTGGCGGCCCCGCCGGCTGCGAGCCCACCGGCGGCGGCGGCGCCTGTCGTCACACACGCGCCGGCCGACGGTCAGCACGCGGCAGACGAACGAACATGAGCCAGACAGTCGTCAGCCACATTATGCACGCGTGTTGGGCGTGCGGTAAGCTTGCGGAAGGCTGCGCACAGCCACGCACTTTCGCATAATCCACACCAGCACTGAACGCGGGTCACAGACGCATTCGCATGATGTGGACACCGGGTGTGGGCGTTAACGGCAGTCTCAGTGACTGCCGTCCAAAAGTCTCAGTGCCGGTGCGAGTCGGCGAATTATGGTCACGTCATGCATCAAACCATCGCATGGCAGGTAACTGCAAATGAAGTGAGGTAACTCCACAGGACCAGAGCGCCTCTTCGAGCGATGGCATCGCGTTGGGCTACTCGTATGAGACCCGTCGTCAAGAGAACGACGGACAACTGAAGCATAATGATGTCTCTCATTACTGATAGTCCTAACAGCCACGTTCATTCTTCGCTGCCCATTTTGAAAACAAATCAAGTTGGATCTTAATTACATAAAAACCAAAATCTTCCGTGACAAACTTCGCCGCATGGCGGCGACGAAAATATTCAAAAAATCCACACAACTGCCCCCATCTGTTCACTGGAGAATGCGCCATAAACCAAATTTGTGAAACAAAGTTTCTGAGATTTTGAGCGTCGAAGGTTCACAAAATTTCCACAAAATTTCACAGCGAAATATACCACAAAATAAACCACAAAATTTCACAGCGTTCGTCTGAGAGAACCACAGTCGCAGGACGCCCCCCACCAGCGACGTCTCCCGGACGGCCACCCACGCGAGGTATGCACCGACATCACCCCAGCCGGACCTGCGTCGGCCTCTCGGCCGTCAGCCCAGCCGCGGCGGAGTCGGCCCTGACCTGGAACAGCGGCTGGGCGGGCGGCGCGCTGGAGAAGGCCGGTCCGGACGGTGGCGGTCCCTGGCGGGGCGCCGGCGGCGGCGGGCCCGGCGGCGCGCCCGAGCCGCCCCAGCCCGGCGGCGGCTGGCGGCGGGAGGCGGCGCACGTCAGACGGAGGGCGCCGCGCCACAGCGGCCGCACCGCGGGCCCGGCGGCGCACGTCAGACGGAGGGCGCCGCGCCGCGCCGCGCCGCGCCGCGCCACAGCGGCCGCACCGCGGGCCGGCGGCGCACGTCATCGGTTTCAGGCGCTGCAGGTCGGCTCCACGGCCGCGGCCATCCAAATCCCATAACCGAACACCGGGGACAGCAGACGCCGCGGGACGCGCGTCCGCACAGCACAGCTAGCAGAGGCGTCAACTCACCAGCAACGCCGCACACGCTGCCGTACACGTTCCACACTGTGCGATCTGCCCGAGGCGGTCCGACCAGCCCTGACAAGTCCATCCACAATCTGACGCCCTGGCAGGGCCGGCCGAGACCCCGACCACCGACACTTCAGACGCCTTGCGCCGGCCGTCGACACAGCCCACCCCCACCGACGCAGCAGCGGCGTCGAACGCACCTGTCTGGTGACGCCGCCGCCGGCGCCGGCGTTCGCCTGCGCCGTCATCGACGGCGGCGGCCCGGCCAGCGGGCCGGCCAGCAGCGGCCGGATGGTGGACGTGGTGGAGCCGGAGCCGGAGCCGGAGCCGCCCGAGCCCCAGCGGGCGGCGCGCGCGCCGTCGCCGCCGCCCAGCGCGCTCGTGTTGCTGCCGCTGCCGGCCGGGGAGAGCGCGGTCAGCACGTGGCGCCGACAGGCTCCTATCGCGACAGACCACGCCATTGGGCGCGTAGCGGCCGCGCGCCCAAAGCGGCCGACCTTCGGCAACGGCGGTGATGAAACAACGGCGGCGAGTTCACTGTACTCTGTGTGTGTCATTGGGGCTTTACGACGCACTCAGCTGCTGAGGCTACATGGCATCGCCTGCCTCTCACCCTGGCAGGAAGGGCGGGCACCGCGGGGAATCAAACCCCGTACCTCTGGTTTCCCAGACGCGCAGTAGCCAACGCAGACTCGCTAACCGCTACACTACTGGCACCCTCGCCCACTGTACTCTGCACGCTCTACCCCCCCCCCCCCCCCCCCCCCCCAATCCTCCCCACCATGCGGCCCCGCTCAGCACACGTACACACCGCACACGCGCGGCGCGCGGCTCCCGCGCGCCGCACGACGGCGCGCCCCGAGACGGAGCGCCGCGCCGCCGCCGCGCCGGGCGCCGGTACTCACGTGAGCGGCCCCATCAGCGGTCGCGGCGGCTCGCGGCGGTCGAAGGCCGTGCGCCCGCTGTAGCGGCTCAGGTCTGGCGGCAGACGGCGCCCGGTCAAACGCGACGGCCACCCGCACACACCCGCCACCGCTCTGGTGAAGGACTGGCTGTATTATCCTCAGCTTAGCTTAGCTTAGCTTAGCTTCACTTAGCATTACTTAGCTTCACTTAGCTTAGCTTAGCTTCACTTAGCTTAGCTTCACTAAGCTTAGATTAGCTTCACTTAGCTTAGCTTTACTTAGCTTAGCTTAGCTTCACTTAGCTTAGCTTAGCTTGACTTGACCGTAACTCAGGTTAGCTTAGCTTGGCTTTGACCTAGGTTAGCTCAGCTGTAGTGGGGCACATCAACAGCCGCGGCCTGCCGATGTGCCTCGCTACAGCTCGGCTTTGGCGACTGCGCCACTGACTGGGCTGTATCAACAGCTGCGGTCATCTCGCGCCGCCGAACGTGTTTTTGTCAGACAGGGTGGCCTGGATGATCCAGCGCTCCACCCCTTTAAACAAGGAAAACATGAGGCGCGCTACAAGCAGGGATGACTGAATCAAGAGTCACAACAGGTCGTCGTCAGCACATCCCGCCGGACGTTCCGAATCCGCTCGTCCCTGACACGCGCACATGAGCGGACCACCGCGCGACCAGGATGCTATGTGGATGTGGATGTGGATGTGGATGTGGATGTGGATGAAAGGTGGATGTGGATGTGGATGTGGATGTGGATGTGGATGTGGATGTGGATGTGGATGTTGATGTGGACGTGGACGCGGAAGTGGATAAGGATGTCGATGCCATCCCGGCACGTGGGTACGTCCCCAGCGCATCTCGAGGCGCCCGTGCCGCTAAAGCGGCCCACTCTGCACCGCCAGGCGGCTGCCGCGCCGACGCAGGGCGCGCCAGAGACGACCCAGCCCCAGAGCGGCATCACCGCAGCGAGGCGCGGCGAGGCGCGGCGCGGCGCGTCACGTACTGCCGCCGCCGTAGCCGGACGAGCCGCCGGTGCCGGAGCGGTTGTTGTCGTCCTTCCTGGGCGGCGGTCCCTCGCCCAGCTCCGCCATCAGCGACATGTACTGCGGCAGCGGCCGGGTCCGGCGTCAGCGGGCGCGCAGCCACGCGACCAGCGGGACACCCCGCACACACACATACACACACCACCGCCAGCCGGACGCGCTCACGAGAGAGGCGCACGCCTCGGTGGCGGACAGAGACGGCACGAACCCTCCCTGGGCCTCCTGTCCTCCCCCCCCTTCCCTCCCCCTCCCCCCACCCTCTTCCCCGCCCGTGACGGCGGCGGCGCGCCGTCACGGGCCGCGACAACTCCGGGTGGCCCAGCCCCGCCGGCCGCGATGGTCCACAGCCGGCAGCGGGGCAGCGCCCGCGAGAAACGGCTTGCTTGACACCCGACCCGCGCGGCCTCGGGCCCGGGCCCGGGCCAGTCGGGCCTCGGCGCTCGCGCGGAGGGCTTCCCGTCGACAGCTTCCTTCCTTCGTGAGCTTCAGCCCCACGCCGCGCCCGACGCCGCGACCCGGCTCGGCTCACCTCCTCGTCGATCTTGGCGCGGTCGCCGCCGACGGCGTCGCCGGCCGGGCCGTCCCGACCGCGCTCCGAGGATCCGCCACCGCCGCCGCCGCCGCGCCGCTGCCGGCAGTCCCTGGCGATGTGGCCGGCGCCGCCGCAGCTATTGCAGATGACGTTGTTCGTGACGTTCGGCTTGTCCGGGCACTGCGGGACAGGGGGAGAGGGGCGTCAGCCGAGCGGCGACACCAGGCGCGGGCCGATGCACGCACGCACGTACGCACGCACACCCACAAACACATCCACGCACGCACAGGAGTCCGTTGTGTGGACGAAACATCGATGACGACGGCGACTTATGCATCAGGCTGATCGACACTCACGCTGACACAAAACAAAGACCGCCTGTCGGGAAAACAAGCACAACCGCCACGAAACCGTCCGGAGCCTCGGCGCCTGCCGCTCTCACGTCGCCGCCCATCCAAGTGCCGGCCTCCCAAAACAGCGGCCATCACCACCACCGCTGCTGCTGCCGCCGCCGCGCGCGCGCGCGCGCTCTCTCTCACCTGCCACGACTTGTGGTTGGTGGCGCCGCAGTTGCTGCAGCGCGGCCCCTCCTGCTCGCGCAGCGTGCCGTTGAGCAGCGCCAGCTCGCGCAGCTGGTTGCGCCGCAGGTCGTTCTGGTCCTCGGGCACCTCGACGCCCTGGCGGATGATCTCCTTGATGCGGTCGACGGCGCGCTTCACGCACTCCGGGTTGATGGATGAGATGATGGCGTGCAGCGGCTCGTCCTCACCGGGCATGGGCAGGCCGTCGCGCCGGCCCACCTTGCCCTCCTTCACCGAGCCCTTGCCGCGGATCACGATCTTGGCGCCCGACTCCTTCTCCAGCGCTGGCGGCGCGGGCGCGGCGACGGCGCGGTCACGCAGTGCTGGGCGCCTTCACAACTGCGCCGTCCAAAAGCGGCGAAGTGGATATCGAAATGCACAATATTTTTAGTGTATTATATCTATCCATTTCGTGCATTTTGCGCATTTATAGGGCATTTTAGATTTGGTGCACCTGATATTTTTAGGACCGCAGGATTTAAGCCTGTGCTAAATCACTAACTCAACTCTTTCCAATAATCGTGGGTGTGATGACGTTTTGTTTCGCCTGTGAACGGAACAACTGCGGTATTCTTCGTGGGCGCGTGTCACCCGCGGCACCACTCGCTTCATGTCAGCGCACGTGTACCCTCGCCCTCCCCGGACGTCTTGACTACTCACGCCTCATATAACCAGCCCCGCCTGCCTTGAGCGTGCCACACGCCTCGAGCAGACCGATTCTGTCAACAGCCCTGAGCTAATCAGCACCCGCTCGACAGACCTCTGCGCCACAGCGGCCGTGCCGCGGGCGCGCGGCACTATTTGGGCCCGGCCACGCAGGCCGCGGCCGCCGGCGGCGCCGGGCCGCGTCCACTCACACTTGAGGGTGTTGCCGCGCGGCCCGATCAGCAGGCCGATGAAGTTGATCTCCGGATGCTCCTCCTGCGGGATGACGATCTTGTCCGTGACGCGCGTGGTCGGCGGCCTGCGGAGCGAGCGGAGGCGGCGCCGGGTCAGTCTCGGCGCCCCCACCGGCACGGCGCGGCGGCTGGCTCAGGCGGCGTCCGAGGGCGGGGACGCCGCCCTCCGCCAGACGGCGGCGGCGTCTGGCTGGCGCTGGTGGGGCTCTGAGGAGCGTCAGCGGCGGCGGGCGGACAGGGTTCACCAGCACAGAGCGGTTCAGGGAGCGACACCAGCCGCGACATCCGCGCCACCCTCGCCCGCCGGCGGTAAGGGTCTCATCGGCGAACGGCCGGCGCCGCCTGAAGGGCAGCTCGACCTGACCAGCGGAGAGCGTCACAAAACGGAGCAGCTGTTGCAGTTTGCAGCATGACCTCGCTCAACACACGCTCCGAATCTACACCACCGCATAATACCGAGCACGCAGCCGTGGCTTGTGCCGAAGCCGAACCACGCCTGTCACACAGACGACACCAATGGCCCCGGCTCCGTGCAACGTCCCGAAAAGAGCGGCCCGAGCTCCGCGCTGCGACCGGAGACGCGACCGTAGCCGTAGCCGTAGCCACAGCCGTAGCACAGCCGTAGCCGCAGCCACAGCCGTAGCCACAGCCGCAGCCGTAGCCGTAGCCACAGCCGCAGCCGTATCCGCATACGCATCCGCATCTGCAGCCGCAGCCGCAGCCGCAGCCGCAGCCGCAGCCGCAGCCGAAGCCGCAGCCGTAGCCACGGTCGAAGCCGTAGCCGTAGCCACAGCTGTAGCCGCAGCTGTAGCCGCAGCCGCAGCCGCAGCCGCAGCCGCAGCCGCAGCCGCAGCCGCAGCCGCAGCCGCAGTCGCAGTCGCAGTCGCAGCCGCAGCCGCAGCCGCAGCCGCAGCCGCAGCCGCAGCCGCAGCCGCAGCCGCAGCCGCAGCCGCGCCAACGCCGCTCACTTGTAGTCGAGCGGCGGCTTGTAGTCCGGGTTCAGCTCGAACATCTTCTGGATCAGCTTGTGGCGGTCATCCTCGAGACGGCGGCGCGTGCGGTAGTCGCGCGTGTTCAGCCGCTTGCCGTCGCTGCTGTAGATCGGCTCTGGCGACGGCGACCTGCGGCGAGCGGGCGGCGGGTCAGGCGGCGGCCGCGCACGCGCCGTACGCGCGTGCGGGTCGGCGCTGACGCCGGCCGGCGCCCAGCACCGGACGGACCGGACAGCACCGGATGCCTGGCTGTGGTCGGACGACGGGCCGACGTCGGTGGAGGCGTCGCGGGCGGCGGCACACACAGGGGGCGGGAGGGGACGGCGGGGGCAGACAGGAGACCAGCCGCGGCATCAGTCGGTCGGCGTCCGTCCAAAGCACTCGCAGCGCCGGTCCGCGGTGTCGGTGCGGCGTCGCGACGTCGGACAGGCGTTCAGACAACGTCCAGACAACATTCGCTGTCCGGACACCAGCCAACACGGCGGACCACGCGACACCGGCAGTCGCGGGTCACGAGCGCGGTCCGTGGTCGGCTCAGTCCACGGTCGCCGTCACCAGCGGCAGTCTGACACAGGTCCACGTCAGCGCACAGTGCACGGTCAGGAGCGGGCCCCCCAGAGCGCCGGGCAGGATCGGCACTCCCTGACAGGGTGGCAGGAGCGTGTGCCGTCGGACGGCGTCGGACAGTTTCCAGCGACCAGACGGGCGCACACGGACCGACGCCAGACGGTCGGCGCGGCGAGGCCCGGCTCACCTCGGGGCCCCAGACCACCCGACAACGGACCGACGGGAGGGGGGGGGGGGGGGGAGCAGGGACAGCACAGATCACGGGCGTCACGGAGCGCGCGCCGCGGCTCGGCGGCTAGGGCGAGCACCGGCGCCGGCGGCGTAGGTCCGCTATACAAACACCGTGGCGTCGCTCCGCGTCACACGGAGGTGCCGAGGTTACGGGCGGTGCCGCCCCTGGCGGACGGCGGGCCGCCACAGTGCCTCGGGCGCCGACAGCGCTGGCTCCCCCTAAGAACGAGTGAGGACACATCGACGAGAGGCCAGCCTGCGCTGACGTGTGGGAAGGCACGGTCGCACAGATGCACACGGCGCCCGAGTCAAGAGACGTCAGGAAGCAGCTAACCCCGCAGCAACCCAGTTTCACGTTTCCCCTCTAATCTAGGACGGCGGGCATCCGATACAGCGGGCATCCGATACGGCTCGACAAATCTATCCTCCGTTGGGAAATCGGGACTTCCATGCGACGCCACCTCACGGCGGTCTTTTACAGATCGAGACGAACCTGGTGAGTCCCGCCTCTGTGAATATGGAAGACCTACGAGCACCATTTCGTTCACCTGGGACTGCATGCGACTCCTAGGAGTGGGTGTTGGGGGACTGGCACCCGTTGATACGCCGGGACTGAAAACGCTTCCTGGCATCAGCATAGTTCCTGGGATAATACAAGCCTGCTGAGCTATGGGCTGGCGGCTCCGACTTCTACCGAAAGCTGAAGTCGCCGGCGCTAAAAACGGGACCGGGGCGAAGTGAGCTTTGGCGCCTTCCGACGGTCCTTGCCACTGAAAGATCGTTCTGGAGAATAAAAAAAACACGGCGGTGGCACGCAGCCCGGCCGTCTCCACACGAGCACAGCTCGCACGCACGGAGGTCGCTGAACAAGTCAGCCATAACACAGACGCCACACAGCAGCAGCCCGCGGATGATACCTCCCGAGACGGGTTACTGTCGAGTACAACCCCCTCCCCCTCTCCCACCCCCACCCCTACCCGGGCTCGAACGTACGACCCAAGGAATGCGAGGAAAATCATACCCAGCACGCCCAAACATGCTGTATATGGCCCCACACGCCGCGACTGGCCGACGCTCTGCAGCTCATCACATGCTTGGAAAGCCGACCGCACTCCGCCGCTCGATCCTTCCGAATGGCCATTCGGAAGGATCGAGCCAGATGGATATGGCCATTCGGGAGGATATCAATGGCCAGATGGAGAAAAGATCTTAGCTCCATCCTCAGTCAGTCCACGGCCGGGCGCAGCTCCAAAGAGAACCTACGAGATCCTGTTAGCTTCAGAGCTTCTGCGACGGCCGGAGCGCGTGGCGGGGCTGGCCAACGGGGCGAGACAGCCTCGGGCACCTGAGAAAGACCCACGGGCCACGCTCCCACATGGCAGCTACGCTGCTCTCGTGCCGATGAAGGCATTAGATGCACTGAAATGGCCTTTGTGCAGGGTCAAGCAGCGTCAGCAGTTTCAACCACAGATGCCACTTTGAGAGCGCTTTCAACAGGGCCAGATACAAAAACGCTACGGAATTTTCAATCGACAGGAATTGGCACCCTTCGCCGCGCATCTTCATCAGATAAGCGCTGGTGGCGGCTGCAGATCCGGAGCTGGGGTTTCTGGCAAACGACGGACACATCTTCACAGAGGCACTGCGGTGCGCAAACGTCCGCCGAGACTCGGCGGCGCGCTGCTGGCACTGCAGCGACACCGGACGCAGAGTGCTGTGGGGACCACGGCAGCGGCGCTGCCCCACCTGCACTGGACTGGGCTGAACGGGACTGTGATGTCCTCTATTTCGTATTTTCAACCTTGTGGGGGGGGGGGGGGGGGCTTGCGCTACGGCAGCACGGCCTCCGAGAGGGCGTCAACAATGAGCCATCACACGGTAGCGGAGAACGGTAGGCTCTGCTGTCCTGAGGATCCACTTTCGAAGAAAAAAAATCTCGCCTCGCGCGCCTTCACTGCAAACGGTCCAAACAGCCGTGCGGGAGCATCCAACTTTCCGGCGGACATGTCTCGGAGCACGCCTATGCATGACCCCCAAACGCCCGCAAACTGGCACACTAAAATGCGAATGTGGCGTAACAAAAAGAAGGCGCGACACCGAACATCGATCTACTAGCTGTGCCTTCGAAAATCACATGAGCTCGCTAAGATCACTAAAATCTCACTAATACCCTGGTCTCGTTTTCAGAAGTTGAACGTGCCTTCATCCCAATGTCACATTATTCAATGGACTCAAACCAACCCACACAAGAAGCGACAGACCGTCCGCACTGGCCGACGGAAGGAAGCTCCCTCGCCTGGCCGTCGGCAGCCAGCCAGACTCCTGGCAGACTTCAGACCGCTGACTCGACTCCTGCCAGACTGCAGAGCACTGATGGTCAGACTCTTGTCCCATACTCTGCACGCCCCTCAGACGGGTCGCGCAGTCACGTGCGGGTTCGACCTTTGGCCCCTGGTTGGGCCAGGCCTGAGGCGCATGTCGCCCCCGGCCGGGTCCAGCCCAGACAGACTCCGGCCGAGCCCAGCCCAGACAGACTCCGGCCGGGCCCAGCCCAGACAGACTCCGGCCGGGGGCAGCCCAGACACACTCCGGCCGGATCCAGCCCAGACAGACTCCGGCCGGGCCCAGCCCGGACAGACTCCGGCCGGGTCCAGCCCAGACAGACTCCGGCCGGGCCCAGCCCAGACAGACTCCGGCTGGGTCCAGCCCAGCCACAGGACCCGGACACCGTGCAACGCCCACCGGGCCAACAGGCGGACCCGGTCACGTCCGACCACGTGACAGGGCGCCGGGTGCGACCACCGCGCCGCTGCCGCCACTGCCGCCACTGCCACCGGGCACCCAGACTCCGCCGATCCATCGACTCGCTCGGCCAGCTGCCGCCGCGGCCGCCTCACGCCCCGGCAGGGGGAGCGGACGCCGCGGCCCACCGAAACCCAGTCGCTCTCGCTTGCCTGGCGCACAGCTCAACTGCTGCACCGCCGGCACGGCACCAGAGCGACGCCGTCGGCCGGGAGCGACGGCAGCTGCGCAGCTGGACAGGCGCCGCTGGCTGCCTCAGACCTCTGGCCCAGACCCTGAATACGGAACTCGCGTCGTTTGCTGCCGCCCTGGACTGTGATTGGTTGTTTAACAAGGAGGCAGTCAATCACTATTGGCTAGGCGGGTGTGGCGACTGTTGTGATGGATCAGTGATTATTTCGACCGCGATCTGAGCGTTTGTGGCTGAGGCAATTCCACTCAGCAGTTGCCCTAAACGGCACCCACCTCCTAAATCAGTGTCCGTAATCACCGCCTTGCGACCGCTCCCAGCTTTACTTGAAGCACGGCAAGGGAAAATACGCCACCCTCAGACCATCAGACACGAAGGGTCAACGGAGGTTAACCACACCTTCTGTGGAGCGCAGTCCTCCACCACAAACCACAAAAACGTCACACATTCACTCGGCTGCCGACGAGACCGGCCGTGTGCCGCCGAACTCCGGCAGCAGCGGTTGCTGGGGATTTCTGCCGCTTCGGCCGCCGCCATGCCGAGGGTGTCGGGCGAGCGGCGGGCGCGGGCCCGACACTGGGCTCGCCGCAGAGCACGCGGGCCTGGCACTAGGCTCGCCGCAGCGGACGCGCCGCTGGGAGAGGCCGCCGCCGTCAGCTGCTGCCGGTGCGCAGGCGCGCGCCGCCGTGACGTCCCAGCGTCGAGCTGACCACCGCCGGGCTCCGGCGTCCGGCCGGGTTGGCCGCGCTCAGCGCGGAGACTCCGATCTCCGCCTATCCGATGTCGTGGGGACGGCGCGCAGGCAGCTCTAGAACGCCCTGAAACTGTCGCCTGCCGGCCGCCGCTCACCGACGCCGCACTCTCTCCCTCTGAGCGCCACGCGCCACCGGACGGCACGCGTCTGGTCCTAACACCGCCTGCCCCTGCAACGTGACGGTCATGCTGCATCCCCTGCAACGGGAGATCAGTCTGCGCCTGCCGCCCCTGGATGTCTGATCGCCGAGGTCACTTCACCGCCCGTCCGCCCCATACGGTTAGAGGGATCGGGCACCAGAAAACGCGATTTTGAGGTTGTCGAACGTGAGAAGGCAGGCAATGTCCTGGGTCATCCCCAAATCACGTAACGGAGAAGGGACGTAACGTCCGAAGGAGGGAAGAACTTTGGGACGAGCCGTTCTAGCAAATTGCGGATGAGGGGGGGGGGGGGGGAGGGACGGCGGAAGGTGGTGGAGGAAGTGTCGTTCGTGACATATTAAACCGACGAAACGCTCAATTATTTCGCTATCGTGAGCGATCATGTTGCCCTCCAGCCATTCGTTTCAATATCCACGCATACTTCCCACACAATACCCACGCAGACATCTCATAAGATCTCCACGTAGATTTCCCACACAATACCCACGCAGACTTATAAAATATCCACGTAGGCTTCCCATACAATACCCACGCAGACTTCTCATAAAATATCCACGCAGACCTCCCATACATGCTCGGAGCACGACGCTTTAATGTCTACGGATGGCGTGCTTCGTGCGATTTGATGCATTACGGCGCACCATTGCCCCTTTCATAAGAATGGCTCTCGAAAAGACGATTTTTAGCTGCGGTAAGGTAGCCATTGCACAAACATCGTCCTGGATGAAGCAGATGGATTAAGCTTGGTCGAAGCTGCACAAAAACTCCTTAACAGACCACGGCGTTCGCAGTAAGAGCCCTCTCTCATTAAAGTGCTGCCTCGTTTTTGCCTCCTGGGTAAAAAGCCTACTTCGAGGAACAGTGTTTGTTATCTTCGGTTAGGTAGCCATCGCACTACTACCGCTCTGGATTACGCGGAGGGCTTAGTAGAAGCTCCACAAAAATTCAACAGACCACGGTGTGAGCAGCAAACGCCTCCTCCTCTAAAAATACAGTCACACAACGTTCAACGCAAGGCCCCGCCTGGCCTGGCCTGGCGGGGGACTGGCCTGGCCTGGCAGGGCCTGGCGGGGACTGGCCTGGCCTGGCCTGGCCTGGCGGGGACTGGCCTGGCCTGGCAGGGCCTGGAAGGGCCTGGGAGACTGCCAAATCAGATCACCTATTGTTATTTCTCCTCACCCCCGCTGGAGGGTGGGGGAACACCCCTCACCCCCTCTGGAGTCATGCACGAAGATCTTCGGAAAGTGTTTTCTTCTCGCAAAAAAGTGACGTGCTGATACATCCAAACCCGACAAGCAGCTGCGACATTTGGGAAGGGACTGTCCTGGCCCATGGCAGGCCTTGCTGAGATGGGGGAGGGGGGGGGGGGGGCGGCGGCCCAGCATCACAGTGTGTCGCACAGGGAGGAGACACGGGAATTCGAAAATGCGGCACCTGTTATAATAAGCATGCATGCTGTGCGCTCCGCTCCTGGGTCACTCAGCACATTATAACACGTTAAGAGCAACCTCGTTACCCTGCGATCACTCTGCAAAGCCAGGGCTGGACACGACATGGTCAGGGGACGAACAATACGACAATCTGATCACGGCGGCGTTCCAGCCCAAAAAGGTAAAGGTTGGTGCTAGGCTTGAACCCACGCCTGAAGAGATCCTCCCAATTCTAGACGCGACGCCATTTGACAGCCCTCCCGGTAGGCCCAATCCTTTTAATGACGCGTGCGCAGAGACTTCTGACTACACCCACGGTTCGAAACGTCGCGTGTTGCCAGCATCACCCATGTGTGTTTAATAACGTCGTTTGACCGGTATCTCCTGGTACACTCGGGACGGTCAGTGAGCATAAGAACTCTGAAACTTATCAAGTCGAAAAACCAGGAGTTGAACCCCTGCCTCGCTCCCATCACTCCATAGTCTGTCGCTGTCGCCGGCTCCGTCCTGCCCGATATCTCGCAGCGGACGGCATCCTGGCCCACCGCACAGCCAAGGTCCGGGCAGCGGGGGGAGGGGGACGGGGGGGGGGGCCTGGGCCTGGGCCCAGCCCGTCCGGGGAATGTGGCGACCGAAGGCGGGCAGGCGGTGGGCGAGATCGGTGTGGCCCGGCCCCAGCGCCGGAGCGGGCCTGACGGGCGCGCGGTGTCTCTGAGAGCCGGCGCCCGCGCAGACACGGAACACGTACAGGAACACAGCGTCACACAGCAACACGGAACACGGTCAAGACACATCAGCACGACAAACGTGGGCGCGACACTTTCAAAGTCGGCGGCATCAACCAACGCGACACTTTGGAAAGCGGCTAGATGGGCCACTGCAAATAGCGATGAAAAATTACTGTATGCTTACGCCCGCGTCCCACAATGCGACACTGTAAACGGGCCAGAGCACTGTAATGGTGAACAATGGCAATACGATTACAGCTAGAGCAAACGCAGCCCGTGCATCTTAGCTTGAAGGGCCTAACCGTCACGCCCCCGCCCCAGCAGCATCCCCCACATCCACCTGCGGGGCAGAACAGCGCAGCCCCGCCCACAGAGCCCAGTGGTGCGCGGCCGGCGCCAGCGCGCCGGGCCACCAGCGGCCGCAGCTCCGGCGCCATACTTTACTGGTGCGGTACCGCGCCCGGCGGCGCCCGGCCGGCCGGGCAGCGCAGCCCCGAGCCGAGCCGGGGCCGGCGTCAGCCGACAGCTGGCGGGCGGCGCTGACGGCCGGCGGCCGCCGACAGGCGGCGCCACCAGCGTTACCTCTGGTCGGGGTTAGACGGGATGCCCAGGTCACCGGAGCGCAGGCGGCGGCTATAGTCCTCTATTTGAAGCTGAACTGGAAGGGCACGTTAGGCGGGCAGAGCCCGACCGACCGTTAGACTGGGCGAGCGACGCCCGCGGTGACACGATATGACACCATGTGACACGATATGACACCATGTGACACGATATGACATCATGTGACACGATGACACCACGTGACACGATATGACACCATGTGACACGATATGACACGACACGACACACGAGCGGCGGTGCACACACGCGGCGGGCGTGCAGGGCAGCGAGCGGGCCGACGCCGGCGGAGCAACGCTGGCTGAAAACGCTACCCATAACCGATAGAGCCCTGGAAACTGCGACGCTCACAGAGTGGTAACGGGCGGAGCGGCACTGACGACGAGACGCCGGGCGGTGCCGGCGGCGCGGCGCGTGCCCTCGGCCGGCGCTGAGCTGCCGGCCGGCCGGACAGCACGCCGGCGCGCGCGCCGACACGCACAGGCGCCAGACTAACCGGGGCATCAACACATCGCAAGACTATCCACCACCACGACACGCCTCCCGTGAGAGATCAAGAGCGCGATGAGCGCCCGGAGAGGTCACATCAGGTCAGGTCAGGTCGGGTCCGGCCAGCAGGCGCCGAGGCGAGTAGTCGACAGCCGGCGCCGACGCCGCGACCAGTCCGGCGAGCCACCGGCACCACGTGCTCGCTGCTGCCCCTTCCCGCGGCGGCTACAGACCTGCCTGCCTGCCGGCGGCCGGCGGCCGGAGCCCAGCCCGCGCGCGTCCGCCCCTCCCCCGTCGCGCCACTCACTCAGATAGGCCTCCTCCTGGTCCTTGTTGAGGTTGGTCGGCAGGATGGTCGGCATGCCCGGGATGAACGTCTTGTCGTTCTCGTCGCCGCCCCAGCGCGACCGGCGCTTGCGGCTACGCCCGTCGCCGCCGCCCGAGCCGCCGTCTGCCGCCGCGGAGACGGAGAGGGAGGGAGACGGTCAGAGGTCAGAGGTCAGAGGCGGTCACTAACCGCCCGCTCCGCGTTCTGTCACAGCTGGCGGCCGGCCGGAACCGGGCGCATCTCAGGGCGCATTTCCCTGCCAGGCGCTGTGTCCATACAGGGCTGGGAGGCGGAAGCCCGAATCGGACCTTTCACGCCAGACTGCTCCGGTCGCCAGAGGCGCGGCCTATCCACTCGTCCCCTCCAGTGTCATCGTCAGCCCCGTGCCATGCCGTGTGTGCCCGCGCCCGTGCCCGCGCCCGCGCCCGTGTCCGTGTCCGCGCCTGTGCCCGTGCCGGTGTCCGCGCCCGTGTCCGTGTCCGCGCCTGTGCCCGTGCCGGTGTCCGCGCCCGTGTCCGTGTCCGTGTCCGTGCCCGGTCCAGCCGCCGCCGCCGCCGCCGCCGCTCACCGGACGAGCCGTAGTCCTTGCGCTTCCTGTCGCGCGACTCGCGGCCCGAGTCGGAGCCCCTGTCGGAGCTGGTGCGGTCGAAGCCGCCCGAGCCGGGCCCGGCCGTGATGGCCGGCGGGTCGGGCAGGCCCGACAGGTAGTTGGGCTTCAGCAGCGAGCTGCCCGTCGGCTTGCGCCCGCTGCCCAAGATCGGGTTGATCTTGGTCAGGCGCACCGTGTTGGCTCCCGAGCCGGCCATGCCCGCCTACGAAGCGGGGTCAACGGGGTCAGCAAGGTCAGCCGGGCGGTCGCGGGTCAGCGGGGTCAGGGGATCAGAAAGCTGAAGTCAGGGGAGGGATCAATGACGCAACAAAGTAGGCGAGGGGTTATGGGGGCAGCACAGGGTTCGCTGGGTAGGGCGAGAGGTCAGAGGAGCCAAAGGTCAATAACGGAGGACTGACCAGCACATTACAGTTCAGAGGAGGGGTCAAAGGCCAGCTGATGGCACAAGGGTCGTAGACAGCCACTGCAATCGCACGACACATAAAGCTGTGGTCGGTACTGTCCGAAATTTCAAAATAACTCCGCGGCGAGAAACGATCGATGTCACATTTAGGATCTGATGGCATTTATGACTTTGCTTACGAAAACCAACAATCTAACGGAGAGTGCAAGGCTGGAAATCGGGCCATTTCTAAGGACTGAGTTTGATGCCGCCAAAATGCCCGGCATTTTCATTCCGCACGAGCATCTAAAACAAGCATCCGTGAAAACAGGCATGCACACCAACGCGTGTCAATGCCAGTGCTTGGCGGCGGCGCCCCGGGCGGCTCAGCCCCCCCCCCCCCCCCCTCCTCAGCTGCGGGGGCGCGGGGTACCGCAACAGCTCGGGCCAGGCGCCCGGCACAGGGGGCCAGCCACCGGCTGTCGGCGGCGCCGGGCCGGGCCGGCCTCAGCACCAGCCCACGCGCCGCCGATGCCAGCCGTGCCCGACCCCGAGCCGCGCCAGGCGCTGACGACCCTCGGCTGCCTGTCCCGGTCTGCCGTGAGCTCCGGCGGCAAGGCCATAGCCATAGCGGGCCATAGCCATAGCAGGCCATAGCCGTAGCAGCCATGGCCATAAACAGCTTTGAAGTATGAGAGCGTGGAATGACCAGCTGCCTCCGCCTAGTGATGTGCGGCTGCAGCGCCGCCCTTCAACGACCAGTGTCCAAACAAGTAAGCACCGGACCGACCTCCTGACACATGTGGCGCACACCCGACGCCGCGGCCAAACACGGCCATATAGTCACCATGTCTGGTGTTGGCTTGCTACGGCCTCGGGTTGAGGCAGCGGAGATTGCAGATACTCGCACTAGACGGAGAGAGGACGCCGGTCAGGTGGCTCGTGGGAGCAGCAGCCCCACCCGCTGCCCCAACAGTGTCTGGGGTGCACTTTTGGGGTGTCTGGGGTGTCTGGGGTGCACTTTTGAGCACACAACCTCGGGTGGGTACAGGCAAGGGAGGTCATTGCCTTGACCCGGACTTGCCCTTGCTGGCCAACCCGGTCACTGTGTGGTGGGATACAGTGTGAGGTGCACAGGTGTCAACTCAACATGCTGTCGCCAAGCTAAATTGCATGTGGCCTGCAGACTCCTCACACTTAACAATGGGAGTGTAACAGAGACCGAGTCCAACCGCTTATTCGTTCAACATGTTGTGATCACAATTATGGATCACAATACAGATTATGAAGAGGTTGCAATAAATGAACTTCCTCCAGCAGAACAGCAGGCCCAACAATGGTATGTCCGCAGTCACCATTGGGGTCATGTGAGGGCAAAGCAATCCTTTGGTTGCTTTCAAAGCAGACCCAGGGAAGAAATCAGTTTGCAGCAGAGCTGGGTTCCCTCACAACTCATATCATCCACATCAAACAATTATTCTCCCAACCACCAAATCTCCACCCAAGGTCCACAGCCACTCATCCCCTCCCCTCCCCAGAGACTCAACTCTGTCATCCAGACTTTACCAGCACTGTGACTTTACCAGCACTGTAGGGCCAATCTCCAGCTCTCCATCCTCTCTGCAGAGGACCATGAAAGTGATGGATGTTAAAAACACTTGAGGACAGCAGGTAGGCATGTTATGTAGCTCCTTCCAGTCCTGGTATTGGTGAATGAAGTAGTTCTTAAGGGATATGCATCATAATCATGTCAGTGTAACACAATCATGGCAATGAACAAGTGCCAGACTGGCAAGTTTCTGTCCTGACTACTTGTGGGACTACAAGGTAAAAGGCCAATAAAATAATACTTTGCATGTAAATGCATATAGAATACATAAAGAATATGACATAATAATAAAAAATACAATATAATGCATAAATAATATAATAATATAATACACAAACAATAAACACATGCCCATGAAACCTCATAAATAATTACAGTGGCTTAATAGGAGAATGTGCGCCTAAATAAATCAAGACTATTATTGGCATTGAAATGGGTGGAAAACATAACAATTCATCACAGGCTGAGGCTATTAAGTGCTTTTTCACTAGCTCGTCAGGCATCAACTAGAACACCTAGATGGAAGCACCACCACACTTTAAGCCTTGCACCACCACCCTAAGAGACTTGTCTGTATAATCCTTGCATCCTGATCAGTCAACCTATAGTTTATGTGAGGCTGGCAACCTGTGATAAAACTGAAGAGAACAATATTTATTTTTGATAGGACATCTTATCAGGTACATATCCAGGCTAATCCAGCACATCATTACTAATACAAGTTCCTATGACAAATGCATGTTGTGAAATATGAGGATGCAATTTACCACAAATAATTTTGACTGACTTTTGGTATAAAAATACATCATGAAGGCAAACTGAGGCAACAGCAATCAGAACAACAAAAAATTGTATCGTCTCTTCCACATAATATCAGTACAACCTCATGTTGGCAACCACATCCACAGCAATCAAAAACTGCAAAAGATAGAGCTAATTGTTGATTGGTAGATAAATAAACAAGCATGCAGCAGGGCTCCTCACACAGTTGAAACCCAAGAACAAGTCATGAAATTGTTAGGTACAGCTGCTGGGAGTGCTAGGGCAGCAAACATTCAGTATAATCACAAGAAAATGTATAGCCCAAAAGCTACACTGGCTGTATCAGGTTAATGATGCCATTTGTTATCTCTTGAACACATCTTCATTCAAACTCACTTATTATCATTGCTGGCATTACAAGTGCTGTGCATGACTCCTGTGACAACAACCAGCTAGCTGTATGGTGAGTGTGCAAATATCGTTCGTTGCGTTCATTATGCAATGTCCACAGGAAAGAGCATCATATGCTGGCCAAAACAATGCACCAGTCACAACCACATTACAGGCAATGATCTACACAAATTTAGCTTGTGTGTACCTAGCTCAATCATGGTTGAGCATTCATCTCACTCATCTGCCATGGTACGGGGCAGTCGCAAAACCCTCATCCACTCCTATTGCAATTAGTCACGTTTGTTACAACAAAAAGCATCAAGAAAAATCCTGATCTCAAAAACTGCGTGATCAAAGAAACAACGCGGGCCAAATAAAATAACTAGACTCGTAGCCGCTCCAACGCGCGAACCATGCATTAACCCCGGCATTAGTGGCGCAAGCTCCCCTTTTCAATATTCATCAGAAACTTCACCAGACCCATGCACACAAATCTTTAGAAGGTTTTTCATACCACAATTATAATGCGCAACGTATCATCATACCTGAAGGGGATGGAGGTATATGAAAGTTACCAGTTGAAACGTCACCGGCACCCGCGGACGCCGCACATGAACGCGACGAAACAATCCAATGTGGCGTGCGCGGCGCCCAAACAGAAAAGTAGACGCACCTGATAACAACGTAAGTCAATAGTAATCTGGAGATATTTTAAGGCAAGAGACTTGTCCAAGGATTTGTGTAAGCGGGAAGCAAAACTGTGGGGAAAAACGGAAAATCTCTCCAGATTATTGCAATTGTTCTCGAGATTCCCGCTATTTTCTAAATACAGAATGCCTCCAGATTATCAACACAAACTCGCTATAACGCCATTTTATTGTCTATTGTCCTATACATACGAAGGCTGTTCAGAGCTGCGCGGGAACGTCAGTAGCGTGCGCGAGCATTCGTGGCGGACGTGGGCGGTGCGCTGGGCTGCGCGTTGGCATTCGAAGTTGATGCAACAATATATGACTGAACCAATGTACCTTTACGACTTTGATTGAGTCCATTGGGCTCGTCTTAGCTGCTTTGGTTGCGAGGTCTGCCAGGGAGGTGCGTGCTCAGCCGTTACGGTGAGATTCTGGTTCCTTGGAATTTGTTGAGGTTGGCGTGTGGCGCCGGAAGGCCTCATATGCAAAACAAACGTGTTTGGGGCTATATACTTTTGCAGTCTTGGGAGCAGCAGAACAATGGAATTTCTACAGACCAATTCTCAAAAATGTCGTGAAATGAGTTTTGCCCCGGAATTGGCCACTTTCCTTCTTAAAATTTAGTGGTTGGACCCCCCCCCCCCAACCGAATATGAAACTGCCCAGGCTTATATGTGTCAGTACTAAGGCGTTTCTGGTGCTCAAGAATCATAGATTCATGAGGGTTATAAAAGAATGTCATGCTACGGTCAAGGAGAAAAGGGCGTTATGGTGAATCGGAAGCCTTTCTTGGTCCTGTCGTCTGTCACAGACTTAAACGCCAGGAGTCCCTTGCAGATCTCAGTGCCCGACGATCATGCCAGGGCTCGTGGAGTCATCCGTCATCGGCTTAAGCGACCTCTGGCGCCGGCCGTGCAGGGCCCAGGTGGCCGCCGATCTCGCCGAGTCCTCGGCCAAGGACGGCCACGATGGCGGTGGGAGATAGCGTAGATGCTCGGTGGCGGCCCCAGATGGAGACGCCACCACCGGTCACGGCGCCGCTCGAGCAGGCGGCGGCCTGCACCGGCTCTGGCCGGGCCCACGGCGGCGCCGCTCGAGCAGGCGGCGTCCTGCACCGGCTCTGGCCGGACCCACGGCGGCGCCGCTCGCTGCCGGCTTCTTAGCCAGCCCCCCCCCCCCCCCAGCGCTGTTTTTTCGGGTCTTGCCTGGCCTTCAGCCGTGCTGACCTGGTCGCTGACCTGACCCGGTTACGAACTTGACCTGGTCGCCTGGTCGACAACCATGCCTCGTAAGGCCGGAGTTTGCTTGGTGTCCCGACGTTAAGCACAGCTGCCGGGCGGAGCAGACTGTCAACTGGCCCATTCAGGGAGATTCATCCGGGAACGACGGAGAAAGCTGGGCAGAACGGAGCGCGGCTGACACGGTACCAGGGCGCGACCAGCATGATGGCAGAACGCAACTGACACGATGACGGAGCGCGGCTGACATGACGCCATCAGCCGACCCAGTCATCTCATATTGGTATATCGGCATGCCACTCCCCGCGCCCAGGCGACGGGCTGGGACAGGAGGCTCGTAGACCTGTCTGTGCGGAAGTTGCACTCCTCTAATCATTGCAAGCGTGGGTCACACTTGGAATCATTTTGCACATTTAGAATCGGCCTTGAAGGTCACTTGATATTGCAAAATCAGCAGCATTTTCGATGTTCTTGTGCCCTAATTGGTCAAACGTTGTGTTTTCAGAAGTCGGCACTAGTCACTAACCACTGACCTGTAGGTCAATGTCACTAAACAAATCGCTGAATAAATCGCCAATTTCATGGACATATTTTGCCGCGACTAATACATTTCATTTATGTAAACAAACAAAAAAGGGAACTGGGGGAGGAAGGTATTTGATGTCATAGGATATTGAATTAGCTGCGGGAGGGGGTGAGTATGCGCATGTACCTCAGTCTTTGTGTGTCATTGAATACACAATATTGCCCAAATTATGGGCAGATCCTCATTGTTGCTTAGGAGGGATCATTTGCCGTCCTGGAGCACCTCAGTTTCGTAGGGCCAGTGTTGGATTGTCGCTCAGGCTCGTGGATTGGAGATGAATAAGTCTGGAATGAACGGTTGAGACTCACAAATTACAATATTAATAACTAGGTCTGTATTATATTTTTAGCCTAGCCTTTGAATGGAAAGATAGGCAACTAGAGCTGGTATTAGGGGCACTGAGCTTTACCACATTGTATGTTAGGACCATGTAATTTCAGATGCAGATTGCAGCTTTCTGGCATAATTCAACAGTTCTTGAGTAGTACTGTGTAGCAAGTTTTGAAATATTTAAATGTGATGTCTGAGAGGATATTTCTATAGATACAGAACAGCTGGATTTTTCTATTTTTACAATGATAAGCACTCTATGTCCATAGGCAGATCCTGTGTGGACATGGAGCCATGCCCCCCCCCCCCCAAAAAAAAACCTCTGATAGTATGTTTTGGCCCTCCCAAAACATTCTGAGAACTTCATAAAAGTTTTGTCTTCTTACTGTCTATCTTAACCTTAACTGTTTTAACTGTTTTGTCTTAACTTCTGTTCAAGATCCCAAAGCATTTTGGTGCTTTTTTCAGTTTTGAATGGTGTCCCTACTAGATACTCACAAGAGGCACCATGCACTGGACCTTGGATTTCACACCAGCCAGCTGGTGACAAACAGTTGCCCCCCCCCCCCAAAAAAAAACTCCAGGCTAGATCTGCCCCTGTCCATACCTAATCAGATAGTGTAAAGGCCAAGGTTGGCAGAAGTCTTCTGGAGGCTGTAATCACCAGCCTGAGAGCAAGTGTAAGGGGTTAAGCTAATTGACTGTTCATGAAGTATGCTCATTAACAATGAGCTTCACTTGTTAAGAGTGCCTGCAAAATGTGGTCATACATCACATAGAAAATGCCTAACTCATTGTTGGTTTTATATTGAACATTAAGTAAGGCATATTAGAAGTATATTTATCACTGTAAAGTTAATTGGTGCTGCCTGTTTGTATTTCAACTAGTGACAGAAAATAGTATAGGCTGATAAACACTGGAAACAAAAAGGCATGGACTGTTTTCACAGTGGTCTACCTTAAATAAAAAATGCAGTATAATTCAGGTTTTTGACATTACTATCTTCAGGAATTTCATTCAACCCATGGCTGCTGCCCTGGAACAGTGGATATGCCACATTGCTGTGTCCCTGAAGTAAACCACTATGCCACTGTGTTCCATCTGCACATGACTGCCCCAGTGTGTATGGTGTGGGCTGTCAGCAGCAGACACATTGCATACCTTTGTGTTATTTATCAGATAACAGGAGCAATGGAGAAGCTGAAAACTTTAATGAGTGCATTCATTTTCTTCAAGATGCGAAAAAGGTGGCCAAATGCATAAAAAATAGCAATTCTGGGTGCCTTTGGTAGATCAGTCTCAGACAGGGTTTCAGCAACTGATTTTGTGAAAGCATACTACTGCAGCACTACCACATAAGCATACTACAACATACTATTTACAGTAGGATATGGTGTCTATTTCTGCAAAAGTTGAAATAATATTTCCATCTATCCAGGTGGCAGAGCACGGTGTTTCAAAAGCATGGCCTATTTGAAATGCCTATGAAAAGTTATGCTTTACCCAATGTTTTCTTTTAAGACTATGCATCTAGTTGCAATAAGCGCAAACAAAACCATGCATTAAAAGATAAGATAGCATCGAGCAATGGACATCAGAGAGCTTGAGCTTGTTCTGCATCCAGCCATGTATAAATCACCTCATCGATTCAACATCACCCCGTGATGAAGCGAGTCACTAGTGCGCGCGGCTGAGCACGCCTCTGCGGCCGCTGAAGGCGGGGGCTGACAGGAGCCGCCGCGGTCAGTGGTCGCCGGACGCCGGACGCCGGTCTTCTGGTACCGGTGAGGGCGTGTGGTTATGCTGGCGTGTCAAGTGAAGTTGAGCGAGGAATCGGCGTGGGATGGTGGGAAGAGCTGGAAGACTTCTTGCGATGGTTGGATGCCTGTCGGATGACGGTGGGGCTGGGAGGAAAGCGTAGCGGAAGGCGCTTCTTGGCTTTGGTTTGCGGATTGCGGTGATGGGCGCGCTGTCAGAAAAGGCCACTAAGGATGTCCGGAGGCGGAAGTCGGCGCTGCGTCGGGAGTTCGTTCCTTCCCAGGGTTAGTGTCGGGACCAGCTCGATCATCGACGTGAGCGATCTTCCGAGACATACGGCATGTCCCTCTCCGGTTTGCTACGTTTCGTGCTGCGTTTTCTGGCTCGGAGCCTGACACGTCTGTCGGAGCCGCTCTCTTGGGGAGTCTGTTTTTGGATGGCATTTCGTCGGATGTTGTGGCACAGTTAGGTCTGTTGTACCCCAGCATCGACGTTGAGAACATGCCGATACATACAAAACAAATTGAGGAGGCTGTCCATCGTTCGCCGGCTTAGACCAGTCACGTTGTGGAGGGGTCTGCCGTAGGGAAGGGAGCGCTAGGTCATATCTCCGTGCCGAGGTAGCCGAGCTCTCTCGTGCCGTGTTCGAGATCGGCGCGGCGGCCGCGCCAGCCGGCCGGCCGGCAGGTGCTGTCGCCGGGGGCGGCGTGACGTCATCAGGAGCCGGGCGGGTCAGCCAATGGTCGGCTCAGCGGGGCGGGGGGACCGTCACGCGACCCGGCCTAGGTCAGCTGGGCTGGCGGCCCACAGGAGCGCGCCCAGGGGGAGGGCGGCGGTGCGGCCGGGCCGGGCTGGCCGGCGCCCGGGCCGGGCCGGACTGGTTTCCGGGGCAGGCAAATGCGACGCTGGACGTGTGGTTTTCCGGCCACCGGCAGGTGGCGCGTTCTCAGGCTCCGTTGGGTCGCGGTCGGGGGCGGCCGTCCCCCGTGGTCTGCTGGCGTCGGCGTGGGCTTGGGCACACTCGGCATGATTGCCCTCAAGCTTTGAACTGAGGAGGGTCACCACCGTGTGACCAGTGATGACCGGAACCGAGGTCAAAGGTCCCCGCAGTTCGCAGGGCCGTTCGCCTCATGTGCGGGACCGCATTCCGAAAGTGGATTGTATGCAGTTGGTCGACACGGGAGCAATGGTTACCTGCGTGTCGGCATCTCTTCTGGGGGGTCAGTTCGTTATGACTCAATCCGGGGGCTTTGCATCCGATCACAGTCAACCGCACGACATTGGAATGCGTTGGTATGGTTTCGGCAAACGTTCTGATCCGTACGGCAGTGATAAATGACGTTCAGGTGCTGATGTTAGAAGGCTTGTCTGTTCCGGCCGTCCTTGGAAATGATGATCTGGCGTCGTTCAAGTCCTTCCAAGCAAACTGCAGCGTGCGAGTGCTTTATTTAGGGTTTTTTTGCGTAAAATTGGAGGAGCCGCTTGACAGCGTTCCGAGGCGGCCAGTTTTTGTGCGTGTTGTATCTGATGTCGTAATGGGACCATTTTCTGAAGGGATTATTTACCTGCAAGGTGAGGACTTCGGGCCGATTTCTCGAGGCCTCATGTTTGATCCGGATCCTCGACAAATCGAACATTTCGAAGTTTTCAAATCGAACGAAGAGTTTCGGTTAGTCCTTGCTTGGGTCGGCCTGTGATTGATAACCCCATTCCAATCGTGGAAAACCCCGGACCCGATTCTGTCGATCTTTTTATCCATTCCGTTACTGGCAAAGTGGAAGACATGAAGACGGCTTTAGTGTGTGTGTGGGGGGGGGGGGGGGGGCAAGCCTTAATGGCTCGGACCGGTAACCGTTGGTTTGGCTGAAGCGGAAGTCAGTGAGGTCAGTGGAAGGAAACTGAAGAGTCTACTTGACGGACACTGGGACAACATCGGCGGGTCACGACCTGTCGCGGTCAGGCTCAGACGAGCTCCCACATCATTTGGGACCAGAGGTGTGGAGGCAGATCGCCGACATGGAGGCCCGCGGGCTAATCCGGCGTTCCAATTGTCCTCGGTCGTCACTTGTTGTGCTGGTTAAGAAGTCAGATGGCTCTTTTCGTCTGGCGGTGGACTTTGTGCGTAGCAACAGACACGGCCAGGCTTCCCCGTCGTAAAGCCCACATGCATGGCCCTGACATCAGAGGACCGTTAAGTGATGCTGGTTTCTTGTCCCGTGTCCCCAGGCGCCGAGCGTGACCGCTGACCCCGGGATCCTGCGCCGACGGGCATGGCTCTTCAGCTCAGCTACAGACTCTTGGGCCGCCAGCTGAGTGCTGGGCAGGTAAGCGAGACGATCCGCTGTATGGAGGTCCAGTCTCCACATCGCCTGGCTGCCACTGGCGCCGTTACTGTCACGGACTGATCGCTGACGCGTGCCTTGCTCGTCTCATGCGGCGCGGCGTGGTAGAAAGCACGTGGTATGTTGAATGATGCGTAGCGTGGACAAACCCCGTGGTATGTTGAATGGCGTGTAGCGTGAAGAAACCCCGTGGTATGTTGAATGGCGCAGGCGCGTGGCGTGGCACAAAGCCCTGTGGTATGTTGGATGACGCGTAGCGTGTAGAAACCCCGTGGTATGTTGAATGGGGCCGGCGCGCGGCGTGTTAGAAAGTCTTGTGGTATGTTGAATGGCGCCGGCGCGTAGCGTAGTAGAAACCCCGTGGTATGTTGAATGGCGCCGCCGCGTAGTGTAGTAGAGCTCTCTGATATGTTGAATGGCGCCGGCGCGTAGCGTGGTAGAAGGCTCTGTGATATGTTGAACGGTACCGGCAGGTGGTGTGGTAGGAAGCTTTGCGGTATGTTGGAGCGCCTTGTTTGCATCCTACCTCGCACCGGGGTCGGTATCGCCGTCTGTGTACAGCGCCGGCGCGTCTTGCTGTCCACGGCGGCGCCCGGTCCAGGCCCCCTCACGCCCCACCCTGCCCTCCCGCCGCCGGTGTCGGCCTCGCTGGAGCCCCACCCGCAACGAGTCGCCACGCCCACAGGCGACGCGCGTCGGCCGGCGCCGTCTCTCGCTCCTCCGCGAGCGCGCGCTCGTCGCCGGACAGTGGACGGTCGCCGCCGACGGCGCCACCTTTGACGTCATCAACCCGGCCACCGATGACGTCATCGCCAGCGTGCCGGACCTGGGCGAGGCTGACGCGGCGCGGGCCGTGGCGGCGGCGGCGGAGGCGCAGAGGAGCTGGGGACAGACCGCGCCCAGGGTGAGCACAGATCGTGCCAGGGGTACACACACATTGCCCAAGGGAAGTAGGTACCTGTCGTGCCCGAGGGGCGCTGCGTGCCATGCCCGGGGTGGAACTGGGTATCTCTTCGGGTGCTGTGGCCTTTAAGATGGTCATATTCTCTCCCCCCCCCCCCCCACACACATACGTATACACATACACACAAAGATGTATCACTCAGAGAAAAAAAAACACAGGTGAAATCTCCGGGAAAAGTAGTAGCAACACCTGCAATGATCAGGGTCCGCGCGACACTCACATGGAGCACGAGAGGAGCGGCATGTTTGTCCGCATTGACGTGGCCTTTGATCGCGGCGGAACAGCTGAGACTGCCCTTAGGACTGCGAAGTCGGCCGTCCCCGGGTGATGACCAGGCTTCACTGCGGCCGACAGCGGCGCTCGCAGCTGCTGCAGGCCTACTTCCGCCTGCTGGAGGAGCACGGCGAGCAGCTGGCCGCCCTGCTGACGGCAGAGCAGGGCAAGCCGCTGGCCGAGGCGCGCGCCGAGGTGGCCTACGGCGCCGGCTACATCGAGTGGTTCGCAGGCGAGGCGCGCCGCATCCACGTGAGTGGCCGCCGCTGGAGCGCGAGGCTACCCCGACCCGGGGAGGGGCGGTGACTGATGCCGCCGGCGTCGGTGGGAGGAGCTGCTGGCGAGGTGGACCTGGCGCGAGGCTATCCCCACCCGGGGAGGGGCGATGGCTGGCGCCGCCGGCGTCGGTGGGAGGAGCTGCTGGCGAGGTGGACCTGGCGCGAGGCTATCCCCACCCGGGGAGGGGCGTTGACTGGCGCCGCCGGCGTTGATGGGAGAGCTACTGGCGAGGTGGACCTGGCGCGAGGCTATCCCTACCCAGGGCAGGGGCGTTGACTGACACCGCCGGCGTTGATGGGAGAGCTACTGGCGAGAGCGTGGCTTATGCGCGCCTAGCGGCGGCGTGGCAGCAGGAAACATTCATACTTTGTGGGGTGACGACGACGCCTGATCGTGAATTCTGATGTTAATGTTGTCTGCCAGATGTCGTCTGGGCGGAGCTTGACCGCGCGGTCGCTCTGTAGTTGACTTGCGTTTCACGGGTCATTTGATTTGCCGTATGTTGGACAAGCCCCTGGGAGACGTGGCTGGGCGTAGGTCACAGACGCCGGCGGCATAGGTCACAGACGCCGCCGGCGTAGGTCACAGACGCCGCCCCTGTGAGCGTTCTCTCTGTTCATTGTCTTTGTTGTTTTTTTTCGCTGTGCTTCCCTTCCGACGGGACGGAGCCGCGGGACGACGTGTCATGACACCTGCTGATGTCGGCTGGCGTGCCGTGTCATGCTGACGCCGTGTCCCTGCTGGCAGGGTGAGGTGGTGGACGGCGCGGCGCCGCACAAGGAGACGCTGATGATCCGACAGCCGGCCGGAGTGGCCGCCCTCATCACACCGGTACAGTAAACACGCCATCACACCTGTACGGTTAACACGTCATCACACGGGTGCAGTAAACACGTCATCACACGGGTACAGTTAACACGTCATCACACGGGTGCAGTAAACACGTCATCACACGGGTACAGTTAACACGTGTGCAGTGTTTACGGGTGCAGTCAACACGTCATCACACCGGTACAGTCAACACGTCATCACACGGGTGCAGTAAACACGCCATCACAGCCGTACAGTAAACATGTCATCACACCGGTACAGTAAACACGTCATCACACCGGTACAGTAAACACGTCATCACACTGGTACAGTGAAGACGTCATCACACCGGCACAGTGAACACGTCATCACACCGGTACAGTAAACACGTCATCACACCGGTACAGTTAACACGTCATCACACCGGTACAGTGAACACGTCATCACAGCGGTACAGTTAACACGTCATCAGACCGGTACAGTTAACACGTCATCACACGGGTGCAGTAAACACGTCATCACAGCGGTACAGTAAAAAGGTCATCACACGGGCGAAGTAAACACGTCATCACAGCGGTACGGTAGACACGTCATCACACCGGTACAGTAAATAGGTCATCACACGGGTGAAGTAAACACGTCATCACGGCGGTACGGTAGACACGTCATCACACCGGTACAGTTAACACGTCATCACACCGGTGCAGTAAACACGTCATTTTACCGGAACAGTAACATGCCATCACACGGTTGAAGTAAACACGTCGTCATGCCGGTGCAGTTAACACCGTCATCACACCGGTACCACGGTCTTAACCGCGGCCATGTCACCTGAGTTTGTTGTAATGGTCAAATGTTTCACGCGCTGGTATCAGGGCCCCCTCCCCTCCGCCTCCCTGGCTCCTTGGCTCCTTAACCTCGTAGCTCCCCTGCAGCGCGTGTGGAACCAAAATGGCGAAGTGTCCCCCCCCCCCCCCCCCCTCCTCTTCTTTCACGCGGTTCTCTGATAATTTGCCTCAGGGTCTGGTGCGTTGCGTGACACCACGCGCACCAGAAACCTTCTTTGTCCTCCCCCATCACGTTCAAAAGTCTACCTGTGCCTACGTATCATGCCTGCGTTAGCGTACGTTGCCCGTAAATCCCACCGACGTTGGCCTTGCGACGGCATGACGGGCACTGAACGGAGCTCCGTCTCGAAACGCCTGGTTAAGTGTTTTACTGTTATCTGTGCAAGTGCTTAATCGTGCTGGTGGAATTGGTAGGCCTCTCGGAGCTTTATAAATCATAAAAGCGCTGTTGGTGGGTGACGCCAGTCGGCGGTTACAAGTGCTTGGGAGCACACGGCGTTGTTGTTACGCCACCTGTCTCTGTGTCGACGCTAGGCACTCGTGTCTGCGTAGCTCTCCTCTCTCGCAATCTGCTGTACCTCTTGCCCAGGCGCATCGGCACAAACCGAGCTCTGGTGTAAACCGGAGCCCAGGCTCTGTGATCGCTGCGTCACGTGTGTGACGAGGTTGTCACGTGACGTCAGCATGTCCTCGTCACGCCCTGACCTCGTCACCACTGTGTCACGCCCTGACCTCGTCACCGCTGTGTCACGCCCTGACCTCGTCACCACTGTGTCCACGCCCTGACCTCGTCACCACTGTGTCACGCCCTGACCTCGTCACCACTGTGTCACGCCCCTGACCTCGTCACCACTGTGTCACGCCCTGACCTCGTCACCGCTGTGTCACGCCCTGACCTCGTCACCACTGTGTCACGCCCTGACCTCGTCACCACTGTGTCACGCCCTGACCTCGTCGCCGCTGTGTCACGCCCTGACCTCGTCACCACTGTGTCACGCCCTGACCTCGTCACCACTGTGTCACGCCCTGACCTCGTCACCACTGTGTCACGCCCTGACCTCGTCACCGCTGTGTCACGCCCTGACCTCGTCACCGCTGTGTCACGCCCTGACCTCGTCACCGCTGTGTCACGCCCTGACCTCGTCACCGCTGTGTCACGCCCTGACCTCGTCACCGCTGTGTCACGCCCTGACCTCGTCACCGCTGTGTCACGCCCTGACCTCGTCACCGCTGTGTCACGCCCTGACCTCGTCACCGCTGTGTCACGCCCCGACCTCGTCACCACTGTGTCACGCCCTGACCTCGTCACCACTGTGTCACGCCCTGACCTCGTCACCGCCGTGTCACGCCCTGACCTCGTCACCGCTGTGTCACGCCCTGACCTCGTCACCACTGTGTCACGCCCTGACCTCGTCACCACTGTGTCACGCCCTGACCTCGTCACCACTGTGTCACGCTCCGCCCGGCAGTGGAACTTCCCGATCGCGATGCTGCTGCGCAAGCTGGGGGCGGCTCTGGCTTGCGGCTGCGCGGCCGTGGCCAAGCCGGCCGAGGACACGCCGCTGTCGGCTCTGGCTCTGGCCGCGCTGGCGGAGCAGGCCGGCCTGCCGCCGGGCGTGTTAAGCGTGCTGACCGCCTCCAGAGCGCGCACGCCGGAGGTGGGGGCGGCCCTCTGCCGGGACCCGCGCGTCGCCGTACTCTCCTTCACAGGTGACGGTGGTTTGGGGGGGAGGGGTACCCGCACGGATGAGGCTGGGCCGTGCACGCTCAGGTGGGGGTTGTGTTGGCGCACTCGCCGGTTCGGATTTGTGTGTTGCCGAGTACTGCAGGCACTCATCCGATTTCCTTACGTTTTAACTGGAAACAGTCTGGACATGACCGCGTGGTGGTTGGGGACATCTGCACTCACGGGTGCTCGCGTTCGAACCCAGTCGGTATATCTCGTGCCGTTGCGAGCCAACTGGCACTTGCTGCCCGCTGTTTTGGCCGCGCGCCAGCTCTTGCCAGCTGAGCAGGCTGGGGCGACGTCAGTACGGTTTTTGCACTTCTTCAGGTGAGATAATCACATGCGGCGTAGCGCACTGACAGTGAGGTTTCTCCCGTAGTGCCTGCCTTTCACGCCAGGGTGAGAGGCAGGCGACGCCGTGTAGCCTTATCAGCTGAGTGCGTCGTAAAGTCCCAGTGACGACGACGAGTACGGTTTTTCTCGTTCCAGGCTCGACGGCCGTGGGCAAGCTGCTGTACGCGCAGTGCGCCTCCACCGTGAAGAAGCTGAGCTTGGAGCTGGGCGGCAACTCGCCCTTCATCGTGTTCGACTCTGCAGACCTGGAGAAGGCGGTGGCCGGCTGCATGGCCTCCAAGTTCAGGAACTCCGGCCAGGTTAGCTGTCGGCGGGCTCAGCACGCGCGGAGGCTGGCGCCGCCTCGCCGCCGCCGGGGAGGGGGAGGCGCCGGCGGACTCAGCACGCACGGAGGATGGCGCCGCCTCGCCGTCGCCGGGGAGGGGGAGGTGCCGGCGGACTCAGCACGCACGGAGGATGGCGCCGACCCGCCGCCGCCGGGGAGGGGGAGGCGCCGGCGGGCCCAGCACGCACGGAGGCTGGCGCCGCCTCGCCGCCGCCGGGGAGGGGGAGGCGCCGGCGGGCCCAGCACGCATGGGGGACTGCGCCGCCGCCGCTGGAGAGGGGGAGGGAGCGGAGGGGAGGTGATGGGGTGTCGGAAGTCTGGCGATGGATTGGCTGATGCGGGTGATGCTGGGTGGTGACTGAAGGTAGCCAAGGTAGCGAGGCTGTTCGCCTTAGACAGTCGTGCTTGTCTGCCAGTCCGGTGTGGGCTGTTGGTTCTGGTCGTGATGATGATGATGACATTCCGGAACAGAAACGCAGACAGTGCGTAGCCATTAGAAATTGTGTGGGTGTTGATGATGGTGCCAATGATGATGATAATGATAAGAACCGGAATAGTAGCAGTAATGATACAGCCAATGCTGCTATCGCGGATGATGAGTCATCATAGCACCAACCTCAGAAGCATGGACCGAAACAATGCATGAGTTTGGAAAATCTTGCATGCACTACTATAACCTGGCAAATGTCATCAGTGATGATGATGCTGATAACGAAGATGTCGACGACGATGATGACGATAATGATGATGAATGCACGACGTCGGTGATGATGGAATGATGAAGATGACGGTCGGCATGATGATGGTAGTGATGATGATGGCAGTGATGATGATGACAGTGATGATGATGGTAGTGATGATGATGATGATCATGATGATGATTATGATAATGATGACTCCCCTCGCTGGCAGACGTGCATCAGCACCAACCGCATCCTGGTGCAGGCGGGCGTGTACGACCGGTTTGTGGCGGCGCTGGGCTCCGTCATGGCATCGCAGCTGACCGCCGGCGACGGCGCCGCCGATGGCGTGAACCTCGGCCCGCTGGTCAACAACGCCCAGCTGGAGAAGGTGGGCCCGCCGCCCGACGGCTGGCGCTGCGGCGGGAGGGTGCGGAGGGCAGGTGACGCCCCTGGGCGCGGTCGGATGTGGATGGTTCAACGGTTCTGAAAGGTTCAGTGAATGCCCAGTACCCAGTACCCAGTACAGCAAGCTCGAGCAAGCTTCTGGTGGTCATTTTGAATTCATTGTTAACTTTGATGACTTCTTAAGTTTTTTGATAACTTTGATTGCTCCTTGTGCTCATTTTGAAGCACCAGGAGCTGTCAGTTGATAAGCTTTGATAATCAATTGACAGCTTATCAACTGGTGAGCTTTCAGTTGATTAAGCTTTTTCATTGACAAGCTTTGGCCTCGCAAAACGGATGAGATGAGGATATCATGGGGATAGGGTAGTGCCTGACGTAGAGAGAGAGAGAGGGAGAGAGAGAGAGAGAGAGAGAGAGAGAGAGAGAGAGAGAGAGAGATATATATATATATATATATATATATATATATATATATATATATATGTATGTATGTATAAATGCGACTCGACTCCGTTAGTCACAATATCTGGACTGGAATTCGTTTGAGACGGGAGGCAGACTTCACGCCAGCACGAGCTGCGTGTCCGTTTTCAGTCGGCGCTGACACGGTGACGGCGATGCTGAGCCGTACGCTCCCGCTGTCGCGGGACGGAGAGTCTTCACGTCCCTCACCCTCCCCTCCCCCCCCCCCTCCCACTCCAAACTCTCTCCAAAGTTATGCATGCTGGGGCAAAGCGGAAGAGATGTTGTATAAGTGATGATGATGTGATGATGAAGTGATGTATATAAGTGGAGTGATGTTAACGTAAAACTGCATCGGAGCAGATCCATTGGACCAGGCAAGGTTAGTGGTGGAGCAAAGCGAATTTACGCCCGTTCTTTATCGCTTGCGCTTGGCATTCTCCAGTGCATTGTACGCTAAGTCCAAGCGGTAAACAACCGGCGTTCTTGATATATAGCTATACGCTGGTTCCGCTCTGTTACACGCCGCCGGAAAGCCTTCGGCGAGTGTCAACCGCGCCTTGTAAAAACAGGTGATGTGGGTCAAACCTTGTGTGGGTAGCGAGCTTTTGATCTTAAGAACCAAGCACAACACGCCAGTAAAACAAACGGCAGTGAATGATGGTTGTTAAAGTTTATCAAGTATCGGTTAATGCCACAAGGCTATGTCACGCTTCGCCTGTGAGAGGTCTCATTGTTTCAATAAACGTTTCTTCATGGCAGCATTCGGCTTGTCTTCGCCTTGGGATGCCCCGACCTCATTGCTTGTTTGTTTTTGTTTGTTTGTTAGTTTGTTTTTTGTTAGGATGGTAACGTGTGTGTGGTAAGATACAGGAAATCAGCATGGGAGGCCCCTGAGAGCACATTATCGCTTAGGGGGACCGCTTTCTAGACGCCCAATGTGGCTGACACGATTGAACGACTGGGCGATCGGGCTCTCGACAAAGAGGTCATCAGTCGTGACCCATGGGGGGGGGGGGGGTGGTCTTGCAATGTCCACAGAATGTGTAAATATGCCATGTTTATGATGTCAGAGTTTGAGGGCGTTTCGACTGCCTGGGTCACGTTGCGCCCGTAGCTGTGCTAAGTGACTGTCATGTGATGATTTCACAGCATGCGAGGACTGCGCGCTTTGTGCGCTGTCTCATCACAGATAGATTGGTCAGAATGTGGGTTTTCCAGTGTTGCTGTCAAGTGCCATCAAACTGGTGAGAACATGGTCCGAAAACTGTCATTACGCGGTCATAACACATGGTCTAAATACCTTTCCTTCATGAACGGTTACCATTGCAAAGATGTTAAGAACTCGCCAACTAAAAGTATTAGTGCTTTACGTTTGTCTAGTCGTTAAAGCTATCTCCCCAAAAGCACTGTTCGCGAGCATCTGAGGCGGCTCCCCGGATGAAGTCAACTGCCCAGAAAGCATTTTTATGACGTGGAGTGCTCTCACTAACTTGCCTTTTTGCAGTTTACAAAAGTTGATTTCTCATAATTGCATGAAATGGTGTGGCTTCAAGCCTGTGCCGTCACCAGCTGTGTATTCTTCAGCCAGCTGTGTGGTGTCTTAAAATATTTTGGACAGGGGACTGAGCAGCAGGAAGTGGAAAAACCTGCTTCAAAATAAGTCAACAAACTAGTATTTTTACGAGTTTAGCCCACTTTTCTCTCCAAAGAGGGTGCTGCATCCCAAGTAAGGGAAGTACGGAAAAGTTAGGAGATTGCTGAATATGAGGCTGCACCGCTGCCTTCAGGTCTCGCGCGGGCCACGAGTCGTGTCTTGCTGTTAGTTCCGCCGCTGGCCGCCAGGTGTCGGGCTTGGTGTCGGAGTCTGTGCGCCAGGGCGCCCGCCAGGTGTGGCCGCGGCCCGGCTCCGCGGCGCCGGAGGGCCGCTTCTACCCGCCGACGCTGCTGACCGAGGTCACGCCCGACATGGCCTGCTTCAGGGAGGAGGTGTTCGGCCCGGTGGCGGCCTGCGCCAGGTGAGCCGACGCCCCGCCCACCGGCGATGGGGGGGAGGGGGGCGCGGCTGCCCTCGGCCGGCCGACTTCGGGGCTGTGCTGGCGCCGGGTGGGGCGGAGGCGCCTCCCGTCGGTGACGCCGAGCGTGCGCCAGGGGAGCGTGCACGCACCAGTGTGTGACGCGGCGGGGAGCGTGCACGCACCAGTGTGTGACGCAGCGCGGAGCGTGCACGCACCAGTGTGTGACGCAGCGGGGAGCACGCGCGCGCCGCGGCAGGGAAGGTGGAGCCGAAGGGCGGATGTGCCGGGGGGAGAGGGGACACCGCGTGGAGTGGGGAAGCGGCAACCGTACACGGCTTTGCAGTGCAGCGCGTGCTGGGATATTGTCACCAACACTACTGTCGGTGGCAGGTGCGTATGTGTGCTTGTGTTGCTCTCTGTTCTCCCACGCTCCCATTCGACGTTATCGAGGGCGACACAGCGGTGTCGATTCTCAGCTCAGAGCTCTTGTGCGGATCAGTTTTTCCTTGATAACGTTGTCTCACCAGTGCCTCCCGTGATACTGAAGGTCGACAAATGCCAGCATAACATCTCCGACCTCAAAGTGCCGAAAACTATGGGGTCAATGCGCATGACTGCTTACAGCAGTGACGTGAATAGTGGCCAGCTGACATGAATGGTGGCCAGCTGGCATGAATGGTGGCCAGCTGACATGAATGGTGGCCAGTCTAGCTGTCGGGCCGCCCAGCGGAAGCTCGCGCAGTGGCGGTATGCGCAGCCTCAGGGCGAGCCCCAGCCTGTGAGATAGAGCCGCCGCTGCCCGCCGTTGGGAGGCGCGCGCAGTGGCGCCCCGGTTCGGCGCCCTCGCTGAGGCGAGGTTCGGCGTTTCGCCGCCAGGTTTGAGACGGAGGAGGAGGCGTTGGCCATCGCCAACAGCAGCGACATGGGCCTGGCCGGCTACATCTTCACCGAAAACATCGCACAGGTCAGGCTCGATGTGGCCAGGGTGCAGACTTCACCGGCGAGGTCAAGATGGGCCGGGATGAGTCCGGTTAGGTCCGATATAGTATGGACTCGATAGGTCAGGACGATATGAGAGTCATTGGCTCCCACCGCGCCGTGACCGCCCACATCTTCACAGAGAGCGCACAGCTCTGAGAGCGGAGAGAGCAGAACAGGCTGCAGTCTGGTTCAGCTAGCTGGTCAGTTAGGTCTCGTCAGGTGAGGTCGGTGGTGCCAATGACAATCAAGCAACAACAATCAAACAGCAGCAATCAAACGACAGCAACCAAACAACAGAACGCTCGAGTCTTCCGGCGCGGGCCGGGAGCAGTCCGGGGGGCTCGGGGACATGAGGTCGCCACTGGGCCGGCCGTGGCACGTGTCCACGACAAGCTGTGCGTGTGCTCAAGACAGGTGGTCTCCATATGGTCCGTGGCAGGTTGTGTTGGTGCGACCCATCTCGATTTTTGTCCATCCGTTCCACAACAGGTCATGTTCGTGTGGTGCCCTCAGGCCGTGTCCATGTGACCCATGACAGCCTATATCCATGTGGCCCACGCCATTCTGTCCGGGCAGCCTGGACTGAGTGGTGCGTGACCTGACCTGACCCCGGACGGAGCCGTCGCTTGCGCGGTCGCCTGCAGCGGCGTTCGCCGGAGATGGGAGCCCGGCCGCCGCACCGGCTACCACTTTGTGGTACCGCTGCGGTACGCCGCAGCGGTACCGCTGTGCCGCCCGGCTGCGCTAACGTCTCCCCCTCTCCGGCGCGTGCCCCAGGCGTGCCGTGTCCCTGTGCCGTCCGGCTGCGCTAACGTCTCCCCCTCTCCGGCGCGTGCCCCAGGCGTGCCGTGTCCCTGTGCCGCCCGGCTGCGCTAACGTCTCCCCTCTCCGGCGCGTGCCCCAGGCGTGCCGTGTCCCTGTGCCGTCCGGCTGCGCTAACGTCTCCCCTCTCCGGCGCGTGCCCCAGGCGTGCCGTGTCCCTGTGCCGCCCGGCTGCGCTAACGTCTCCCCCTCTCCGGCGCGTGCTCCAGGCGTGCCGTGTCCCTGTGCCGTCCGGCTGCGCTAACGTCTCCCCCTCTCCGGTGCGTGCCCCAGGCGTGCCGTGTCCCTGTGCCGTCCGGCTGCGCTAACATCTCCCCCTCTCCGACGTGCCCCAGGCGTGGCGGGTCAGCCGGGCGCTGGAGTGCGGCATGGTCGGGGTGAACGAGGGCCTGATCTCGCAGCCGGAGGCGGCCTTCGGCGGCGTGAAGCTGAGCGGGCTGGGCCGCGAGGGCGGCCACTACTCCGTGGAGGACTACACCGAGGTCAAGTACATCTGCTTCGGCACGAAGTGAGCCCGGCGCGCGCCGAGGCCGCGGCCCGCGCGCCGAGGCCGCGGCCGGGACGCTGCGGGTCGGCGGTCAGTGTCGTGTTCGGCTCCGGCTTGGTGTGAGAGTACGGGCGGCGAAGGAGTGAGGCGGCTGTCGGGTGTCGCCGGGAGAGCGGACGTGGCTGGCTGTCGGAGCGGAAAGCTGTACGGTGGATGATGAATCCGTTGTATTTACAGGTTACAAACTTAGTATTTCATTTTTCGGCGGGGCGTTCCATGTCCAGCGGTGAAAACCGACTCGGTCTACTGATAAAAGAAGTCTTAAGCTGGAGCTAAGTTGGATTACCCGCGGGCATTTTTGTGATAAGTAGCTGCACAGATTTGGTGCATTTATATTTGGTGGTACGTGCACTCGGGTGGGATTAGTGGCGCTGTCAGTGCTCAGTGTCGTGGGAATTTCCTCTCTAGTCTGCACCTCGTAGGCAAGTTGGGGGCGTGTGACATGCGCCCGTCGCTGGATGCCCCTGGGCGCGGCGTAATCGGTATGACAGCATCGTGTCGTCATGAGGGGTCGTTAGAAAACTTTTTGATTGAAAGGGTTCGTTGTTAGTCCATATACCCGATGGCGATTAGCACAGTTTGGTCAGGCAGGGAGGACTTCCTGAAGCGGATCACTCGTGTGGTGTGCCGCCGACCTGTCAAATGGTGTGCCACCCCCTCCTCGGGTGGGTTTTTTTGTGCCGTATGCTGCTGGACTCCCCCAGCTAAGTCAGAGACCATGGTGCCGGCTCAATGTTGGCTGCATAATTTGAATGCTTTCGAGTTGTGTGTATTATTGTTGTGCTCTACGTCATAAAATCTAGTGCAATCTTGTTTGCTTCATTTCATGGCAAGCACCGCGGCTGTTCCGGACATGCGCTGTGCGTTTGGCGGTTCAGTTTTTGTTCGCGTTCTCCCTCGCGCGTGATGAGTCCAGACCACACTGAAACGAGCATTGTGTTCCAGAGTGTGTGTTGCCCTGACTGATGCCGCGTGATCTGGATTGGGGTCATGTGGCGCTCGGCCCCGCTGATGTACGATTTGATGTCACCTCCCTAATGTCTGCCGACCTACAGACAGCCGTCTTCCATTTTTGTCTGGATGGTCAATCGTCTTCCAACGTATGCTGTTGTAAAATGATGTGTTCAATGGTGTTCAGAATAAATCTTTTGTAGCGAATTGGAATTTATATACCCTGTGTTGTACCCCGTGTTTGGTGGAAGGCGGTTTGGTACATCACACAACCCAGAATGAAAATGCGAGACAGAAAACAAGTACGCGCACATGCATAGCGTTTGCACTACGAGACGAGCAGTAGGACCAACATAGGTAGTGCTGCGACAGCCTGGGGACGATGTTACCATGGTGATTCAGATCCCACCCACGGTTACCTCTGCAGCGGGTAGCATGGTGTTGAACGTCCCGTATCTGATAAACTAAGTCAGAGCTAAGTTATTATTATATATTACTATATTATTATTATATATTTATTTTTTATATTATATGTATATATATATATTTATATTATGTTATGTGCTATCATATTTATTACATTATATATTATTATATATATATTATTAAGTTAAGCTGAATTAGCATAGCTAAGACTAAGTCATAAGCCATGGCGCCGTGAGCGTGGCTATGTCGGGTCCATTTTCGGCATAACGGTGCTCCAAGAAAAGATACAAATATGCTACAACAGCCAAAAACCTCTTGATTTGGTGTATAAGTTCTCAAAATTTATGTTCAAAAACACCGCTTCTTAAATTTCGAAGTAAGGATCGTTTGTGGATTCGCTATGCATAGATTGATTCTCTATACCAGTCTCCACCAGCTACTCGAACTACTACTCCAACTGCTGGTCGATTCTCTATTCCAGTATCAACAACGAACGTGGGCCGACTACCGGCTGCTGAATTACACGCGAGCTCGTGCAGCGAGCATCAATTCGTCCCCCCTGCCCCCCCCCCCTCCCATCCCGCGCCGGGGCCGGCTCCCACTCCCCGCACGTTTCCCCCTAGCGCCGGGTAGCTAACGCGGTCCGAGGCGGCGCGGAGAGAGAACGGGAGGGAGGACATTTGCTGGTAAGTGGCGTGGCAGGGATGGAATGCATCACGCTTGGGTGCTCAGCCCAGTGTTCACACCACTTGCATGCAAAGGGTGTGATCATTGCTCAGAGTGCGCGGCGCAACGGTAGCGGAGTGACACTGGGCTGGATACTACATTATAACGACCAAACTGGATAGCATAGGTATGTCTGCCGGTGATCCTGTACTTCGTAGGGAGCCAGAGCGCGGTAGAGTAGTAGTCAAAAAGGAACTGCTGCCGAATCGGCCACACTTTCCATGAACAAAAATTTATTTACGCACGTTTAGTGAAACCAACTGAAGACCATTTGCGTACCATTTTGACACCACGCTGAAGCGTGAAAGTGTGATAAAGCCTATATACCCACAACACTAGCAAGAACTATTAGTAAAATGCAATAAAATAAAGAGGATTTCTGCAGCCGGATGGAGGACGAAGATCCGTTTAACTGAAAGCGCCAAGAAGGAGACAAAGCTTCACCGTAGTCAGGTGCATTCATCCAGCAACAATAATCTGCACGGTCTTCTGGAAGTGGGAGATGCCCTATGCACGTCTCGCAGGATCACACTGCCGACGAGTGCCAGCTGCACTCACCCAGAAACCTCAAGCTGCACGGTCTGCTGACGGCGGAGGAAACACCGCCCAAGTTCGCAGGAAACTTGATACTGAAGAGTCTTCTCAGTCCGTACATTCTCCAATGAGACCGCCCGCTACGACCAGCCGTCGACCAGACAGGCACACACAGCGCAGCTCGGGCCAAAGGAGGGCACCATCAGCCACGCAGTGGAGCACCAGCATGGGTTATACAGACCGCTTGACGTTAAGGACACTGCACAAATGGATGGAACTTATTGAGGAGATGAGCACAGCGATAACAAATTTGACAAAGCGTCGCGTTGTTCGCAAAGACATAAAGCGCGCACGTAGGGACTTGAAGGAATCTTTAAAGCAGAAAGAAATCGTTTGGGTGCATATTTTTCGGAAATTTGGTCGTGTTGGGTTCAAAATTTCAGTTAAGGGCATCGGGATGCAACGTGAGCAACAGAGCATCCGTTCGGCGCGCGCATTAAGACGAATGACCTGCGGAAACGACAGCTAACAGTTGTGTGATTCACTGCACGCGGCACGAAACCGAGGCAGCCTGCACATTCCAAACGGCAAGACTGAAATGTTGAGACAGGAAGACAATCTAATCCAAGACAGCTTATTTCGCCCACAGATCGGGCCCTCAGTATACAATTAAGCCTAGCTTTCGGAGCATAAGCCTTCACCAAAGCCAACTCCAGCTGATCTGTGCTTGTTACTTATTCGCGACACGTCACAGAAAAGCCTTTTGTGATGGTGTAGGTGGAACAGTGAAGAGACTCACCGCGCGAGCCCGCTCTCAAAGTTCGACGGACCGCCGGGCCATCACCCGGGAGCATGTTCGACTTCCGCCCCACCTCTATAAATGCTCTGCGGGATTTTCTTTGCGGCAAGAATGGTGTTATTACCCGAGATGTGATTTATGTTTAGTACTAAAAGTGTAGTATACTATAC
>NW_023595962.1:1664260-1692467 GCF_011947565.3 Pollicipes pollicipes
AAAATATGGTCCCATAGAAACATCCAACACGTCCGCATCAGTGATGATAATTGCAGTCCTGCTATTATGACCAGCTCTGGAAATCACTGCACCTAACATTACTGCCACCAAACCTCGAACGCGGGCAGGGGATTCCTCTCGGCTTTTCACTGGCGCCAGCGGTCTGCTGCTGCGTCATAAAACGGGGCCTCCTCTTAATCCGAAGAGGCTTTGCCTCGGCCGTATGGGGGCCCGTGTCCGTCTGTTCACGAGGGCCCTCCTGCTGCAATTCCACGGACTTGATCGTCCATGGTGGTGATAGATAGGGACCTTCTCGCTGCTTGCTCAGATGTGGACCTTTCTGAGGCCTGCTCAGCTGGACCTTGCTGAGGCCTGCTCAGCTGGACCTTCGAGCCTGCTACAGCTGACCTTCTGAGCCTGCTCAGCTGGACTTCTGCGTCTGCTCAGCTGGACCTTCTGGGCCTGCTCAGCTGGACCTTCTGAGCCTGCTCAGCTGGACCTTCTGAGCCTGCTCAGTCGCTCACGGTCACGACACGAGCCTCCTGCGGCATCGTATCTATTCAGCACGCGGGATCCTCACGCTGTTGGGATCCCCCGCTCAGGGCATCCATATCCTTTTGGAAGTCAGAGAGACCTGTTCTTGGTCGGGCGTTGGCTCCTGTGGTACGATGGCTTCAAACCGTCCAGCCCATTTGCACGATTAGAACATCTAAAGTGCTGGGTTCGAGCTTTCTCTGGCTAGTGACATGGACATCCTACCGTGTCTTAGATCTATAACACTTAACCTGGCATTGGCCGGGATGAAAGGGTCAGATCTGCCCCCGTCCAATATTAACGACAATTAATAAACGGCTTCAGATATCGATGCGAAATTTTGGGTAGCTGTCAGATGATGAGTTATTTGCGTTTGTGCAAAAACTATAACTACAGGACCATAAAAGATCAAGTACGAGTGACATTATAGGGGCGTCATGTTCGCCTTTTTTACAAATGCTGATAGTCGGAGACAAATGGACGCAGACACAGGACGAGAAAAGACATCTTACGCCTGTAGAACCGGAAATATGGCCAAATAGTATATTATTTATATGCCTTGCCGTTGGGCTTTTTCAGTTTTACGCATTTGAATATTGGCATCTCAAATAGCTAAAATAAACAGAAAAAGTACACTCAACATTTTTCTGTTTCAGACCCAACTTGTAAAAGCACAAAAAGAGGTGTTCTAGGTATGACTATGAAGGATGCCCATACCAAGTTTTGAGCAATGCTCTGTAAAAATGACTGAATTATGGCTTAACAAGGGAATGCACCTTAAAATGCACCGCAACGATGCTGCCCTTGCCCAGGTGCCTGGCCCGCGGTGGCGGGCGGTGGGGCTCCAGGACTGCCGCAGCGGCGTGGTGACGGGGCGGCAAAAGCCGTTTATCAGTTTCACAAGCAAAACCTACGACCACCTGACTGGCGCGCGGGGTTGAGGCGTATCAGGTTGCACTGCCGGCAGGACTGAGCCGTCGAAAACAACGCGAAAATCAGTCTAACCGTTTTTTCGCCACCGACGTCGTCTCATTGACTTTGAACTTAGGCGGTTCATAGGCAAGCAGCAGCTCTTGCTCACGTGGCTGCTATCCATAATTGCGGCTAAGCTCTTCCACCTCGCGTTTAAATGGTTTATGGCGGAACCAAATATACCAAAAAGACCTATCGATCAACGATTCCACTCTCATTTTCACGGCTCGTGACACTGGCTCTTGATCTAATACGACGTGATTATCATTGGATACGTTGCTAGGCAGCAGGTTTAATCCGGGTTAAATAATTTTTTACCCCGGCATACGCTTCTAAATCGATTGCGTTGTGAGAGCGGTCAAGATATCCTGAAGCAACATTTCTACGACTTGACCTGGACCTGTGACCTTAATACAACGTCAAACTTAAGTTTGCTGTGTAAACCTGAGACCGCATGCCACAGCGTTATCGATCACTATTTGAATTTGTGAATTCAACCCGGCCACGTCCTTCAGATGAGCACGGAGCCAAACCTGCCCCCGCCCTCCGGTCAGTGATGTGCCCCTGAAAAGCACGGTCAATGCCGCGATAAATGGCGTGTGCCACCTTTGGGACGCATTTCAAAAACATACCCTCGTGAAACCTGGGAGCTAGTTAATCTAGTAACAGCACTGGGTTGCGCCACGGCAGCACCGTCAACATACGGTAAGAACGTCAACTTTAGTTATTTTCGGGTCTACAAAACGCTGCGAGCGCTTTGTAACAACAATGCACTCCTTCCTTCCAGGTGTGACCCCCATCGTCGACACGACGTGTCGACGTGTCGACGTATCGACGTGTCGACGTGTCGTCGTGTCGACGTGTCGACGTGTCGTCGTGTCGACGCGTCGACGTGTCGACGTGTCGTCGTGTCGACGTGTCGACGTATCGACGTGTCGACGTGTCGTCGTGTCGACGTGTCGACGTATCGACGTGTCGACGTGTCGCCGTGTCGCCGTGTCGCCGTGTCGCCGTGTCGATTGACACCGTCATGACAATCACCATGCGAACCTGTACTGGTTCGAATGAACGAAGGCTTGTAATCGGCCCAGTGGGCAGGGGCTTCTGTCTGATGTAACAATAAGTGAAAAGTGCAGTAGGTGGGGCACTCCTGTTTAGATCCTAATGATACTGGAACATCGCGTCACTCGAGATAGGGGCCTTCAACACCGCGATCGGTTCTGACCACGCCCGATCCTGTCGTAGCAGGGGTGGCCACACCCGATCCTGTCGTAGCTGGGGGTGATCACACCCGATCCTGTCGTAGCTGAGGTGGTCACACACGATCCTGTTGTAGCTGAGGCGGCCACACCCGATCCTGTCGTAGCTGGGAGTGACCACACCCGATCCTGTCGTAGCTGAGGGTGACCATACCCGATCCTGTCGTAGCTGAGGTGGCCAAACCCGATCCTGTCGTAGCTGAGGGCCACACCCGATCCTGTCGTAGCAGGGGTGGCCACACCCGATCCTGTCGTAGCTGAGGCGGCCGCACCCGATCCTGTCGTAGCCGGGGGTGACCGCACCCGATCCTGTCGTAGCTGGGGTGACCACACCCGATACTGCCGTAGCTGGGGGCTCTTCTCGATCATTATGGTCTTGCGTAATGGGAATGATGCGTAATGGGAAAATCACCCTTGCTCACGTCATGTAGCATCACCGTATGTACACTCGTAACAAAAGCGGCCAATAGCCAGATGCTTTCGATTGCGCCTGCCGTCTTTTTATGGGGGAAGGGGATGGGGGGGGGGGGGATCGGCTGCGGGGCGCGCTAGCAGTTCCGGAAATTGGTCAGGAGCCATAGCGATGTGTGTTGTCTCCGGGAAGCCAGACGCCGCAGACAAACACCCTGCGGCAGTCAGCAGTGCCACCGGAAACTGTGTCACTAAATCACAGCAAAATGTAAGTGAAATAAGTCGGTTTCGACGCCGACATGTTCACTGCTCGCGCATTGCAGCATGTATTTCATGTCGTGACCTTTCGCGCCCTGCTGGGGCGAAGGTCACGGCTCCCGTCAAGTGCCTAGCGGTGCAGTGATCTCCCGTCACGCACAAATAGCTCTCTGTGCACTACTGGCACGAACTCGCATTACTATCCCGCTGGATTAGCCTTCCGAACGCCGGATTCTCTGCTATCTGGAATCTGGAATCCGGACGGATTCTTTACACAATCCAGACGGATCCCCCGGATAGCACGGGCTCGGGGCTTACGGTTGGTATATGGCGATACGCGCAAGTGGTTTATTATTATTATATATATATATATATATATATATATATATATATATATATCAAAATTAGTTTTACTTTCTTGCTCCTAGCAATTACTGTCATAAAAAGCCGGCAGTCATGCTCACCAGAGACCGTTTCTGATTTTCCATCGCATACCGAGAGTGCATTTATCGCGCTTAGAATCGGGCATGTGAGACCAGTTCGTATCTAATCGTAGCTTGCTACTTGGCTTGGTACTCTAAAGGAGTGCTTTGACGGTGGTTGGTGAACTTCACGTTCAATGCGTCTTTGTTTCCCTTGTACTCTTTATCTGATTTCGTCCATAACGACAGCTCAGCTGGCATTTTGTACTTCGAGTGTCCTTAAGAAGGCTGTTCATTGGCTATGCAGACAACGCAGTTACGCAGGTGAGTGAGACCCTTGGGAGTATGCACGGTTTTGGTGCATATCCGAACATATTAACTCCAATCATTCGTAGTAAAATCGCCTCCAAAACCATTCAAACCACAATAATCTCTGCGGCTTGACAACGCTTTTGCAGGTAAGCAAATAGTCTGGTAACCTCTGACCTCTAAACGACCTCTGAGCTTGGCGTGGTACCTTTAGAAGCCACTTTGTAGTTTGAAATCCCTTGCATTCGTCTCACGTTTGATATGACTGGAAGATGAAAAGTTTTTGCACGCTTCAGCATTGGACCCGGGCATGTTCTGTCCTGGTTTCGAGACATAACTTTAAAGGAATTTATCTATGTTAAATTTCAAGTGGTTTGAGTGCACCTAGGCACGTATAACAAACCTTTATGGATGGGCTAAACCTACGGGCGCTTATGTAGAGCGAGTCAGTGGCCGGAATGGAAAGATGTTTTTGGAAAACGCGAAAACCAATACCGTAAGTGGGATCCTGGGGAAATGTCAAGTACGAATTTATAAGCCATGCAACAGAATATCAATGTTTTCTTCCATCATGTTCAGGTGCACTTAATGACAAAATAATTCATAAGCGCACATCTGCACTAATTTCGTGACCATATCAATCCGAAGCTTTGGAGAGCAGTATACGGCCAGGAAACAGATGGTCCACGAGCGGGCAAGACTGACTATCAATGGGAAGTGCGTGGGTATGCCCAAGCCCCAGATGGTAGCGGGCAGGCTGGCCGAAGAAAAGCATCCCAGTGAATGCTTGTCAGTTGGGCGTTCCTAATGTCATGCAACAACACAGCATCTGTTGTTCGATGTTCTGTTGCACTGTAATTAACATTTTAACAGTGCAATAGCCTGCGGCTGGCACAGCGCTAAGTTGCTGAGTCAGCAGCAGGGGCGGATCTAGCCTGGAGTTGTTGTTTTTTTTTTGGGGGGGGGGCAACCGTTCGTCGCCAGCTGGCTGGTGTGGGATCCGAGGTCCAGCGCGTGGTGCCTCTCGCGAGTACCTAGTAGGGACATCATCAAAACCGAAAAAACACCGAAATGGCTTTGAATCTTAAACAGAAGTTAAACAAAACAGTTAGAACAGCTAAAGTTAAAACAGACGGCAGGTAGACGAAACTTTTATTAAGTTCTGGGAATGTTTTGGGGGGGGGGGAAATACTCCCAGAGGTTTTGGGGGGGCATGGCCCCGTACCCCCCCCCCCCTTCCCCACCCCAGGATCTGCCTATGGTCAGCAGGGACCTAACGACCTCACCAATTGACTTGAGCACTGTTGGAGGCGCTGAGCATTTTCAAAATAAATCCCATTGCTTGCCTTCGGTTTCTTCTAACCAGCACCTCCTGATATCCTGAAGCTCCGTTTTTGTCAGCATCCGAAATTCATCACGAATGAAGAGGAAATGACCCGACTCCTCCGATTGTTTTACCCAAGTTATCTCGCAAAACTTCAAGATACGTTGCAAGCTAAGTGGCGTAGGCAGGGAGCTAGGGCGGCTAGCTGCACTCTCCTGAGCAGTGCATGAAATGGCATCGGCGGCACAAGGCAGTTTATCTCGCGTGTATTACTCCAATCACACCCATCACCCATCTTCAATCCATCACACAATCCCACGGGTGCTGCAGCGATCGGTGGTGAACGGAAGTGTCCTTACCAAACAGAACTAAACAAAACCTATTTTGAATTACGTGGGATAAAAGCGTCTGGTTCTGGCAGCCATCTAACATGTACGGGAACCTACATCCACGAACCTGGATGCCAATGTGCATGTACATCTCGAACACATAGGTGTTGCCCGTGTAACGACTGTAAGTAGAGCGCGCACAGTAGTTTGACTTTATGGTTATTGGCACGCTTATGTTCATGACTGAGCAGCCATAAAGTAGTGCCAAACACTTGTGTTTGGTACAGAGATCTGACAGGACTATCCCGTGGTATTCGATGGAAATATCTGGCAACCCGAAATTCGGCCGTATAGTAAGAACAGCATCAGGTGCGTGCTTGCCTCTGACTCGCGTGGGAAATGTGACACCGCATGGCACGGGCTTGATTTGGTTAGGTAAGAGCTATTTCGACAATCGTTGACCGCTTCACTTTCAGAGCCGTGTGACCGGGTAGAGCTGGAAAGGGTGATGCGATGCCGCGGCTATCCCAGCTGCCTCCGATGCCGGGCGATGCGATGCCGCGGCTATCCCAGCTGCCTCCGATACCGGGCCTGGCCCCGCACAAGGAGCCGAACCAGGGCTGTATGTATGTCTGTCTGTGTGTGTGTGTGTGTGTGTGTGTGTGTGTGTGTGTGTGTGTGTGTGTGTGTGTGTGTGTGTGTGTGTGTGTGTGTGTGTGTGCGTGTGTGTGTGCGTGTGCGTGTGCGCGCGCGCGTGTGCGTGCGTGTGTCGTTCTGCGTTCAGGTCGCGCACCGGGCGTCCAACCACGCCAACAGTGAGGCTGACTCCAGGCTGCCACATACCCCTGGTGGCACGTGGCGACACAAGCCTGGGTACTCAGGGAAATGCGATGAATCAGTGTAAGAGGGCAGATAACAGTACTGGTCTCAGATATCCTACATCATAAGAGCATCTCAACTCTTACCCGGCTGTATCGTTTGCTTCGCGTTTTGTTTCGCGGGGACCTGAAACTGATGTTCTCAGCTCATGTTTCTCCCTTTAATGCTGTATTATTGGTGTAAAACGACACAAAACGACACAGTTGGTGCCAGCGACAGGCCGTGCGTGACACACGCATGCATTGCACCGCGGAGGATAGAGACCAACCCCGGACGCACAAACCAAACCAACTGTATCCATACAACCGGACGAGAAAACAATCTGGACCAACAAACAACACATCAAACAACTGGGCACAAACAACTGGACCAATTATCCGCGGTCTGATCTTCTGCCTCCAATGATTTATTATTATTATTATTATTATATATATATATATATATATATATATATATATATAGAATAATAAATTTATTTTATATATATGTATCATGATTTGTTTTTTAATGATTTATTTATCCCGTACCATGCGTGTGTGTGTTGCGGCCCGTCTCACGCTCCCAACGGCAGATCATGACTTCCGCCCAGCATCGCCCCTTCCAGCTCGCGTTGGAGCACTCGACGGCACTGTGCTGCGTCAGCCTCCCTAAGCTCGCCGCCCTCGTGAAATCCAAAATCCCCACGTCCCGACGAATTCTTCACTCGCGTGCGTAAGTTAGCCTGCTGCCTGCTAGCCTGCTAGTCTGCTGGTTAGCCTGCTAGCCTGCTTGCCGAGCAGTTCTTGTTGGTGGATTTGGCATGGTGACCCCCCCCCCGCGACCTAGCATGCGTACGTCTGCGTCTGCTAGTTGCATTTTAGACTGCGTGCATACACTGACCGCCAACTGTCTTTAACGTCAAGCAACCGCCTGGATGAAGCCGGTTGAAATGAAGGCGAGTGCGCATCTATACAGCGCACGTGCAAGCATATTATTTTTGCGAAGCATATACCTTTTCTCACACATTCAACGCGCAACCCATTTGTAGATCTTTTCTAGCGTGTCTGCTGATGGTGACGAGTGATGACACTCACTCTATGCTTAGCTTACACCAGAAATAGGCACTCAGCTGTGACTATGACCAAACTGGTACGTCCTGAGCGAACTTGTCTGGATGCCGCAAGCTATGATCTGCGTTGTTCTCCCATTCGGGACCACCCGGTGGCTGGCACCCATTCCGTCACTGGGACCGCTAACCAACAGCCCAAGGCCGCGTGCAACTTCTCATAGCCAAGCTCCGACCGCCACCAAGACGCGATTCCGCCGAACCCCCTCCCCCACCCCCACGTCAGCTAAGCGCCCTCCAGCCGAGCGGAGCACGGGCGCACACGAGTGTCAGCCTTCACCGTTATCCCGTGGTCTGCTCAGGCTTGCCGACGAGCGCCAGGCGGCTGCTTTAAATGCCGCGCCGCCGGCGGCCAATCATCGGCTGCTGCGCCGGTTTCTCGCGCGCTGATTGGTCGGCGGCCGGGCCAGGTGTGGATCGTGGACCACCTGGCCGGGAACAGCTGTGCGGCCGGCGGCGGCGGGGATCAGTCGGGTCCAGTTAGCGCAGCGGGGAGGTGCGTGACGCTCCGTGGAGACAGGCAGGCAATCGGCGGCTCTGTGGACGAGAGGTGAACGAGCGGTGGAGGCGAGACACAGCGGTGGACGGAGACCCAGGCGACACAGGTGAGTCAAGACCCTGATTTATCGCGCACGTCGCGATCTGTCGCGCAGCTATTTTGTCTGCCCTCTCTGCCGACTGTTGTCCTGCCAGCCGTCTCCCTCCCGTCGCAGACCGTCCCCCTTCCCTCGCAGACCGTCCCCTTTCCCTCGCGGACCGTCCCCCTTCCGTCGCAGACCGTCCCCCTTCCCCGCCTGCCGTCTGCATCCCTCGCAGACTGTCCGCTTCTTGCGGGCCGTCTCGTCCCCTGCCGACCGTCTGCCGTCCCGTAGGTCTTTTGCGTCCACATCGGACCATCTGCTGTCGGTACAGACGGTCTTGCTGCCCTGTAGACCCTTTGGTGGCGCCGGCGCAGGTCCAGCCGGCCGTCGCTCGCTGGCGAGCAGTGTAGGAGCGGGCAGTTTCAGGCGTTCCGGCCTTCCACACATCTGGCTTACGCCAAGGAATTGCTCGATCCATCGCGAAACCACACGACAGCTTCGGCTTGGCCTGCGACCACACAGACCTCGTCTGGTGTGGTCTGGTCTGGCCTCGTCTAGTGTGGTCTTGTGTCGTCTTGTCTAGTGTGGTGTGATTGATTGATGTGATTGATGTGATGTGATGTGATGTGATGTGATGTGATGTGATGTGGTGTGGTGTGGTGCGGTGTGGTGTGGTGTGGTGTGGTGTGGTATGGTGTGGTGTGGTGTGGTGTGGTCTGGTCTGGTCTGATCTGGTCTGCTCTGGAAGGTCCGGCCGTCGGAGGCAGGCACTTCGGCAAGCGATGAATTATCGGTGCGCTTATGATTCCGGCGACTCGTTTCGGTGGGCTCGTTCTGTCCAGGTGGGACCCGTTTCGGTGGGCTCGTTCTGTCCGGGTGGGACCCGTTTCTGTGGGCTCGTTCTGTCCTGGTGGGACCCGTTTCTGTGGGCTCGTTCTCTCCCGGTGGGGCTCGTTTCTGTGGGCTCGTTCTCTCCGGATGGGGCCCATTTCGGTGACCCCCATGAGCAGAGTGGATCGGAGCCGGACCGAACACCTGCGACGGAGGCTGGGCGGAAAACGCCGGGGCAGAACCGGAACTGACTTGGTCTGCCTTCTGCGAATCCCACCAAGTCTTCAGGACCTTACCTACCACCTATCACGTCAGATACACACCGACACCGTCACTAGGAGCAGCCATCCTCGCATTCGCCTCATCGAAAGACTCCTTCTCCCGCAACAAACCGCTGAATCATTTCACCGCGTCCACCAACGGCGGCGGCGGCGGCGGCGGCGGCGGCGGCGGCGGCGGCTCTCCCCCGGGGCGAACAATGGTCGTAGCTGGCCGGCGCCGGCGCCCGGGTGCGGCCTTCCCCGCCGCGGCTGCCCGCTGCTGGAGTGCCGACTCTCTCCAGGGCTCGGCATGGACGCGGCGATGTCACTCCGCCGGCCGTTCGCTCGCGGCCGGCCGCGAGATTTTCGCCCACCAGGTGGCGCCCGTTCGCGGGCTGACTCTGCGGTTTGCCGAACGAGACGCTGCGTCGCGCTGCGGTGCTCTGTGTGCGTGGTCTGCGTGGTGCGTGATCTGCGGTAGTCGGGCCTCTTGTGTCCGTGGGCCTCTGGTGTCCGTGGGGCTCTCGTGCCCGTGGGCCTCTGGTGTCCATGGGCCTCTCGCGCCCGTGGGGCTCTCGTGTCCGTGGGCCTCTGGTGTCCGTGGGCCTCTCCTGCCCGTGGGTCTCTGGTATCCGTGCGCCCAGCTGTCCGTCGTCCACTCCGCGTCCTGTCTGCGGATGCCGGCGCCACCTTCCCGTGAGCCTGAGCCGAAGCCGGAGTAGGAGCCTGAGCCCGAGCCCGAGCCCGAGCCCGAGCCTGAGCCCGAGCCCGAGCCCGAGCCCGAGCCCGAGCCCGAGCCCGAGCCTGAGCCTGAGCCTGAGCCTGAGCCTGAGCCTGAGCCTGAGCCTGAGCCTGAGCCTGAGCCTGAGCCCGAGCCCGAGCCTGAGCCTGAGCCCGAGCCCGAGCCCGAGCCGGAGCCGGAGCCGGCGCCGGCTCTTCACCTGTCTCCCCCCCCCCCCACACCTGTCTGTCCCTCTCCGGGCCATTACGGCCAGCTGGGGGCGCCGTCTCGACGCAGTCACAAGTGCAGCGGCGCCGGCCGCCGTTATCTGGGCCGCCCCATTGTGGCGCCAGCACAGATGGCCCGGCCGCTCGGCAGGGGCGGGGCGGGGGACGGATGACGTGGTGGCCATCATGGCGCTCTTGCAGCAGGCGCGCTGCGAATCCTGGTCTGTGGTTCTCCGCTGGGTTTGAGGAGGCGAAGAGCCGGTGGGGAGGAGAGAGGTCTCCAGTTCCGGCGTGTTTTGTTTGTTTGTTTGTTTGGCGGTTGTTTTGTGTTTTCGTCCTGATGTTTCTTTTCTTCTCCTTTTTTGTTTAGTTCGCACGCCTTCCACTGACAAACGATGAGCCTGGCTAGCAGTACCAGAAGCTGAGCACAAATACACGGTGCATAGCTGGAACCGTGCGGTGTATAATACACTGAGCACACCCACTGGCCTCTAGTGCATGCCGCTCATACTGGATACTGCGTTTTGTGTAAAACAAAGGCACCAAAATGTTGTTAAAAATGCGCTACATAATGGGGTTGTGCAACGTGGTCGAAAAGAGCAGCGTGGTGAAGAAGTTGTAGATGATTTTGAACAGAAAATGTTCACGTCCCTGTCCAGTTGCAATATTATGCTGGTGCGTAATGATCATACAGCCATCTAACCCTGTCCAAAATGCCAACTTACGTCACACTAAATGATCTGCCACAGTATGGTGGAGTAGGTTTGGACAGCATTTGTTCTCGAGATGTGATGTTCTCCTGTTCTCGAGATGATCACCTGTTCTTGTGAGCTTTCCTCCCGGGCCGTGAACTGATGGCCTCTCGCCTGGGCTTGAGTCTCGCTGCCAGGCAGTTCGTGCCGCCTTAGGCAGTGCAGTCGGGCACTGCTGACGGTGAGCGCGAAAATCTCGCAGGACAGGACAGACAGGACTCCGTGAAGGAGTTGTCTGCAGCCCAGCACTGGAAGACACTTGCAAGTGATCCGATTCTAAATGTGCCGGGCCCTTTTACCCATCTCGTAACCGCTGTGCATACACCATGTCTGGTCAGCTTCGCATGCCGTAGAGCGCCAAATGCAAAAATGCAATACGTGCATCGTACGCGTCACGTCGCGACGAACCCGGCGCGCTCGCGGCCTGGCTGGGTCACGCCGAGCGGCGCGACGATCCGACAGCCCGGAACCGAGCGCCGTGGCACAGTTTCCAGCGCCGAAGGCCGCCCCCCCCCCCCCCCCCCGGCCTCCCCGCCTGCCGGCGACCCTGGGTCACGACAGCTGCGGGCGTCAGCTGGAACGGCCCGCGTTCTGTCGTCGGGCGGGTGGCTGTCTGGCCACGGCCGGCGGTGGTTAGCTTCTGACGGTGACCTAAGGTCAGGCAGCTGCGCCTGATCGAAGCCGCGCTGACTCGCCGGGCGGGGCGGAGTGACGGTCTGGGTGCGCCGGGCTTTGTGTGGCGCGTCGCATCTCGCCGCCGGCGCCGGCCCAGTTTGAGGGCCTCGTTTGAGCACCCCTGACCGGCGCGGTGACAAAAACTCCGTCCACCTGTCGGCCGCCGGAATGTCTTAAACGGCGCCCGACTAGAGCTGCGCATGGCGCTGGGACGGTGCGTGGAGCTGGCGCCGGCGCGCGGCGTCCCTTGGCTACGATGGAGCCTGAGCGAGTGACGGTAGTTGGGATGGGGTCAAGACCAGTCTGTTTGTGCGCACGACTGGTTGGGACGTTCGATTGCGCAGAGACGGATACATTTTTTAAAATGTATTACCTGTATTTTTATTTTTCACGGGGTATGGGGCAGCTTATCGTAATACCATTTAAATGGCCGAGGTCATAAATCATGACGCTGATGCAGCGTCACCAGGTCAATCAGGTCAATCATGGGAGAGCGTCAGCCTCTTCATCTATGACTTCTGGTCTTAGCGTGTCTGCGATTTGGTCGCTTCAAGGCAGCATCGAGAAATGAGTGGGCAGCGACGCCTCGTCTGGTATTGTGTGGACTGGTCTTTGTAGGCAATAAGCCGCGTAAGCTCTAGTTAGAAAAATGAAGGCGATAAGCCGCACGAGGTCTAGTTAGGGAAGTGCGTCGCGATGTTAAGCTGAGGGGCACGCGGCTGCGTTGCGTGCCGTAGTCTCTGCGTCGTCCAGAGCAGCCCGTTCCGCCGCAGAGGCCCTGTCCGCCCCCCCCCCCCCCCCCCCCCAGCCGCTCCATCGCCCACTTCCGCCGGCGCACCCGCCCGGGCCGGGCGCACCTCTAGCACGTGACCAGGTGTGAGGCCGTTGATAAACAGGCGGCCGGCGCCACTGGGGCGGCGGCCGGCGCGCGCGCTTGTTTGAGCGCGGCTCCTCGGCGGCGGGGAATTCGGCCAGGTGCAGCGGCGGCCCGGCTTGAAAGCGGCCGTGTGGGCGGCCGCCGCCGGACCGGCGCCAGTCGGGCGCGCGGCCGGCCCCCGGCGGTGGCGGACGCGGCGCGCTCTCACGGCGGCGGTCGTGACGCGGGGATTACCGCTGCCGGCGCGCTCGGCTGCTTCATTGCATCTGTCTGGCCGCTGCGCGTGTCCGTGGGGCGGCGCTGTGCACTGTCGGTGGTTGGGGATTTTAAGGTTTCGGTGAAAAAATGGGATGACGGAAGAAGGGGCGGGGGTGGGAGACCTTTGCCAATTCGGCGTTCGTCGCGATGGCCGGAGCGTTTTGATCGACTGCGTTCGAATTCGAAGGCTGTATTTAAATGGGGCGGAGTCGGGATTTAAATAAGCGAGGGCAGCTACCACCGGCGGAGCGGCGTGGTCTCTGGCTGCGAAGCACTGGAGGGAACGTGCGTCGCAGAGGGCGGCGTAGCACCACTAACGATCCGGAGTGCAAGTCCCCCGCGCGACCAGATACGACCAGAAATATCCGGTCACGTGCGATGACACGCGTCGCGCCCATCGGGCGAGACGAACACATCCCCAGCCCCCTCCTCCCCCCCCCCCCCCCCACCGATCCCCCTCCGCCGTATCTTATCTGGCTCCGGGCTGAATGAACGGCGTCGCCGCGTCCGATGCATGACGAGTCGGGACAGGGACCCGCTGATACCAGACCGAGATGGCCCGGTGGTGCGGGGCTCGCGGCACATTGAATGGGATTATAGCTCAAACGCTGAACATGGCCCCGAACGACGAAATTACAACGCGTTTTGATGACTCATTTCCGAAGCGAGATCAGTACGTCGAGCTCACGCCAACGGAGTCGTGCCCCGCGCCGCGCGTCCGCACCTGCCGCAGCTTCGCGGGTCGTGCGAAGGTCGTGACCTGAGGACGGTGTCCGCCTTCATGTGGCCGTCGGCCGGACGCTGCGTGGCGCCCGGCGGGGCCAAGAACGGGCCTCGCTCTGGCGCAGCCGCCGCCGCCGACGCGGCGTGGGAGCGGGCCGGTGGTGCGCGGGGCCGTCGCCGGCGGCGCCGCGGCCTGCGGTGGATGTTGGCACAGACGAGGCCTCGCCCCGCCGTCGCCGGCTGTCGGGATGGGAGCGGGGCAGCTGCCGGGGGGGGGGGGGGGGGGGGAGGGGCGGGGGGCAGCGACAGCTGGGCTGCAACTCCCTGGCGGCAGTGTTGGCGGTCGCACCACCCCGCCGTAGCTGAACCGCCCGTACCCTCCCCCTCCCCGCCGCACGGGGCGTGGATAGAAGGCAAGGCTCGATGGTCGGGGGGAGGGGGGAGGGGGGGGGGGCTACGGTCCGTTGGTGCGCATCTGCACCCGTCCACTGGATCGTTTTCTTTCTGCTAGGGAGGTGTGTGTCAATCAGGCCAGCTCAGCCGCGAACGACGGCCAGACCGCTTTCAGCACAGAAAACAATAAACTTAAGCGGAGGTCATGATCCGTTTTTGGTCAGCTTTGTGAGCCTTTTGAGAAACAACAGCTTCTGACCTGGCCCCGCTGCTGGCCGTATCAATTCATCAGAAGGCGATCAGCAACCGCAGAAGCAGAAATCACCGCAACACAACCCAGAAAAAAACAAGAAGAGCCTCAACACAACCCAGGAAACCAGCCGGGCGGTATCAGGCCCCGCGCTGGCGCCGCTCCTGAGCCGCCCCCGGCCGGCGCCTCGCGTCCGGTGCGCGCCTCGCGCGACTCGGCCTCCCGCGCCGCTGGCGGCGGCCAGCTGTGACCCGCCGCTGACTCAGCCCGGACATCTGTGGCTGCCGGCCAATGCCCTAATTGCGACGGCGGCGACAGGTGCGTCGCCGCCGACGCCGTCGACGGCAGTCGACGGCGGGGCGCGGCGGCCGCGCCGCCCCGGAGCAGCGGCGGCGCCTCCCCGCGCTGGCGCGGGCCCGCGTCGTGGAGCGGTTGGTTTGGTTGGCGCTGGCTGTCGGTGGGTTGCGCGGAGGTTGTTTTGAATCGTGTGGAAAGTCCTGGATGTTGCGCGACGTGGCTCCGGGGGGAGGGGGAGGGGGTGAGTGGTGATGTGGTGGTGTGGTGAGGCATCGTGGCTGTTACGGCGGCGTAGTCTTGTGCAGCTCATTTCGATGGGTACCGCTCCAGTACTCTATATTTCTAGTCTCTCAGCACACTCGCTTGCCAACTCCACCGGACCGGCCAGCTCACGCAGGCCACCTGTCGCCACGTCCAGCGAAAGGACCTCAGCCATGATACTCGGCATCGGAAGCATCATCGTTCGATACCGACTGCCGCTGGGCACACACGGTTGCCGACGTTCGCCTGCCTGGCGTCGGGTTCGCCTCAGATCGGGCGTTCTCGAGCCCGGATCGGGCGCTCTCTTCCGGGTCCGAAAGCCAGTTATCCAGTCGAGTCGGCAAAGGACGGAGCCGGCCGCCCGACCCGGCCCGTTGGCGACGCGGTTACACTGGCTCGTCCGCCCAATCCACCCGATCCACCTGGTTGATTCGGCGCAAGCGGTCCACCTGGCTCACCCGATCCACTTGTCCATCCAATCCACCCGGTTCAGTCGGTCCACCTGGTCCGTCTGACTCACCTCGTCCACCGCGTCACGATGCCCGGACGGACGAGGTGGACCGCGTGGCGGACGCCGGCCACCTACTGCAGGGGTGGCCGGACGGTGCCTCCCCGCTCTCCAGCCGCGGGCGCCACGCCTCTGGCGTCTCTCCGCCAGCTGGAGGTCCCGTCGGCTCGGCCAGCGTAACGCCTCCCCTCTGGTAACGCCTCCCCCTTCCCCGCCAGCCGGGGGATGCCGTTGGGTCGGCCAGCGTAGCGCCGGTCGGCTGGCGTAGCGCTGCCGCTGGGCGGGGCTGCGTCGGACACGGAGGGAATGAGAGGCAGGCGGCGCCGACGCCGAGTCTGGCAGCGACCTCTCTGAGCCGTGTGCGGCCTGTGAGCCGCTGTGGCAGGATAGCCGCTGTGTGAGCCGCTGTGTAAGCCGCTGTGTAAGCCGCTGTGGAGCGATGGGGTGTTCGGCCATGACGCTCGTAGCCGGAAAATACGCTGTGCAAGCCTTGCAAACGGCTGCAGTGCAAGCACTGGTTTCACTGGCAGGCAGTGACACCGCTGTCGGAGAAGCCACCAATGGTTGCGCCTTGTGTGACGCTGTGGCGCTGCAGCTCCGTCTGACTATTCTTCTGGATATGGGACACGGGGCACGTTACGTGACTTTTAACTCGCCATATGGCTTTTACCAGCGACTCGTTCAATTGTCAAGACTGTCACTGTCGCTGCTGCCAAATATGCCATTCCTCCGGGACATGTCCTCTTCTTCTTCTTGCCTTGTCCCCTTTAGCTCCGGGACATCAGCAGTCAGTCTTGCCCGCCTCTGGGACATCAGTGACCAGTCCTTCCCACCTCTGGGACATCAGTAGCCAGTCCTCCCCGCCTCTGGGACATCAGCGGCCCGTCCTGCCCACCTCTAGGACATCAGTAGTCAGTCCTCCCCACCTCTGGGACATCGGTAGCCAGTCCTGCCCGCCTCTGGGACATCAGCGGCCCGACCTCCCCGCCTCTGGGACATCAGCGGCCCGACCTCCCCGCCTCCGGGACGGCCGACCCTCTCTCCATGCCGTCCGCCCCGCCGCGGCCGAACCGCTACCCGCTGACGAGTCCTGCCTCCGCTGACGAGTCCTGCCTCCGCTGACGAGTCCTGTCTCCGCTGACGAGTCCTATCTCCGCTGACGAGTCCTGTCTCCGCTGACGAGTCCTGCCTCCGCTGACGAGTTCTCGTCAGCAGCTGGCGAGGCCAGCTGGCGCACCAGCTGACGGCCGCGCCCGGCCGCAGTATGGCGGCAGTAACGGCGCGGCAGTAACGGCGCGCCGCCGGCAGATGTGGCGCGGCGCGCCGGCTGTGCCGTCGCTGACGGCTGCGGCGCTTCAGTGTCGGCCGGGGGTCCGGGCCGATGACGGCTGTTCGGTCTCGTCCGGCGAGGCGGTCCCGCGCTGTCCGAGCCGCGTTCTGGCGCTTGGGGTGGACGAGGTTCGGCGACGCCGGCGGTCTGTTGTCGCGTCGCGTGCCCGCGGAGGGCGTCGCGCTCAAACGCCCCGCGCAGGGATGCCATGTTTGAAAGTGGTGAGTGACACGTCTGGCGTTGACACAAGGTGCCGCCTTGGCTCTGACAGCTGACGCAGCGCAAAGGCGTGTACTATCAGTGACCAGCGGCGCCGTCTTCTGACCACGAGACGTCCGTGTGACCTTCTGTCTTCTCCTCGTTCCAGGCATGGGAATTCCAGAGGAGCGTCTGAAGAGGGTCGACTTCGGCATCAACATGGAGGCCAAGATGGATGCCAAGCGGACCTCCATGAGCGCCGCCGAGACCAGAGTCAAGGCGGACGGCATCTCCAGGAGCCCGCTCTCCAGCATCTCCAACACTGACTCCGACGACAGCATCGAGGTGCGCGTGCGGAGCCCGATGCACCCCAAGTACCGGAAGCGGCCGCGCGAGCCCGTGCCGCGCCGCGAGCCCGAGGTCAAGGTCAAGGTCGACGACGACGCCGAGCGTTCGGACGGCAAGCGCTCCGCCGACGCCGCCGGCTTCGTCGTGCCCAAGAAGCGCTTCCGGCGCGAGTACGAGGCGGCGGCGGCGGCGCGGCTGGAAGAGCGCAGCGACGGCGAGTCGGACGGCAGCGGCCGCGAGGTGCCGGCGGTGCCCGGCTGCGGCCGCCACCGCCGCGTGCTCTTCGAGTGCGCCGCCTGTCTGGAGCACGTGGCGCAACGCTTCGGGTGGCCGGTGCACGCGCTGCGCGCGCCGGCGGCGGCGGCGACGCCGGCGCGCCTGCCGCTGCCGCTGCCGGTGCTGTCGCAGTTCGGTCTGCCGTTCTCGCCGTTTGTGGAGCCGCTGTTGGCGTACCAGGCGCTGGGCGCCGACCCGCGGCTGGCGGCAGGCTTACTGGCTGGCGCCGCGCCTGCGCCCGCCCGCGCTCCCTCGCCGCCGCCGGCACCGGCGCCGCCGCGCGCTGTCGCCGACGACGGCGACGCGCCTCTCGACCTCACCCGTCGACGCAGCGGCAGCGGCGGCAGCGGCGCTGGCAGCGGCGGCAACGGCGGCAGCGGCCGCTTCAGCATCGAGAACATCCTGGCGGGCCGGACGGCGGCGGCTGAGCACCCGGCGGCGCGCGACGCCCCGCTGCGCACCGCCGCCGCGCTGGCGCCGTCCCCTCTCGCCGCCGCCGCCGCCGCCGCCGCCGCCGGCGGCCACAAGCAGAAGGCGCTGGCGAGTCCGACACGACGCGCCCCGCCGCCGGCGCCCGGCGGCGACCGGCGCGAGCTCGCCAACGAGCGAGAGCGCATGCGCGTCAAGCACCTGACCGGCGCGTTCAAGGAGCTAAGCGCCAGCATCGGCGGCATCGCCTCTGAGTGCATCGGAACGTCGGGCGTGAAGTTCACGAAGGTGGCGATCCTGCGCACGGCATCGCTGTACATCGGCTACCTCTCCCACGTGCTCTCCGAGGGCCCGGGCGTCACGGAGGAGAAGGTGTACGACCAAATGCGCGCCGCCATCCTCGAGGTCATGACGTCCAAGAGTAAAAAGGGCAAGGACGAGGACGAGGAGGACGATGACGAGTTATAGAGCGGCGCTGCGAGGACGGACGCTGCGAGTGCGGACTGCAGAGTTCGGTATTTTTGATAGACGTGTGGCGGTCAGAGGGGGCAGGTTCGCCAGACAAGCTGTGATTCGTGCAATGGACGGCGGCTGCGCGCGGGCCCGCCGGCCCGCCGGCGCACCGGCCCTGTACTGTGATGAACTCGTTCGCGTGCTCTTGTCTTCCATGATTGCCGCGATGGCCGCGTGCAGACATTCCCCGCAAATAGCTCTTCCACGTCGGCGCGGGCGCTGCCGTGCACTGCCCGGCCCCAGCGGCCCGCGGGCGTGACAGGCGCTGTGCGTCACGTCTGTCGTGCCGCGCAAGTGATTGTTTTGTCGCGCCAATCAAAGGGAAATACAGCGTATATATTACTCGGGCGTTTCACGCACGTGGAACTGAGGTGTTCGGCGTCGGGCGATGCTGCTCGCGAACGCAAAGCTCGCCACTGCGAGCACCAATACGCGGCCGGCGCCGGCGGTTCGCCAGCAGAACCCGGCGGCTGCGGGCGCGGCGCCGGGGGCCTCTCGTCGCCGGCGCCAGCTGCTGCGCCGCGGCCGCCGCTTCTGCACGACCTCAAAACCGGTCTAGCCAAGGGCGCAGGAAACCGGCGTGCCGGTGCGGCAGCGGACATTCCGCGGACGGTCGCAGCCGCGCCGGCCGCACCCAGCCGGCGTCGAGCTGTATCGCGCCAGCCATCGCTGCAAGGACGGCCGCGCAGTGCCCCCCCCCCCCCCCCCCCGGCCGGATCCGTCGTCGGCGCCGGTGACGCGGATGGGCTTAGTTTCGGAGGGGGAGGGGGCGGGGCGGCGTTGGTCTCAGGTGCGGAGAGTTGGAGCTGCGACCGCAGGCGGACTCGTCTCGGAGAAAGCGGTTGGCGCTTTTAAAAATAGATATAGGCTGACCAAGACTTAGCTGCTTCCAAGTTCACTCTTTTTAACAGAAAAACATCCCATGACGGGGAAAGCTTTTCTCGTCACGGAATTCTCCGGTTTGACAAGACCCGACATCGCACCACGTCCGACCATTAGAGTATGAAACCTTGCGACTGGATGAAGTGCTTCCCCATCCGAGAGGTACGCTGTATCAGCATTCCGCGGACTAGTGAAAGTTAATTGCACACAAACACTTCGTGGAAGATTTTTTAGCCGTGCTGTTTTGTTCACCAGTGCATACAAATTGCAGCATGATGGATCATTGTTTGTTTCGGCAAGGAAATCAAAGCATGTTTGCTCACATGATGGCTGATAGCCTATCATAGCCATGCGTTGGATGCTTAATGCGCAAATACTGTAGCAACGGATACAGGGGGTGATGGAGGGGGAGGGGGAGGACACTGAAGGAGGTATTAGAGGGACGGTAGTTCAGATACAGACAGGTTCTCTAACAACACAGCGGCCACTTGATAATAAAGAGGCCGCTTATAATACAATGGTGGACATCCAAACACGTTTCGAATGTAGCAGATTATTTTGGATCGAGTCACAAGGGTGTTGTCCAGTGCAGAAATACAGGAGCACGAGTAGGTGCATAATGATACGCAATTCGACGTTGACACAAACGTGCGATGCTCCCCATCAATTTCGTATGATCTACAATCCCCACTGATCCTATTGTTGCCAGTAAGATAAAGGCAAAGAAATATGGGGCAAAGAAATGAAAGATACGATTTGTATTGTCGGCCGTTCTTCGTGCTCATTTTTACCCTCTGTTTAAAAATCTTGCATCCACCGCTGATCCAAAAATGGTTTAAACATGCGCTTTTGGGGTTTCCATAGACACAGAAATGCAATTCGTGACACGGGACGGAAATTCGTGACGCAGAAATTCAAAACAATCCGGGAAATTTGGCGCAAGAGCTTCCGATGCAGTACTTTTGCCATTCTAGGGTGCAATGAGTGTTCTCGAAACGCCGTGTTAAGACGTTCAGCTAGCTCAGACCACAAGTTTGTTTAAAAGGCCGTCGGAATCGATCCAGGGATTTTCAAATTTCAGGAGGACTGAATCACCATGTTTGGAATCCAGGCGAAATTCAGAGCCCTTCATCGAAAAGAAATTCAGCGCATTCCAGGCTGAGGACTTTGGCTGGAGCGTGCGCTAGTCGTCACAGTCCAGATCAGGATAGCACCGCTAGGAGCAGACACGACTCCTGCTCGACACACCGAAGTGTCCACCACCAGAGCAAACATGTGCGCGGATCCCAAAATATGTCCCGGGTTCGGCCTTTGGGCTCTGTATCCCAGGTGGTTTGGGATCCAAGATCCGTTGTGGTGGGTTGTCAGAGAATCTTCCGAGGCTCGGAATCTATCCCTCACTTTTGCCGAAAGACCCACCAAAATACTTCTCAGCTTCATTGATACCGAGGGATCTGCCGAGAATTCAGGATCCCTTTTGTTAACTTACCTCAGTGAACTCCCGACAACGATTTTCCCCGAGCTAGGCTGCTAAAATTGTTGCGGTTGCCGCAATGCTATGTGCTCAAGTCATGATCATGTATAATCCGCACGTTGCATGCAATTGATCAGATATATACGGCAGTAGCAGCAAAATCTACGTTTGAATGCACTGCACATGCTACCAGGTTAGCCTGTCACTTGGTAATCACCCTTATACTCTTTGTTGCAGGACTATAACATGTACCTTCCACGCTTCCCGTCGACAGAAGCAGAGCATACTTGTAGAAAATCTACCAAAACCTGGCGCAACGACCGACTGGTCAATTGTCTATTCAGAGTTGAATAATGGAGCGAATGGGACGGTTTATGACTACACTAGAATTGAACTAAAATTGATATTTCATGTCACCTTAAAATACAAGTCTGAATCTACAAACACCCAGGCTGCTGGGCACAACTTTGTATAGGAGTCTCCATATATATAGAATCTTAGTTTAATTTTTGGTCTAAGGATCTTGTCTGACCTGGGTTTTTCATAACCTTTGCCGAAAAAGTTCTGACATCACGAATCTTTTCCAAGTGCGATAGAATTACGTTCTAAATCCAGACTTCCGTTCCGAGAATGGCGCTCAAGCCTGCACAGGAGCGGACACCTGCCCGCGTGCACGCACGTGCGCGTTCACGTCCGCGCGCGCGCACGCACACCGCTCGAGGTCACACGCACGCGGCCGCGCAGGCGAGCGCGGACCGGCGGGGTCGGCGTCCGGAGCGGGTTTCTGCAGAGCTGGTCGTGCCGGGGGTGCAGTACGAGACGCACCTGTGCGCACTTAACGTCAAGTCCGCCGCTCTGCAGAGACAGAGGAAACCCAGAACCGGCCCCTGGGCTAAGATATGCCAACGCGATATGCAGGACTCGTGCACTTCCGATCACGCATTCGCGGGGTGCGTGAAGACCTCAGCTGTGGCACAGGTGGGACGATGCTTTCTGAAAAGTAAGAAGCTCGCAGTAATTCCAGAGTTTTTGAGCTCATTCATGGAATGCATTACTGTGGCATTAATATTGAAGATAGGATATTCTTGACAGACACACCCTTACCGAGAGGATACAGAGTGACAGGCCTGAGGCCCAGCCGTGGTAATCAGTCTCAGACCTCATTTCTAGAGACTTACAACTCCTCTGTGCCCGAATATATGAGTGCCTCGGTGGGGAATACCGATACAAATTGGTTTGAAGGAGTGAACTGGAAAGTTAATTTAACAACGGCAAAATGTAAAAATGATTTAACTTGCACTTGAGACCATTGTGGCCGGTACCGAACATGTCATACTGGGTTTTCCGCTCCATCCATAACTGGTTGCATTGCTATCTGTGGGTGGAAGGAACCGTAACAATGATAGGCGTGATAATGTCTCGAACAATCCAAATGTTGCCCTGCTGTTCTGCAATGTGGCATCCGTGGAAAAATATTTAGATCCAAATTTCGGCGCACACATACTATAACTTGAGGAAACTAGTTATTGCAAGTGATACAGTTATATAGCTCATGAGTACATGTTTGATGGATTAAAATTAATGCGTCTTGTTTTCGAAGATAGCCAGCTGATAGGTATGGCGGCAAAACGCACCGAAAGTGCGGGTGTAAGCACGTGTTCACCAGACTTGTGCTTGATTTCGCTTCGGCGGAAACGATTCCTACTCTGACGCGCAATGCATGGGTTTTTCATGCTCTAACTGAGAGTGCATGGGGTTTTTCATACTCTAACTCAGAGTGCATGCGTTTTTCATACTGTGACGCGCAACGCATGGGTTTTTCATGCTCTAACTCAGAGTGCATGGGGTTTTCATACTCTAACTAAGAGTACATAGGTTTTTCATACTCTGACGCGCAATGCATGGGTTTTTCATGCTCTAACTGAGAGTGCATGGGGTTTTTCATGCTCTAACTCAGAGTGCATCGGGGTTTTCAGACTCTCACTCAGAACAGCTGGGTGCAGTTTTGACTCCACTCCGATTCCGACTGAAATTTATGGCTCAAACCTGAATTAATTCCGTTGTGGCTCACTCGAGTGCAAGCATTTTGGTAATTTATTTAAGCGCCTTCATAAAAGCCAAAATAAAACGTTCATTTTGCTGACGAAAGGGCTCGATATGCTGCTTTTCATCTCATGCATATAGAAACTGTCGGACTTTTACTATATCTGGTGGCTTTTATTTGTGTCTGATTCGAAGCACCCCCAAAACGTTGACTCAATTCCAACTGCAAATCATAACAAAAGTTTCCATCTCGGGAAATTTTTGGAATGTTTAAAACTTGCTTTTCTTAAAAGTTTCCTTCATCTTGAAAACTTTAAAACACATTCTTCATCGCTTACGCGACAACTCAACGAAAACTTTCGTAACTCCGGAGTCAGTTCTGACTACGCCGAGAGTCAAACACAAGTTCGTGCCTGACCACGAAGTATCCTTGCAGTACGGCCACATTATATTTTGTAGTCTAAGCATCCTTGCCGTGCGCTTGAAGCGCAATTTGAGATGCCTTCTTTGGCACACCATGCTGAGCTGATCACAGGATAAACGGACGAACAGGCGAATAAAGGTATTGTGTTCGTCTTGGTGCGCTTCTATAAAGCATTTCCTCACCTAGCATTCACTGCATCGGATGCTAGATTTGCATGCATAAGCATTAGCCTCTGTCGTTTATGACAAGGAGCAATTTTAACGGAAGACAAGGCAATTATTACAAAGGCCATAGGTTAGGAATTCTCCAATAACTGTGATAGCAGTCATAACTGCGAATAATAATTGCAGCGTAATATAATATAAGCAATGCAATGCAACTTGCAACACGACGCAATGTAATAGGTAATCAACGAATGATAACTGCAATGGCGGTTGTTGAGCACTGCTGTTTTTTGTTGTTCACGGAATATGATAGACAACAGTGAACGAGAAGTCACGCGACTCATACAGAAGGTACTTTTGGATCGTTCGCTTCATTGTTTGGCTTGTAACGACCAATTCGTAAATACCACAGACAGGCATGGCCTCTTTGCCGCGTTTTTTTTTTTGCCAGCAACAACAAGCTAGGTTACCACTCGCCTTCTTTTGGAGTGACTAGGAATGCTCCCTCCACTATTCGCTGAAGTGCAAATGACCACAATGACCATTCAATGCCAAAAAACACCAACACAAGCCACGGCACTCCCTATTAAGGGACAAGACAACAAAGCGAATGCTGATCTCCCTGCCAAGCAAGCTCGTCACCAAAAGTGCACTCGACCAGTGTTTGTGAAAAGCAGTGCCAACACCGAGCTGCGTCAAAACATGGAAACAAATGTGGACAAGTGCAGCATTGGATGTCTGGACTGGATGTCCAGGTGCATCCCACCCCAATGTTTCCCAATGTTAACGCGCCCCACCGGCAATGTTGGCACGTGAGCTTGCCCCGCGGTCGCTCTTAAGCGGGTGGCGGGGCTTATAACGCCGCCAGGACGACGTAACGCAGGTAGGCTTGGGTATTAACGGGCTTGGAGCAAAGCTTTGCGGTCAGTACATATGCGTATGTATATACATGGGCATATGTAGATATGCGTATACATAGACATACGCGGATATATGTATTGCACCAAATGCATCAGATACAATGGCAAAATATTACGGATAAAACAGACAAAGGTGTGTAGAAAGAATAACTTGTTCGGCAGCCTGAGGCACAAGTGCCGCGCTGCATAAAGCCAGCGGCCAACTTCCTTGCGGCTATCACCGCGCGTCGCCGGAGCCGGACCCATCCTCCCTGGCGGCGCGCTTCCTCCCACTCGGGCCTCCCGACCGTTCGCCAGAGCCGGACCCCCCCTCCCTGGCGACGCGCTTCCTCCCGCTCAGGCCTCAAGACAGTTAGCCAGAGCCCGGACCCATCCTCCCTGGCGACGCGCTTCCTCCCACTCAGGTCTCAAGACAGTTAGCCAGAGCCGGACCCCTCCTCCCTGGCGGCGCGCCTCCTCCCGCTCGGGCCTCCCGACCGTGCTCCGGAGCCGGACCCATCCTCCCTGGCGACGCGCTTCCTCCCACTCAGGTCTCAAGACAGTTAGCCAGAGCCGGACCCCTCCTCCCTGGCGGCGCGCCTCCTCCCGCTCGGGCCTCCCGACCGTGCTCCGGAGCCGGACCCATCCTCCCTGGCGACGGCTTCCTCCCACTCGGTATCAAGACAGTTAGCCAGAGCCGGACCCATTCTCCCTGGCGACGCCGCCTCCTCCGCTAGGACCTCCCGACCGTGCGCCGGAGCCGGACCCCTCTCCCTGCTGGGGCGCCTCCTCACGATCGGGCATCCCGACCGTGCTCCGGAAGAGCCGGACCCATCTCCCTGGCGAAGCGCTTCCTCCCACTCAGGTAATTCACTGACAGTTAGCCAGAGCCGGACCCATCCTCCCTGGCGACGCCGCCTCCTCCCGCTCGGGCCTTCGGCCGAACATGCGCAGGAGCCGGACACCATCCTCACTGGCGGCGCGCCTCCTCCCGCTTGGGCCTCCCGACCGTGCGCCGGGGCGAGCGCCGCGGAGACTGGTCCGCGCCCGGTCCGGCCCAGTCCGGTCCGGGGCAGGGTGGTGCCGGCGGGCGCGCAGACGGGCGCCAGGCGCATCCTGCTGCTGACGGCGCAAGCTGCGGCCGGCACCCGGCATTCCGCGGCTTATAAGGCGACCGCCGCGACCGGCAAGGCCGTTCCACCGGCCAAAAATCCCGGCCGGATCGAGCCGGGCCGCGGAGGCCGGTGGGGCCGGTGAGCTGTTCTGCGATTGGGGGCGGTCGGGGGGCGGGCGCGACGCGGCCGGCTGGTGGCAGGTGCGCCGCGGCAGGATCCTGGGATTGTGCCGGGCGCAAACGCGGGAGAGACGCAGAGGTTGTGTCGGGAAGGGAGACGGTGGGAACACGGAGACGTGTCAGGTGGGGAGACGGAGGGCGCACGGGGACGTGTACGGTGGGAAGACGGTGGGAACACGGGGACGTGTCAGGTGGGGAGACGGTGGGAATACGGAGACGTGTCAGGTGGGGAGACGGTGGGAACACGGAGTCATGCCAGGTGAGGAGACGGAGGGAACACGAAGACGTGTCAGGTGGGAAGACGTAGGGAGCACACGACTTGTGTCAGGTAGGAGCACGGAAGAGACGCCAAGACTGTGTCAGCTGGGCACTGATCACTGGGCAGGAGCACTGATCAGTCACAGGAGTGTGCAGACAACGGTGGATCACCTAGCACTTTTACTTACCTTATCGAACCGACCAGCGTGCGCGCAATACCAGAAGTAAACCTCACCGCTCGCTGCCCATTAACGACAAATCACGACGCCTAATCATTGGACTTTGGCCTCCGCTTGGTTACCGGTGGCCGGCAGTGACCGGTCACCTGTTCCCGCGTGAGGTCTGGCGGGCACAGCCGGGCAGGTAAGCCGTCTGGCCGGCCAGGTAACTGGGACGCCCCACCGGCGGCCGCCACCGCTGGCCCGGGACCGGTCTGCGCGCGTCCGGAGCGCCGCCGGGTCAGACTACAGACGAGAGGGCAGACTGCAGACGTGTCAGACTGATTAAATTGCTGATGGGTCAAGACTGCAGATGGGTCAGAGTGCAGACTGGGTGCAGAGCTGCAAACGAGAGACAGAAGTGCACACGGACCAGACTGCTTACGGGTCAAACTGCAGACAGGTCAGACTGCATACAAGTCAGACTGCAGACGGGTGGCAGAAGTACGGACAGGAGGTAGGAGCGCAGATGGTAGAGCGGACTCTAACAGGGGACCAGACTGTAGCATGGAGACCATACCGCGGACGATATGCTGGACTCTTAACGGATCAGAAGGCAGACGGGAGAAGACGAGAGCGGGCTGCAGACGGGAGAAGACGAGAGCGGGCTGCAGACGGGAGAAGACGAGAGCGGGCTGCAGACGGGAGAAGGCGAGAGCGGGCTGCAGACGGGAGAAGACGAGAGCGGACTGCAGACGGGAGAACGCGAGAGCGGGCTGCAGACGGGAGAAGGCGAGAGCGGGCTGCAGACGGGAGAAGGCGAGAGCGGGCTGCAGACGGGAGAAGACGAGAGCGGGCTGCAGACGGAAGAAGAAGAGAGTCGGGCTGCAGACGGGAGAAGGCGAGAGTGGGCTGCAGACGGGAGAATAGATTGCAGACGGGGAAACCTTGCACAGCTACGATTTCTGGTTACAAACCTGCACCGCCGTCCTCCATCGCGGGATAAGAAGCCATTGCAGCGTCGACGATTATCTTCACATCACCGCGCTTCATGAAACGAACGAAATCCTCATTGAAAGAAAGTTTGTTTTCATGCCCCGAGACCTGTTAGACGCTTGTAAACTCGAAGGGTGCCTAGGTATTTACGCCTTAGTGGTCGCCCATTCATAGAAATGTTCTGGGTATGCCCCACGGCTCACTTAGCTTCTGAGAAGATTCTTTCCGATGGGATTCTTCCCAGTGGAATTCTTCCCAATGGGATTATTTCCATGTGTCGTTCCCATCTGTTTCATCGTCTGAGCGTTTCTAGCCTCCGTCAGGATTCTCTCCGATGGCACTCCTTCCATGTGTCATTCTCCACCTTTGTGTCATCGCCTGACCGTTTCTAGCTTCCGATGGGAAGGGACCAATTCTAGCTTCCCAGGTGTCGTTCTCCACCTTTGGATCATCGCCTGACCGCTTCTATTCTAGCTTCCCAGGTGTCATTCTCCACCTTTGAATCATCGCCTGACCACTTCTATTCTAGCTTCCCAGGTGTCATTCTCCACCTTTGTGTCATCGCCTGACCGTTTCTAGCTTCCGATGGGAAGGGACCGATTCCAGCTTCCCAGGTGTCATTCCCCATGTCTGTTTCATTTTCCAACCGTCTATGCTAACAAGCCTGCCAACACCATGGCTTCTGTGCAGAAAGCATGTCACGCTGCTGCTCGCATTTTTTCTTTGGGAAGAAAGGAAGCCTAGGCAAACAGCGGGAGGAGTCTGTGAGGAAACCTTGACTTTGCTTCTCTCGGCCGGACCGTGTCTGACCTTCAGAACCTTGCCTCACCGCACAGAGCCCGCCGAGGTGGCAAACTCCAAACATTAGCTGCTCCTTCCATTAGGCAGAGCGAAGACAGGACTGCCTTCCGAAACACTTCGACTTGCTGGCCTCGAATCAGGGCCTCGGTGAACGGCGAGAGACGATTCCCTCACCGACATGCCCATCTGTGCCAGTTTCTGCGGAGTTCGCCCATGCGGCCGTGTGTAGCTTCCAACACGCTCCATGGAGCCGTTTGACAACGTGCTGCATGTCACATGCTCTTCGCTGGTGATGGTAGTATAT